>NC_052168.1:6681774-6999349 GCF_902713615.1 Scyliorhinus canicula | reverse complement strand
CCCCCCCCCCCCCCCCCCCCTAGACTCACAATGGGAAGCGCTAGCATAGATTTTTAAATAAATTTTAAACCCCCATCTTGGATATCCGCGGCTCGGTTACAACGCGGGTGGGGGTCTTGGACCCCAACACCCGCGTTATAAAGGGGGACTACTGTATCACAGCAGGCAGTCCATTCCACACTCTAACCACTCTCTGAGTAAAGAACCTACCTCGGACATCCCTCCTATATCTCCCACCCCGAACCTTATAGTTATGCCCCCTTGTAACAGCTACATCCATCCGAGGAAATAGTCTCTGAACGTCCACTCTATCTATCCCCCTCTTCATCTTATAAACCTCATTTAAGTCACCTCACATCCTCCTTTGCTCCAATGAGAAAAGCACTAGCTCCCTCAACCTTTCCTCATAAGACCTACCCTCCAATCCAGGCAGCATCCTGGTAAATCTCCTTTGCACCCTTTCCAATGCTTCCACATCCTTCCTATAATGAGGTGACCAGAACTGCACACAATACTCCAAATGTGGTCTCACCAGGGTCCTGTACAGTTGCAGCATAACCCCACGGCTCTTAAACTCAAGCCCCCTGTTAATAACGGCTAACACACTATAGGCCTTCTTCATGGCTCTATCTACATGAATGGCAACCTTCAGAGATCTGTGGACATGAACCCCAAGATCTCTCTGTTCCTCCACATTCTTCAGAACCCTGCTGTTGACCCTGTAATCCGGATTCAAATTTGTCCTACCAAAATGAATCACCTTGCACTTATCAGGGTTAAACTCCATCTGCCATTTTTCGGCCCAGCTCTGCATCCTATCAATGTCTCTTTGAAGCCTACAACAGCCCTCCACCTCATCCACTACTCCAGCAATCTTGGTGTCACCAGCAAATTTACTGACCCGCCCTTCAGCCCCCTCCTTCAAGTCATTTAGAAAAATCACAAATAGCAGAGGACCCAGCACTGATCTCTGTGGTACACCACTGGTAACTGGTCTCCAGTCTGAGAATTTTCCATCCACCACCACCCTCTGTCTTCTATGTGATAGCCAGTTACTTATCTAATTTTCCTCTATCCCACACCTCCTTACTTTCTTCATGAGCCAACCATGGGGATCCTTATCAAACGCCTTACCGAAATCCATGTATATGACATCAACTGCTCTACCTTCATCTACATACTTGGACTTGGTTACCTCCTCAAAGCATTCAATCAAATTTGTGAGGCAAGAGTTACCCTTCAAGAATCTGTGTTGACTATCCCGGATTAAGCTGCATCTTTCCAAATGGTCATTAATCCTATCCCTCAGGACCCTTTCCATTAACTTACCGACCACCGAAGTAAGACTAACCGGTCTATAATTACTAGGGTCATTCCTATTCCCTTTCTTGAACAGAGGAACAACATTTGCCACTCTCCAGTCCTCTGGCACTATCCCCGTGGACAGTGAGGTCCCAAAGATCAAAGCCAAAGGCTCTGCAATCTCATCTCTTGCCTCCCAAAGAATCCTAGGATATATCTCATCTGCCTCTTGGGACTTGTCGACCCTCAGGTTTTTCAAAATTGCTAATATATCTTCCCTCACAACATCTACCTCCTCCAGCCTACCAGTCTGTATTACACTCTCATCCTCAAAACCATTGCCCCTCTCCTCGGTGAACACTGAAGAAAAGTATTCATTCAACGCCTCTCCTATCGCTTCTGACTCGATGCACATGTTCCCACTACTGTCCTTGACAGTACGTAGAGAGTACAGGCACCAGGCCCATCTGAGATGGCCACCAAACCCAGCAGCAAGACAAAACATAGAAAAATCTGTAGTCACCACCAGCAAACTATCCCTACCTCCCACCCCCTCCCTATTGACAAAGCCTGATAACTTGGCCTTAATACTTATAATCACGATGTTCTTTAGCCCATCTTAGGGAAGCTGTGAAACTTCACAATAACTGTTCATGGTGATTCATTGATTCAAGGCTTCTGACCGGTGGGCTCGATCGAGCTTGGAAGGGGACGTGACTCCACCATCTTCCCAAACATCTTCGCAAAGTATTCTATGGGAGCTGGGCCTTCCATCACCTCTGGCAACTCCATGACTTGAATTGTCTGCCACCTGGAACTATTCTCCAAATCATCCACTTTGGCCTTCAGTGCTTTATTCACATCAGCCATCAGAGACATCTCTCCTTTCAGAGAGGTAATCTGGCCGCTATACCTCGAGAGTCACCTCCACCCCTTGTATCGCAGCGCCAGACCGTCTTGATGGTCTTCTCCAATGCCAACCCAATGAACCTCTTCCATTGACTCGCGGAGGTCCTCCGACAACCCGCCATTGCTCTCACATTCGCCACCAAGGTGCTGGTAAGCCTCTCGGTTGTTCGGGGAGTGGCTGGAGTCACAGAAGCTGCCTCCGCCATTTTCTCCACTGAGAAGATTCCGATTCCGTCGACAAACTTCTGCGTTCACGTTTCTTTGCCCTGGTCCTTCTCGACATTCCCCTTATTCCATCCACAAAGTGCGTTTTTACACAAAAATATCCCCAGGTGGGAGGGGGTGGCAAAAAGGGCTAAACGTACAGTACACTAGCGGGAGCCACCTCGTGTACGTCTTCCCCCTACATACAGCCACCGTGA
Organism: Scyliorhinus canicula; assembly: GCF_902713615.1. NCBI lineage: Eukaryota > Metazoa > Chordata > Chondrichthyes > Carcharhiniformes > Scyliorhinidae > Scyliorhinus > Scyliorhinus canicula. The sequence goes on along the minus strand of NC_052168.1, from coordinate 6,996,716 downwards.
GTCCTCAGAAGCACCATTTACAGCGCTATTCACAACCACGGGATATGACTAAGGAGCAGAAGTAGGCCAATCTGCACCTCAAGCCTTCTCTGTCACTTAATAAGATTATGGCTGATTTGTTAGTGTTTCGAATTCCACATTCCCATCTACCCCCGATAACCTTTGATCCCCTTGCCCAACAAGAATTTACCTCCACCTTCCAAATTTCCATTGATCCCGGCCTCCACCGCTTTCGGAGGCAGAGATTTCCAAAGTTGCACAACCACCTGACAGAAAATAAATTCTCCTCACCCCTGTCCGAAAAGGGTGGCCCCTAATCTTAAAACAGCGCCCCCTGTCTCTGGACTCATCAATAAGAGGAAACATCCTTTCTCCGTCCACCTTGTCGAGACTGTCCAGGATCTTTAGATTTCATAGAATTTACAGTGCAGAAAGAGGCCATTCGGCCCATCGAGTCTGCACCAGCCCTTGGAAAGAGCACCCCACCTAAGCCCACACCTCCAGCCTATCTCCGTAACCCCACCTAACCTTTTTTGGACATTGAGGGCAATTTATCATGGCCAATCTACCTAACCTGCACATCTTGGACTGAGGAAGGAAACCGGAGCACCCGGAGGAAACCCAGGCAGACATGGGGAGAACGAGCAGACTCCGCACAGGCAGTGACCCAAGCCAGGAATGGAACCTAGGACCCAGGAGCTGTAAAGCAACAGTGCTAACCACTGCGCTACCGTGCTCTTCACTCTCCTAGACGCCAGTGGAAACAAGTCCAAATTTTGTTTTTCACCAATGGCATTCTTCTTACTTGGTTCATCTTTTTCCAATCTTTGAACAAAACAATTATTAAATTAGGCGCCATATGAACTTTAAACAAGAGCAACGATCAAAGTTTCAGTTACGCACAGTAATTCATGCATGTGGCATTTTACAGCCAATTAAACTATCGCTGAAGTGCATTGACTGATGTAATGTAGGAAAATATGGCAGGAAGATTGAGCTATTAGATAATGGCCATGGGATGTGTGTTTGTCGTGATGCTGGTTGATGGATCAGTACTGAAGGCCCCTGCTCTTCTGCGAAGAGTGCCACGGGACCTTTTAAGCCCACTCATGAGGGAAAACGGAGCTACGATTTAAAGTTTCATCTGAAAGTTGGCACCTCTGCCAAAGCTGGACCCCATTAGTCCAGCACTGAAAGTGTCTGTCTGAATCATTTGCTCATGTCTTTGGAGTGGGACGTGAAACCTTTGACTAAATCTAGATTAGACTGATATCAGACGGTAAAAAGAAATGAAAATGTGCACAGATATGTGACTGTCTGTGTGGAGACTGCACGTTCGCCCCGTGTCTGCGTGGGTTTCCTCCGGGTGCTTCGGATTATCCCACAGTTCAAAGGTGTGCAGTTAGGTGGATTGGCCACGCTAAATTGCCCCCAAGCGTCCAAAGGTTGGGTGGGGTTCTGGGGATAAAGCAGGAGATTGGGCTTAGATAGGGTGCTCTTTCTAAGGGTTGCCGTAGACTCGAAGGGCCGAATGGCCTCCTTCTGCACCGTATGGATTCTATGAGATGGGCCAAAACATTGACTGTAGAATCTAATCCGCAAAAACCTGTCACCTCTGCAGTCAGATGTTTAGGTAGGCAGTCGAGCAGGTTGTTCCTGGGCATTACCAATGTATCCTGTGGCTAGTCATCCAATGCCAATTTTTAAAAACTGTGTTCATGGGATGTGGGTGTCGCTGGCTGAGACAACATTTATTGCCCATCCGTAATTGCCCTTGAGAAGGTGGTGATGAGCCATCTCCTTGAACTGCTGTAGCCCTGTGGTGTAGATACAACCACCGTGCCGTTAGGGAGTGAGTTCCAGGATTTTGACCCAGTGACAGTCAAGGAACGGTCGATATATTTCCAAGTCAGGATGGTGTGTGGCTTGCCGGTGGTGTCCTTGCCCTTCGACATGGTAGAGATCGTAAATTCGGAAGTGTTGTCAAAGGTTGATTGACTGCTCAGGTATGACCTCCCCACTCCCAAATGTTCAATGTCCCTCCTGTTACCGTATTAAATGCTGAGTTCATTCAGTGATCTTGACCTATTCACTGTCATAATTTACCTATACATAGATCACATGATCAACTTTCAGCCTGTAGGTCATATAGAATATTGCTCTTAATATAAAGTAAAGTAGCCTTAGTCCCAGATGACCATAGGATCACACCTCAGGTGAGGGGCAAGGTTGAGAAGGTGGACCTTCAATGAACAACTTTGGCCATATCACAAAGCAGCTGTCCAGCGACCTGAGGTAATATAACACCATTATAACCGAAACACAGCAGTGATGTAGAACAGTCCCATCATTAGGTATAGCATGGTACTAAATTCTGGTTCAGGAAATATCTGGTATACATTTAGAGTATTAATCATGCATGACTTTAGAGCAGTTTTTTAAAAATAGAGAACCTTCATGATTGGCGTTGCCCATCACAATCTCAATTTTTGATATAGCCTGGTTGATGAGTTATACATTAAGCGCCCCACGATCCGGGTTCAGTTTCAATGCCAATTAATTCCTTTTGCAGCTTTAATGCTTTTGCAATGACCTATCTTTCTTTGCTGTAAAATACAATGCATTGGAGATATTGAACCTTGCAGTTTCTCTGATATGCTGCGGAAGAGATTAGCTGACAATGAAACTGCAATTTTATATTCCCCCCCCACTTCAGTAGAAACTGGAGTTGTATCTACATTTTGCCAGTGGCTGCTGCTTTGGTAGACACTGGTGCTATTTCACACAGGGCCTGTGATCTGGGAGAGACAAGGATGCTACTATTGCAGTGGGGTGGGAGGCAGCTCTGACAGCATGGCATCTTTTAAAAAAAATTTAGAGTACCCAATTAATTTTTTCCAAATAAGGGCAATTTAGCGTCGCCAATTCACCTACTCTGCACATCTTTTGGGTTGTGGGGGTGAAACCCACGCAAACACGGGAAGAATGTGCAAACTCCACATGGACAGTGACCCAGAGCCGGGATCGAACCTGGGACCTCAGCGCCGTGAGGCAACAGGGCTAACCCACTGCGCCACCCAAACACGGCAGCTTTTAGTTTCATTTTATCTTTTAACGCGACTCTGATCTTTATTTTGGTTTTTCTGGTTCAGCCAGTTTTCTTCTTTTAGACTTTTTTTGCAGGTGGTGCCTATAGTGTCCGGTGTTGCTACAATGAACAGGGAGGGAAACAGTGGGCAGCACCCCTGTCCAGGGCAGGAATGTGAACCAACCTTTTAAGCTCCAGGTTCCCAGGTTCGATTCCCGGCTTGGGTCACTGTCTGTGTGGAGTCTGCACAATCTCCCCGTGTCTGCGAGAGTTTCCTCCGGGTTCTCCGGTTTCCTCCCACAAGACCCAAAACACGTGCTGTTAGGTAATTTGGATATTCTGAATTCTCATATCTGTGTACCTGAATAGGTGCTGGAGTGTGGCGACTAGGCGCTTTTCACAGTAACTACATTGCAGTGTTAATATAAGCCTACTTGTGACAATAAAGATTGTAAAAATGTATTTCCTTACGGAAAAATTATTTTAGTTCAGCGCGTATTTGTTTCGCACGCTGTTTTCAGGAATACATAGGGATATCTAATTGTGAAACTCATTGCAAATTACATAGACAAGATTCAGGCTCCGACTAGTGGTTGCAGTCTGTAATGTTACCATTGCCTGCAGTTGGCAGTGCAACTTATTGGAGTTAGTGAGTCTTGCCTCCTGCTGCTGATATTCTCGGGGCTAGTGATGTCTATATCCACATCTATTGGTGCAGACCCTTTGTGAAAGCAAGAGTCTACATTGAATTACAGATTTGTTACAGCGCAGGAGGCCATTTTGCCCACTCTGTCCAAACCGCCTCTCCAAATGAGCAACTCACCTTTTCCCCCCGAAGTCTGTACATTCTTACTTTTCAGATAACAGTCTAATTCCCTTCCGACTGCTTCCATTGAACCAGCCCCCAAACTCTCAGTGCATTTTGAACTTTAACCACTCGCTGCGTGAGAAAGATTTTCCTCCTGTCCCCTTTGCTTCTTTTGCCAATTACTTTAAATCAGGGACCTCTCTTTCTTGACCCTCTCACGAGTGGGACAATGTCAACTTCGATACTAACAGGCCTAGCAGCATTCATTTCCACAGAATCACATTGCAGAAAAGGCCCATCGAGTCTGCACCGCCACATGAAAGGTATACTGCACGCATTTAGGTATAACACCCTCAGACCTCCATTGACCACCTCCATTTTCATTATAGTCCCCATCTGTGCTCTTGGTGGAGACATTTAACAAAGAAAATAAAAAACAGGCAGAAGCAATGGAGCAGGAACGTTTTCGATTATCGGCTTGGGTCACTGTCAGTGCGGAGTCTGCACGTTCTCCCCGTGTCCGCGTGGGTTTCCTCCGGTTTCCTCCCACAAGTCCCAAAAGACGTGCTGTTAGGTGAATTAGACATTGTGAATTCTCCCTCTGTGTACCCGAACAGGCGCCGAAATGTGGCAACTAGCGGCTTTTCACAGTAACTTCAATGCAGTGTTAATGTAAGTCTACTTGAGACAGTAATAAAGATTATTATTTTAAATCATTTCAAAGACTGAATAATTTACAAATTTTTAAAGATACAACATATGGGGAGACCAATCAGCCCACTGTAATTGCTCTGACTCCCTGAAGAGCGATCCACCTGAGACTCATTATATATTTTTTTCTAGATGCTTTAGCTAAACCATCCATTTCTCCCCTATCTAAAATAAGGTGTTGTAAATGAAACACTGGTGCATCACCACGGCAACATTTACCATTTAATTTTGAGAAGGGTTGACTGTCTTGGCAACCATTCAGGGAAATAAAAATCAAGACTTGTAGACGGAGGTGAGTGAACAGAGCTCTGTGCATATATTACAATACAGTACCAGGCACTGAGCTTTATCTTCCCAGGTATAGTTACAAGCAACCCAGGCTCCTCCTGTCTCCATATGCCACAGCGTACATCCCACCTGGATGCTGCTCCACAGAGGAAATCACAAAAAGGGCACAAAACAGTGAGGAGAATTATAGGGGCTGTAAATGGTAACGCGTGCAACAGTACAAATATAGAGACATATACACTGAAACTTTGATAAATGACGTTGCCCCAGCTATGAACACTCATTCCAGTTATTAGAATTGTTAGTGATACCATTTCCACGTCAGATGGACCATGCTGTGACAAATGGCGGCACGGTAGCACAGTGGTAAGCAATGTCGCTTCACAGCACCAGGGTCCTGGGTTCAATTCCCCCTTGGGTCGCTATCTGTGCGGAGTCTGCATGTTCTCCCCGTATCTGTGAGGGTTTCCTCCGGGTGCTCCGGTTCCGGTTTCCTCCCACAATTCCCAAAAGATGTGGTTTTTAGGTGAATTGGACATTCTGAATTCTCCCACTGTGTACCCGAACAGGCACCGGATTGTGGCGACTGGGGGATTTTCACAGTAACTTTGTTGCAGTGTTGATGTAAGCCTACTTGTGACAATAATAAAGATTATTATTATAAAGTGGGCAATGCTGGATTAGCCGACGTTTATACACCTAGCCGTTTCCGCTGACTTTGATAAAAAGGATACTTGAGAGAGGTATATAATGGCAAACCAATCCGATATGCTCCATCTTAAACCATCACGACAACTTCATATTATCCCTGAGACTCATAATTGAAGGGAGGAGTGATTTTTCTTCTATAAATTTAGAGTGCCCAATTCTTTTTTCCCAATTAAGGGGCAATTTATCCTGCATAGTTTTGGGTTTGTGAAGGTGAGACCTACCCAGATATGGGGAGAATGTGCAAACTTCATACGGACAGTGACCTGGGGCCAGGATCGAACCCAGGTCCTCAGTGCCATGAGGCAGCTGTGCTGCCCACTGTGCCATAGTGCCGCCCTTGGAGGGATGAGCGATGCAGTTGATTGAAATTTTTCTTGACCGTACTGGCTTAATGGCAACAGTACAGATTCCTTATCAATAGCAAACTTTAGGCTGCCGCTCCCCATATCCTTGCCAATCAGTGACAGACCTTGCGAGAGGATTTGAATACAGGAGTAAAGATGTTGTGTTTCAATTGTACAGGATCTTGGTTAGACCGCACTTGGAGTATTGCGCATAGTTTTGATTCCTTTACTCAAAAGAAGAATATACTTGCCATAGAGGGAGTGCAGCGGAGGTTCACCAGACTAATTCCTGTTTGCAGGACGGGATGGGACTGCACCATAAGGAGAGATTGAGGAGACTGAGCCTGTATTCTCTAGAATTTAGAAAAAAAGCAGGTGATTGCACTGAAACTTACAAAACCCTTTAGGGGCTGTACAGGCTAGATGCGGGATAGGAGTAGAACCAGGGGCACTGCCTAAGAATAAGGGGGAAGCCAAGTAGGACTGAGATAAAGAGCAATTGTTTCATTCAGAGGTTAGCAAATCTTTGGAATTTTCTATCCGAGAGAGCTGTGGAAGTTCAGTCAAGGCAGAGATCAATACATTTCTAGATACTAATGACGTCAAGGAATATGGGGATAGCGTGAGGAAAATGGCATTGAGGTAGACTATTAGCTGTGATCAATTTGAATGGCCTACTGCTTTTTCTTAAGACCCGAAGCAGGAGGGAGAAAGGAGAAAAATAATATAATTTGTTGTTAAAGCAAAAGGCAAGGAGGGTTTTAGATTGGATTTGTTTATTGTCACTTATACTGAGGTACAGTGAAAAGTATTGTTCTGCGTATGGCAACTACTCGGCCCAAGATCAAAATAAACTGCAGAGTGTGGTGAACTCAGCCAAACGCATCACAGGCTTGCCATCCTCATTGATTCTGTCTACACATCCCGCTGCCTCAGGAAGGCAGACAGCATTGTCAGAGACCTCTCATACCTAAGCTTTGCCCTCTTCCAGACCGTTCCATCAGGCAGAAGATACAGAGGTCTGAAGACCCGCACATCCAGGCATAGGAACAGCTTCTTCCTCACAGTTAGTAGACTCCTCAACGACTCCCCCGCGGCCTGATCTGTTCCCTGTAAGGCACTATTCATGACGCCCTATGCTGCTCTTGCTCATGTATTTGCTTTGTTTTGCCCTTGTTCCGCACAGTAACCAATCACTATTGTCGGTGTACTTTGTCAATTATTCTTTTTGTCTACTGTGTATGTACTGTGTATGTTCCCTTGGCCACAGAAAAACACTTTTCACTGCACTACGGTACATGTGACAATCAATCAATCAGACATATCATTCCATACATGAAAATACATAGGGCAAACATAAAATACACAATGTAAATACATAAACACAGACATTGGGTGTAGCATACGGAGTGTAGAACTAATCAGCAGAGACGATGTGTGAAGAGATCAAATCAGTCCATAAGGGGCAGCACAGCGGCACAGTGGTTAGCACTACTGCCTCACAATCCTAGCTCTGGGTCACTATCTGTGTGGAGTTTGCACATTCTCCCCGTGTTTGCGTGGGTTTCACTTCCACAACCCAAAGATGTGCAGGCTAGGTGATTTGGCCACGCTAAATTGCCCCTTAATTGGAAAAAATGAATTGGGTACTCTACTTTTATTTAAAAAAGATCATAAGAGGGTCGTTTATGAGTCTGGTAACAGCGGGGGAGAAGCTGTTTTCAAATCTGTTTGTGCGTGTTCTCAGACTTTTGTATCTCCTGCCCGATGGAAAAGTGAGTTTCAGGAGGTATTGAAAGCAAGGTGAAAGGTTGAGGATAGGATGGTGGGTTGGATTTTGGGAAGGGGGGGGATTCATTTCTTGGGACACTTCTGGACACCCAACTTATTCCCAGTGGATTTTGGTTGACACCAGTGGGAAAACTGGGAAGCTTTCAACTGGAATGAAATGTTCTCAGTCACAGCCTGAATTAATCCATTGTCACACAGCGACCAAGATTAGTTAAAAAAATTTAAATCTTGATATGGAAATTGTAATAAATAATCATTTTCTATCACAGCACCACAAGCTTGAAATGATAGTTCATTCGGTTGTTTGGTTTGATGGCTAAGATCTGATTTTCTCCCATTAGAATGTGCCAGTGCCATCACCTCCATTTTTAAAACTGCCAGGGCAATCCAAACGTGACAGCAGAGATGTTTGATGCCTTTGTTTTACTCAGCTAACCTCTGCCCTCACGCTGGATGATCAGAGTTAAGGGTCATTCTTCAGTTCAAATCGCGCAAATGAGTCCTTCTCGTCATCCACATTCCCAAACGGCACAAAGCCTGCCTCCTTTGCCATTTCGGCCACACGGCTGGAAAACTTGGTGATCAGTTCCATCCGCAGATCTAGCATAAACCTGCCGAAAATAAAAAAAAGAGTTTACTTAATTTCACTCCACCTGCTGTCTGAGCAAGCCACAGTCAGAGAGGAACAAAATCATACTTGCTGCGGTACAGTAAGAACTGTAGACTTAGACTTACTGAGACTTAAGAAATATGATCATAATGAATATGAGGTCTAACATTTGCACTGGTTCTGGTAGGAGTTCACTGCAAACTTTTCTTTTGCTTGAGCCTATATCAGGGCTTCACTAGGGTCGATCAGGTAGCTGGAGCTCATCATGGGCAATCTTGCAACCCCACCCATTGCAGAATGTGAGCACATAGGCACCATTCACCTGATTACAGTATGGATATACAGCAGGCTCTACTGTATGATCCCAGCACTTGGAGGTGTGGAGTTTTACTACCCTTTTTAAAAAAAAATCTTTTTATTGGCTTTTCTCATATGTTTTAAAAATAAATTTAGAGTACCCAATTAATTTTTTCCAATTAAGGGGCAATTTCTCAAACACCTGACAGCAGAATTTAGAAAACCTTAGACCCCAGGTACCATTTTAAAATTTAGTTTCAGCCCTTGCATTTTGTCCTGTTCAGGGTCGAGGTGGCTGGCCCACCAACTGTAAAGGTGGACTGGCCACATTAAGTCGCTTTGAATTGACACCTTATTGACACCAAAGCAAGGTTAGAAAGTGGAGAGGGATTGAAAATCACGTCCGCCCTCAGTGGAAGGATCGTTTGAGGGAAATATCAGAAGCCATGAACAACTTACTTTGTTAATTCCACAATTAGAGTTGCTTGTGGTGCAGAAATCTGCTCCAACTCTGGTGTTAGCTGGTTAACCATACTGGGGAATAAATAAAAAATAATTAAAGAAAGATGCAAAGAACGAAAATGCACAAAATAGCATGAATGTGAAACAGAAAGCAGGAGAACAACAGAAAGGAGGAGACAACGAAAGCACAAAATCATTAGATAGCAAGACAGAGCAGATGCCACATAAGAAGAGCAGAGGAAGAGCATTGAAGGAAGATTACAAGAAAGGAAAAGAGAACATTTGGAGGAATTTGGACTGATGGAACAAAAACAAAGGTGTTTCCAATACTGAGAAATAGAACACACTGGGCTGGATTTTCACAGAGCTGAGTGGGCTCCGGAGGCCTTTAAAAATGATTGGCAGGACCCAGATGTGGTTGCCCCGACCCTGTCACTGGATGACTTTGATGTGGTTAGTGAATAGGAGTTTGTCTTTACAACAGATTAACTACTTGAGGGGATTGAAATTTTAAAAATCGGTTTCATGAATGAGAGATTTTTCTTGTCGGTTGTTAGAAGTATCCCCTGAGGTCTGCCCACAGTGGACATTGGGCGAGTGGCTCTAGAGGGTTTATGGGGGCATGGTGGTGGTACGGGAAGTATGGGGTGGCATGGTGGCATAGAGGTGATACGGAGATGTGGGAGGGGGATGTTGAGGACAAGAGAGCCTAACAGCTTATTATACAACTGGGCCGAAGTCTCAGAAAACTGAGGTGTACCTTCCACCAGTTCTCCTTGGCACTGTGACGACCTCCAAAGATAGTGCACCAAAGGGCCACATGATGGTGCAATGGTTAGCAATGCTGTCTCACGCACCAAGAACCCGGATTTGATCCCATCCTGGCTCCGGGACACTGTCCGTGTGGAGTTTGCACATTCTCTCAGTGTCTGTGTGGGTCTCACCCCCGTAACCTAAAGATGTGCAGGGTAGGTGAATTGATCACGCTAAATTGCCCCTTAATTGTAAAAAAAAGAATTGGGTACTTTCAATTTATATTAAATTTATATACCGTGCCCACACCTCCCCAGAATGAAAATATAGCAGGTAGGGGAGCCCTTTCAAAGAAGATTGATTGACTAAATCGGGAAATTTATAGCCAGCTAGATGACAAAAATATTTACCTGCAGGAAAAGTAGATCACATTAAATCGATTATTGTAAATGCTCTTTTTATAAAGCTCTGTTACGCAGCTTACTGGTAGGAAATGAATCTTCACATCAGGCAAAGGGAGGTAATCTGAGGGAGAGAGAGAAAAGTTGAGCAACTGGAATTTCTCACATTTACCCAAACCGACAAATGGAAACTAGAGATGCCAGAGAGCCCCAGTTGAAACAATTACAAAAAACAAGCTTTTTGCAATGATTATGGATTTTTAAAAAATTCTCCTCCTTTTTCACATTTTCTCTTAAATTTACACCCACCAATAATCAGTAATGAATGTAATGTCAATCCCCATGTCAATAGCAACGATCCCATCCTCCCACCAAACCCCAGACATTTAACATAAACAAATGACAAAAAGGAGTCAGGAATCACCCATAGCCACCATTAACACATACAGTCCCCCTCCCCCCAACCCTCCCAGCCCCCAACTACCCCGAATGTACGATATGATCCAATTCTCGCAAGTGCATAATGAATAACGTCCATGAATTGTAGAACCCTTCTATCCTTCCCCTCAGTTCAAATTTGACCTTTTCAAGCATTAAGAATTCCAGCAGGTCCCCTCGCCACGCCAGGGCACAGGGGAGAGAGGTTGATTTCCATCCTAACAGGATCCACCTTCGGGCGATCAACGAGGCAAAAGCTACAACATCTGCCTCCGCACCCGTTTCCAACCCCGGCTGGTCCGACACCCCGAATATGGCCTCCCGAGGGCCAGGTCCAGTTTCACGTGCACCACTTTAGAGATTAAACCTAAACACCTCTTTCCAGTAATCCTCCAGCTTTGGATAGGACCAAAACATATGAACGTGGTTTGCGCCCCCCCCCCCCCCCCCCCCGCAATGCTCACACACATCATCTACCCCCTCAAGGAGCCGGCTCATCCTCGCTCTTGTAAGATGCGCTCTATACACCACCTTCAGCTGTATCAGCCCCAACCTCGCAAGCGAGGTGGAGGCGTTCACCCTCCGGACCTCACACCAGAACCCCTCCTCCATACCCTCTCCCAACTCTTCCTCCCACTTTGCCTTGATCTCTTCTAGCAGCACCTGCTCCTCCTCCAAAATAGCCCTGTAAACAGCCGATGCTACCCCTTTTTCCAGTCCCCCTGTTGTCAGCACGTCCTCCAGCAATGTGGAAGCCGGCTCTGGGAAGCTCTGTATTTCCTTTCTGGCAAAGTCTTGAACCTGCATGTATCTAAATATTTCTCCCTGCTCCAGCCCATACTTCGCTCCCAGCTCCTTCAATCCCGCAAAACGACCCCCAAGAAATAAATCTTTTAGCGCCCTAATTCCTTTCTCCTCCCATTTCCGAAAATTTCCATCCCACTTCCCTGGCTCAAATCTATGGTTCCCCCGAATGTGAATGTTGATATGCAAGTGTGAATGTTGATATGCAAGTGTGAATGTTGATATGATTTTTATTTAAATGAATTTAGAGTACCCAATTGTTTTTTCCAATTGAGGGACAATTTAGTACGGCCAATCCACCTACCCCGCACATCTTTGGGTTGTGGGGGTGAAACCCACGCAGACACAGGGAGAATATGCAAGCTCCACACGGACAGTGATCCGGGGCCGGGATCGAAACCAGGTCCTCAGTGCTGTGAAGCAGTAGTTCTAGCCACTGAGCCATCGTGCTGCCCTCTAATGAATGTTGATATGAATTTACAGCAAGTAGGGAAGTGCTGGATTCCAGGATCAGTACAACAAAGTCATGGGAGTAAAACGTGTTTTTGGTACTGTTCCTCACTGATGCCTTGAATATCTCATATCGATATATCTAATGAAAGTCAACAGATAAAGAATCTTGGGCTGGATTCTCCGTCGGTGAGATTGTCCACTTCGCCGGCAGTGCACTCACACCCGCAGGCTTCCCGAAGCGTGGGGATGCCCACTATGGGAAACCCCATTGTCCGACTGCCGGGACGGAGAATCCCACTGCCGGCGGGGACGCGGCATGCCAGAAAATAGGTGTGGCGGGACGGAGAATTCCGCCCCTTGTCTTTTGTTAACCCGTTCAATTTGCAACTTTTGTAAATCATAGCCAACAATTAGTTATTGACAGGAACATACCACTGGATATATTTTCTATGTTTGATCTACTTGCCTGAGCTTTTCTGTAAACATACCATTATCAGCTGTACAGCTGCCTCCACCAGACCCGCTGTTATCCATTTCATTGTTTTGTTTCACCAGTCCTTCCTCTAACACAATCCCCGGCTGTTGACTTGTATGAGTCAATTCGTCCTTTTTGTTTGAAGAGTCATTCTCCGTCTGGCCTTCCTCTTCTTCTTCTGTAATCTCACTCAAGGTGGCCTGTTCTGTTGGTTGCGGCAGTGCATATCTCTCCTTAGCAACCAGCTCGTGGAGCAGGGCTGTTATGTTATACTGAGAGATATCCTGTGCTGTCTGCAGAAGAGAAACATGATCAGGTATATTTGTGTATACGCACTAAATTCTGAAATGATGAAATTCAGCAATGTCTCAATCAGTTTCTAATGGGCACAGGCCTAGGGCACAAACCTGCTCTTAATTTCACACTCCCATTAAGATAGGGGCACATTGGCTTCTGGGAAATAGAGATAATAATCTTTATTAGTGTCATAAGTAGGCGTACATTAACACTGCAATGATGTTACTATCCCCTATTCGTCACACTTCGGCGCATGTTCGGGTACACAGAGGGAGAATTCAGAATGTCCAATTCACTTAACAAGCACGTCTTTCGGGACTTCTGGGAGGAAACCGGAGCACCCGGAGGAAACCCATGCAGATACGGGGAGAACATGCAGACTCCGCACAGACAGTGACCCAAGCCGGGAATCGAACCTGGGTCCCTGGCGCTGTGAAGCAGCAGTGCTAAACACTGAGCTACCGTGCCTGATTTGTAAACACTTGGATACCATGTGCAGACCAGAATCCTTCATTCTCTAGGGGACGGTAAGGGGCCCATGAGGAGACAGAAGACTACATTTGAGTTAGACAGAGAAGGAATATGGAGTAGGTAATTTGGTGTATAGGGTACTCCATCTGGTATCCTCTTTTATCAGTCTCCACCTTTCTTTTATCAGTCTCTATCTTTCCTCAGGGAAATGCAGCAAGAGCCAGGTTCGGGTACTCGGGTGGCTCAGCTGTTTGGATGGGAAGGAAGTGGAAGAAGATTAGGGGATTCAATAGTTACGGGAACAGACAGGTGTTTCTGCAGCCACAGACATAACTCCAGGATGGTATATTGCCCTTCCAGGGTCAAGGATATCACAGAGCTGCTGCAGGATATTCTTAAGGGGGAGGGTGAACAGCTGGAATTTGTGGTCCTCATTGTTTTCAATTACATAGATCGAAAGTGGGATCAGATCCTGTATTCAGGTTTAAGGTTGTGGTCTATATTAATGGATTGGACATTGAGGAGGACAGCTGTGGACTGCAGAAAGATCTCAATGAGCTGGTCAGGTGGTCTGAAAAGTGGCAAATGCAATTCAACCCAGAGAAGTGTGAGGTGATGCGTTTGAGGAGGTCAAATAAGGCAAAGGATTGCACAATAAATGGGAGGGGTAGAGGAAGTGAGGGACCTTGGAGTGAATGTCCAGGACAGGTTGATAAAGTGGTTAAGAAGGAATATGGAATCCTTTCACTTATCAGTTGAGGCATGAAATATAAAAGCAGGAAGTTATGCTGGAACTATACAAAACATTAATTTGGCCACAACATGAGTACTGCATGCAGTTCTGATCCACCTCATTTCAGAAAGGATGTAATTGCGTTATAGTAAACATACTGTCTTAATGACAATAAAATAGAATTGATTTGGCACCTTTATATGGATGTCATTTGCTGTCTTTAGCAAGGATTGTTCTTCAGTTTCAATTCCAAATGCAATGTACGGACTTGTGACAATATCTCCCCAGTAACCACGAGTAGGAACCTTCTCCCCTTTCTGTAGGAAAAGAGTGCAATATTCATGAAGAATTTAGTGAAGTTAATTTCCGCTAACAATACACAGGATTAAAAATAACATCATGTTACCTACTTCCTGCAATTGTCTCCCTCTGCTTATTTCTCACTCTATAATTTTGACTGTCTTTTCATTCTTCCAAATAGTTATCTTACTATTTATTCTCGTGATTTGTTTATAATGTCAGATTTTTTTCCCTTTCCGAGTCTTCCGTTAAATTGGTTTTGTCTTTTTTCTGTACAATTTCAGTCTCTGTATGCCTCGTGGTCTTTCCCACTTTTTATGTATAACTCTTGTTCACAAAACAAAGGTAATTTTAAGGGATTTATATTTGTATTGGTAAACGTTAGGCATAAGATATAGTTTTAAGTCTACTTAATTTAGTGTTTCTGTGGAGGGAAGGGTAAAACTCATAGTTAAATTCATGCTGGGCAAAGATGTTTGAGTGCGGGAATTGGTTCAATTCAAATTGTGCTTCTATTGTGCTTTGAGAGGGTTACGGCGTGAAGAATAAATATAGGCTGGCAGAAGTAGTAGTTGTTGCTCAGCAACTGTAGGCATTTTAAGGTAGAAAAGGCCTTTGAGCTGAATTTGCTTGGAGTTGAGAGGTAACTGAGGAGTGAACATCGTTCAACCCTGCCGGGAGAAGAAAGACTGGACAGGACAAGCAAGCTGCAAAGAGATGGACTTTCCAAAGAAGCAGATACAGTCCAGAGAACCAGGGAATTGGGACAGAAAGAGTGTCTTAAGAAGACTGAAGTTAAGAGAATAGCAGCCAAGGTATTGCTAAGGAAATTTCAAGGGAGAAGCAAACAAAGTGTGGTGAGTGAAAGAGACACCCGAAGTAACAAGAGCTAAAGTAGGAAAGCAAAGCTTAATGCCATTTTAATAGAGTTTGGGAATCAATAGTTAAAGGTATTGTGAACAGTTTGTACAGCAATCAAGACAAAGAAATCCTGAAGGGGAAGTGGTAAAACCTGGATGCTGGATTCTTTGTTAAAAGTGGAGTCCAAGCTTTGTTTAAAAGAGTAACTCTGAAAACTTGAACTGGATCTCGGAATGCAAACCATTGATGAAAAGCAATGTTGGGAGTGGAGTTTGGAAACTCTCATGTACCAATCATATGGGGGGGATTTTGAGGAGATGCACAGACATTTACTTGGGTTCAGGTGGAGAGTATATTCGACCACAGTTTGTGTGCTCAAAGGGTCTTTGTGTTACTGAGACCATTGTAGCTTTAGATATATTTTGTAATTTGCATTAACCTTAAAATCTGTGTGCATCGGTGAAGCAAAGGGCAGAGGAAAGGAATATTGTATCATAATCCAAATTTTTATGTTTAATACATGTTTTTTTTTCTTGTTGTTAAATCTAATTAGTGGTCCTGTCTCACACACACACACACACACACACAAGCACAAACACACACACAGTTGTGCATTAGCAAGTCAGCTAAATGGAAGGGAAATGCAACACTTGATCCCTTCCTTCAAGAACTTTCAACATGAAAGGAAATGGAAAATCTGATCACCTGAAAGTAAATACTTAGAGAGAGTTGGCCCAAAAGTACTACTGACCCAACTCTTTCAGGTCAATTTATCTGAATTGCCAAAAGCCATGGGAATGATGAAAGACCATTGTTCCGCCACAAATACCAGTAAAAACTAGCCTGTCATCTAAAAGTTACTAATATATCCTTTCTGTTTCTACCTAAACATATACAAATTATACAAAACAGACCATTGGCTTATACTTCACCAATATGGAGAAAGTTACACTGCAGGGGAGGCAGTGGCGTAGTGGGATTGTCACCGGACTAGCAATCCAGAGACCCAGGGTAATTCTCTGGGGACCCGGGATCAAATCCTACCATGGCAGATGGCGAAATCTAAAATCAAAAGTCTAATAACGTTGATTGTTGTAAAAACCCATTGGGTTCACTAATGCCCCTTTAAGGGTGGGCGGCACGGTGGCACAGTGGTTAGCATGGCGTATTTGCCCATGTCTGCATGGGTCTCAAGTCCACAGGTGGATAGGCCATGTTAAATTGCCCCTTTATTGGAAAAAGTTAAAAAGAAATTGAAAAACTAACCTTTCCCTCAAAAATGACCAGCAAATACCTCAGTTCAAGAGCAATTAGGGATGGGCAATACATGCTAGCCCTGTCAGCCCACATCCCCTGGATGAATAAAAAAAAACTTGAACTTACGTAATTCAAAAGCAGCCCAGAAGCCAGTGATTTGTTTGAAACGTCATATAATCCCTCACGAACCTCAAATGCCAAGCCTTTCTCTCTCCACTGATAGTATTGTCGATTGTTTATTACACGAGCCTATGTCAGGACAAAATTATGAAGACTTTGAATATGGACAGCACAACAGTGATCACTTATGACTCATTTCTGATAAAATGAAAGAAAAGCCTTGTGAGAGCAAAAGGTTCCAGAAAGGTCACGAACACAGTGGAAGTTATGATGTGAAGATGCTGGCGTTGCACTGGGGTGACCACAGTAAGATGTCTTACAACACCAGGTTAAAGTCCAACAGGTTTGTTTCGAATCACTAGCTTTCGGAGCACAGCTCCTCCATCAGGTGAGTGAGTTGTAGAGGAAGTTGTAATGGAAATATAAAATTAAGGATAAAATCTATTATTTGAGAGGAGAGACTCAAAAATGTCTGTGCGCCCTGAACAAATTATTCCCCAGATTCTGCTTTACCTTGAAAACTACACCAGGGGTGCGATTTAATGGCTGCGTTGCGCTTAAGTGAGAGCGACGAGGCCATTTGATCGCGGGAGAGCCCAAAAATGAAAACTACGCAGGGTGCCGATTTGTTTGTGATCTAACCGGTTTGCTCTTGTTGGCCAAATCAGGAAACTGCCACGCGTGCCGAGAAACCAATAATCACCACTTAAGGCCAATCTCCATACAATTAGCAGGAGCACCGCCCTATCTAACGCCCCCCCCCCCCCCCCCCCCCCAATAATCAAACCGCCTCCCTAGCAAGTGGTCACACGGGCGCCGATAAGTACATCTCTTTTAAAACATGAAGCTGGAAGCAGGGCTGCTGTGGGGACCCGAGGAGGTGAGTAGCCATCTTCGCTCCCGGGCAATGAGCCGGGGGGGGGGGGGGGGGGGGGGGGGTTGCTGTCTCGGTGCTCGGATGTGGGGGTGAGGGAGCCCCAGGGGGCTGGTCTCATTCGGGGTGGCCTGCCATCGGTAGTGGGGGGGGGGGGGTAATGCGTGTCGCAGAGCCTGTGGGTCTGCCATGCAGGGGGGGCACTGGTAGAATGGGGTTCCCGGGGTGGAAGACACTGTTGGTTGTCAGTCTCACACCTCTCCAATTCCATACAGATATTACACAGAATGGGTGGTATCCTGGAAACCTGTGGAAGCTGTCCTCGCAGTGCTGCTGGCAGGCCAGGCGCCGGAGAAGGTGTCAGCAGCAGATGATGGACAGCGTGTGCCGCAGGAGACTGCACCTTAACAAGGGAATATTGCGGCATCTGTGCCATGTCCTTGCGGACTTGGTACCACGTGGAGGAGGAGGATATCCGCACCTGGCGGCCGTTAAGGGCCCTGGACCTCTATGGGCCTCAGGACCATTCCAGGGCTCAAGCGGGGACTTGTGTGGCATCTCACAAGCTACAGCCCACAAGTGCATCCGTGCGGTTATGGATGCCCTTATTGCCTAGGCAGCGAACGATATAAACTTTGATATGACCAGGCTCAACAGGATGCCCCAGGCAACAGGAATCGCTACCAATGCCAGAATGCCCCAGGTAGTGGATGGCACGCATGCCACCTTGTGCTCACTGGGCTGTCTGGGACTGCCCTACATCTACAGGAAGAGGTTCCACTGAACGTCCAGCTCGTGTGCGACTACCATATGAAATCATGCACATGTGTCATGGCAGACCAACAGGCCCCTGAGACACCCCCCCACAATCACCGAGTGTGCACGACAGCTACATCCTAGGGCAGTCAGACATCATCGGCCTCTTCAAAGACCACCCTAGGATGGCCGTTTGGCTCTTGGGGGATAAGGGGACCTGGTTAATGATGCCAGTAGGGAGGCTGGTGACCGATGCGGACACCAGATACAACGAGACTCATGCAGCCATCCGGGCAGTCCTTGAGCAGCGTATCGGACTTCACAAAATGCCGTTCCGGTGCCTCGACCGCTCTTGTGGTGCACTGCAGTACACCCCCTGGTGTGTTGTCCGCTTTGTGGTGATCTGCTGTGCCCTCCTGCCACAAGAGGGGAATGTGTGGCCACCTATGAGGATGAGGAGGAGGACGAGGAGGCACTAGACCAGGAGGGGCTGGAGGATGAGCCCGGGAGGACCCGTTGGACCAGCCAGAGGATAGACAGGCAGCAGGGGCGAGGGGCCTTCAAACCCAGAGGGCCAGGGAGGCCCTCACCCTCATCCGTTTCACATAGGACGTGGCTTCATCCGTCATTCCCTCTCTCCCCCCACCTCCCATCCCCCCATCTCTCAGCCTCTACCCCCCCCCCCCCCCCCCCCCCCACTCCCGCACCTCCACACACACACACACCCTGTTCCACCCTCCCAGGGTCTGTGTAACATCAATCCAGGACAATGGGACTGTATCGGCACTGTCAGCAGGTTACTATCGAGAGCAGGGGTCGATGATAATCAGCTGAGTCTGGTGCGCCTCAATCTATGCCATAGTCTGACTCCTGCCTGTCCGCTGAGTGGTCGTTCACACCAATCGCCTACACGTAGTGCCTGGCGGGGGGGGTGGGGGTGGAACAGGGTGAGGGTGGTAGAGGAAGGGAGGGTGGGAGGGGAAAGGGGGGCAGCCTGCTGCCTACCGTGTCCGGTGACCTTCGATACCTTGGGGCCCTGGGGCCAGAGAGCCCCAGTCCACTTGCCAGCGGCAATGCCCCACCGTGCCATCCTGTTAGTTTGCTGATTTCCAAATTGCCCTAAATCATCAATGTCATAATTATGATTGGGGCGGCACGGTGCCGCAGTGGTTAGCATTGCTGCATCACGGCACCGAGGTCCCAGGTTCGATCCCGGCCCTGGATCACTGTCCGTGTGGAGTTTGCACATTCTCCCTGAGTCTGCGTGGGTCTCATCCCCACAAGCCAAAGACGTGCAGGGTAGGTGGATAGACAACACTAAATTGCCCTTTAATTGACAAAAAAAGAATTGGGTACTTTAAATTTGTATTTTTAAAAATGTCATGATTATGATTATCCAAATTCATTTAAATAAATAGATCAGTAGACTTGCTGTAATGATTCATTTACACTAACACCCAAAAAACGTCTGACATTTTAATTCAGAAAATATTTTGGCAATCGTGCATTATCAACCTGCTGAAGCTCAAAATTCTTGTTTTTGAACACTAAAGTTTGATTTAAACCCAGGTCTTAAGCATCTATAGTTTATTCTACCATAGCCAATGAGAGAATTGTATGTCTTTTCAGAACCAAATTTCTTGGCTGCTTTGACACATGATAAATGGTGAATATAGCGATGAGCTGCACTGTCCACCCAGCAAGCTTGAATACTTACCCCTCGATCATACAGTTTCATATGCAAGTCCCAGTCATAGGCTCCTTGCTTGGAGTCGTATCGGTTGCCCAAGTATTGCCTGTTTCGTAAATCCCACATCCGAGTGATCTGAAAAACCTTTGGATCAGGATTTCTCCAGAATTTAAAAATTGCTTCCAATTGATCTTTCTCTTTAAACTGCAAGAAGGTGCAAGAGAGAATCTTAACATTTCAAATCAACTTCTTACAGAAATTCACACATTTTGTTGAACAGCCTTTATACCACAGCATCAAACTTCAATGATCTCATTTAAAGGTTCATTTAGCACATTATTCCCGAGGCACTCCTGCCTCTGGAAGCCAGGACAATATGCAACCGGTGACTCCCTGGTGACCGAGAGTGAAATCTTTATTGTACGTGATGCTCAAGCTTGTGAGCGTTGAATCCAAAGGACATAAAGTATTGATTTTAAAGTGGACTGGTACCACTGGGAACAGCAACAGAACGTACTGATTTAGTGTGAACGAATCCATTAACCATGGGGTCTAATTTGGGAATTTCCTCAAAAACTCAGGAGAGCTGGTCATGAAAGAGAAAGGGAGTGAGAGAGAGGGAGAAAACCAAACACTATTGGCTGTAGTGACACGGAAAGTCTGCTCAGGAGACAGTTGTACATTTAAATTTATGTGTACACCGCAATCTGTTTCCGATCGTTGCCAAATATAAAAATATTGTAACATCAAAGTGTCATGTGAGTGCCCCTTTAAGAAAGGTTTTGTTTGACCACATGGCTTGTAGCACGGCCTCAGTGATGTCATTTGTGGGTGGAGCTGGGCTGTGGCTGTCAGGTGAGGGGGGGGGTTTAGTGTTTTGGTTTCATTTTTGGTTTATTCTTTGGGACTGCAGGAATTTTCCTTGTTTTCTCTGTTTTTATTTTAAAGCTGTTCCAGTGAACTGAAGGCACATTGGGTGTGGCAAACTGCCTTGGGAACTTTAAAGATAGAGTTGCTTTCCGGAAGGAGTTTTGAATCTGCTGGTTGGAGGCTGGATCTCAGGGAAAGGACCAGTCTCATTCAAGTGAAATTACAGTGTGCTGGGGCACGCCCTTGAAAGGGGTTTTGGTTTATTGGATTTTGTATTGAATTGGAACAGCTAAGGGGGATTCATTAGAGTTCTATACATAGATTACTGGAACTGTTGTGTGTTTTTTCATATTTGTAATTGATATCAAATTCTTGATAAGCGTTTATATATGTTAACGACATTCTTATAATAAACTTTGTTTTGATAAAAGTGGCTAGGAAGTCTGATGAATCACACCTGAAGTGAAGGCTTTTGTGCTCATCCCAGCCAAATTCAACATGAAAGTTATAGGTCAGGTGAGCTTCATAATTCAGGAGTTTGTAAGTCCTGGTCCATAACAAAAGACATGAAGGCAGACAATAAGGTTCTATAAAATGATGTAATTAGCTAACAGAACCAAGTGCAAATTTATCAAAGATAATCGAGGCAACATAAGGGGATGCTCACATTTCTGTGACATGCACATACAAAAGTAATTAAATTGCAATGATGTGAAATTAGGAATTTAAGAAGTGTTGGTAACGTAATAGTTCTATAAAAAAAATCCAGGAAGAAAAGAAACACCTGTTAATTTGTTTACAAACACCAAAAGAAGTGTTCTCTTCCATAAGTATAAGGAAGGGGCTTGGACCCGGGTGGGAAAGGCACCCGTGACTATATCAGCTCTCTACCTTCAGGCCCGACATGTTGATCATTGGCAGCTGCTTGTGAAGAAAATCAAGGTCAGTTACGTAACGAATAAAAAGGTTAGCCTTGTCCTGCAAGTAGGCTGCAGTCTGACTCCGTATTAGACTGTTCCCAAACAACTCAAGCAGCAGTTCGCTCTTTTCTGCAGAAACGGAAAGGAAAAAAATCAGTCAAGATCCACAGCGGTTTGACAAAACTTAAAATAACCAAAAGCATCATAACTGGTGAACGAGACTGCAGCTTGGTGTACTTTACGACAGGGTTGTGAATAAATGAATACCTTGTAAACCCATCTGCCCTGGAGGTTCCAAAGCTACAGTGAGGAAAAGAAGATGTCGGCCCATCAGCTCCAAATTATTCTCCATAATGTAGAACTGGTATAAAGAAGAAACAAAAAAGATTAACCTACGGCAAATATGATCGCAAAATATGCAAACATATAGTACATAGGGAGGTCTTGTATGCAGTGGGTAGCGTCACTACCTCAGAGCCAGATGCTCTGGGTTCGAGTCCCATTTTGGGACTAGTTGACCATGGAACGCGGCCAAACAGGTTTATTATTAAACTAAAATCCTTCCAATACAATATGGCAGCTAGTAAGAAATCCTCAATATCGGTGCTACCGCCCCCCATGTTAAAATACTTCAGACACAGTTTCTTGCCAGGGCTGTACTCCGTGACAAGCGTCCTCCTCGCTTTGAGGGACAATTAAAGATAGATATATATATATATATATATATATACATATGTAATATATATATTAAAATGTTCCCGTACCAGCTGAGGTTATTCATGAAGGCCCTGCCTTCTCAACCGTGCCCCTCGCCTGAGGTGTGGTGACCCTCAGGTTAAATCACCACCAGCCAGCTCTCTCCCCCTCAAAGGGGAAAGCAGCCTGTGGTCATTTGGGACTATGGTGACTTTACCTTCTAAAAATGTTAAACAACAAAAGATAATTTTTTTAAAATTAGATCCATTAAATGGAAATATTGATATGTGAGGCTCTGTTGTCTCCCTGTGATCCACCCCCATGTGTTTTATTTAGAGTCAGTGACCCTCAAGATTGGCAGCGACAACCCGGGATATAATCTTCACCATCAAAGTGCTGCGACTGTTTAGCAACATGCGAGATAAGAGCAGGGAAAATTGACCATTAATTGTATTCTCCTGCATCCAAGCTAGGTGGCCTCAGTCCCGGGAGGGAGGGAGAGGAACAAAAACAATGTTCCCCGTTCTGATGATCGAGCAACTGAAGGCTTATTTCAAAGTGTACATATGTGAATGGACGAGAGTAAGATTGACTCAGCTTCTTGAGTTGAATAGCCTGATGACATTCATTGGCAGTGTGGCCAGCGTCGGCTATTTCAGCAAGAATCAATATCTTCAGCAGGAGACGGAAGGCACAATAAGTTAAAAAAATGATTCTGCTGTCTTCTGGTTCTTGACTTACGTTAATCTTTCTCCGTGGCCAGCGGTGAGCACGGGCGATAGTTGTTAAAAGATGTCGGCTATCACCAGCTCCAACCATGAGAATATTCAGCTCGGGAACATTATCTTCTTTTGAGCTCAGAGCCTTCATTGAAGCAGTTAAGCCTGAGAATAAGGAAAGCCAGGATTAGACTAAATGTAATGAGAAGAGTTGGGTAGAAGTGAATTTTGATCAGGTTCCATGAAGAGTGTACCAGACATACTTAAAAATGAGGAGTCAACCTGGAACACAGGACTACTTGCATACCAAACAGCAGAAGCAATATGCAATAGTCAGAGCTAAATGATTCCACAACCAACAAATCAGATCTAAACTATCCAGTCCTGCCCATCCTGTTGCGAATGGTGATGGACAATTAAAACAACTAACTGGAGGAAGAGGAGGCTCCATAGGTATCCCCATTCTAAATGATAGAGGATCTAGCACATCAGTGCTAAAGACAAGGCTGAAGAAAACATGATCGCAAAATTTGCAACCATTTTCAGCTAGAAGTGCTGAGTGGATGATCCATCTCGGCCTCCTTCTCAGTTCCGCAGTATCACAGATGCCATTCTTCAGCCAATTCAGTTCACTCCACATATCAAGAAATGGCTGAAGGCACTAGATATTAAGGAGGCTATGACAACATTCTGGTAATACTGAGGACTTGTGCTCCAGAACTTGTCGCATCCTTAGCCAAGCTGTTCCAGTACAGCTACAACACTGGCATCAAAAACAGGACAAAACCAACCCAGCCAATTACTGCCCCATCAGTTTACTCTCATTACAGCTTGGTCCAAACATGGATAAAAGAGCTGAACCCCAGAAGTGAGGTGAGAGGACTGCCTTTGATATCAAGGCAGCATTTGGCTGAGTGTGGTAACAAGGAGCCCTGGCATAACTGGATTCAATGGGAATCAGGGAGGAAACTTTCCAGGTTGGAGTCATATCTAGCACGAAGGAAGACGATTGTGGTTGTTGGAGGTCAGTTATCTCAGTCCCGGGACATTAATGCAGGAGTTCCTCAGGGTAGTGTCCCAGGTACAACCATCTTCAGCTGCTTCATCCATTTTTAAAATATATATTATTATTAGGGTTTTAACATTTTATTGCAAACTTTACATAACAAGACAAGTCCAACGCACGTATTTATAAAAATTTACAGCTATCGTGGTTCAGGTAGCCATTTGCAGGCAAACTGTCCCTTATAGAACATAGAACAGTACAGCACAGAACAGGCCCTTCGCCCTCAATGTTGTGCCGAGCCATGACCACCCCACTCAAACCCACGCATCCACCCTACACCCATAACCCAACAACCCCCCCCCCCCCCTTAACCTTACTTTTATTAGGACACTACGGGCAATTTAGCATGGCCAATCCACCTAACCCGCACATCTTTGGACTGTGGGAGGAAACCGGAGCACCCGGAGGAAACCCACGCACACAGGGGGAGGACGTGCAGACTCCACACAGACAGCGACCCAGCCGGGAATCGAACCTGGGACCCTGGAGCTGTGAAGCATTTATGCTAACCACCATGCTACCCTGCTGCCCTATATAGTTTTCTTCTCCTCTACTTGTTCAATTCTGGCCTTGGGTGACTGTCTGTGTGGAGTTTGCATGTTCTCCCCATGTCTGCGTGGGTTTCCTCCGGGTGCTCCGGTTTCCTCCCACAGTCCAAAGATGTGCGGGTTAGGTGGGGTTATGGGGATAGGACGGGCGAGTGGGCCTAGGCAGGTGCTCTTTCAGAGAGTCAGTGCAGATTTGATGGGCCGAATAGCCTCCTTCTGTACTGTCGGAATTCTATAGTTCTAAATTTCACTAAGATTAAAGGTAACATACCATTTATCATGTTTAATTCACAACGATGTGAAGCGAGGAATCTAGATCAGTGTTCTTCAAACTTTTTTTCCGGGGACCCATTTTTATCAACCGGCCAACCTTCGGGACTCAACCCGGCCGACCTTTGCGACCCACTCCGGCCGACCTTTGCGACCCACGCTGGCCAACCTTCACGACCCACGCCAGCCGACCTGCGTGACCCACCATTTTCTTTTACCCTGTTTGCTGCTGACAAAAATGGAGGAAATGGTTCTGGATCCCTTTGGCCCTCGTACACGCTCCTCCAATGGAACCTGGTGGATGAAGGTGAAGCTTTCTGGTGTTGGAAAGTATGGAGTCTCCATCTGTCCAAAGTTCTGGATTTTTTTCCTGTAAAATTTTATCAAATAAAACCCCCCCATAACTTGTAAAAAATAAAATAAAATGAATAAAATAAATGAAAAAAATGAATAAAATAAATGAAAAAAATGAATAAACCCCCCCTGAACTTGTAAAAAAAGAATAAAATAAATGATAAAAATTAAATGAATAAAATAAATGAATAAAAACCAACTTGTAAAACAAAAAGCCACAACCGCTTAAAAAAATAGCGGCCGCACTGCGTATGCATGCCCGATTATTGGCGCGCATGCGCAATGCGGCCGCTATTTTTTAAACATGTTCGCGGAATTCGCATGCCCGCCAATCACATGTGCGCATGCGCAATGTGGCCAAATTTGTTTTTTACATGTTTGCGGCCCCTGCTGCGCGGGGATTTGCGCGATCGGGAGCGCCGCGGACAACGGCTCCGCGACCCTACCGACACCTATCCGTGAGTCGCGCCCCCGACTTTGAAGAACACTGATCTAGATAGCGTATTGGCAATGTTACAGTTCTCTGAGCTCTCAATGAACAACATCTGGATGGAAGATAAACCCCTACATGTTCTTGTCCCCATATAAATGTTAAAAACATTGTTGATGCTACATAAATGCACTTTGCTTCCATTATGACTATTGCCCAAGATATTTATTGAATAAACTCATTATCAGAATATTCTAGTGCATTATCCAGACCGACTCAAAAACGAATGAGTAAAAGCACTCATGGATATGGCATTACTGATTATAGTGTGATGGCAGGAGGTAGCACTGAGGATTATCCGATTCAAATACACTTTATATCTCAGCTTGGAAGCCAGGCGTTTGACTTTTCTTGTCTCTCCTGTTTGCAAAGCATTCAAGTTAATCCAGCTAAAAGATCATCCATTATTAAAATCAGTACATTGTTCTCACTCCAATTTAAAGGTCCTATGTCAACAGCTCCAATGAGGTTTTCTATGGGTCCATGCTAGTTTTCCCAATTGATTTCCTTTTTCTCCCAAATTCAATCCCAGTAATCCCACTTTCTGATTTCACAGCTGCTTCTAGGCAGGGAATTACATTCTTTTTAAAAAAAATAATTTTTATTCAAATTTTCACAAAAAAGAAAACAGTAACAGAAAATTCAAAGAACAACCCCCCCCCCCCCCCAATATATACAAAAGAGAAACAATAAATAAACGCCCGTCGTTAGCGAAGATTCAACCCAAAACAAAAACAAAGAGACCCCCCCGGGTTGCTGCTGCTGCTGACCTTTTGATTTTACCGTTCTGCTAGGAGATCTAGTTCTGGTTGCCATTTCAGGTTGCCATCTCCTGAAAAACCCTTGCACTAACCCCCTTAGGGCAAATTTCACCTTCTCTAATTTAATAAACCCCGCTATACCGTTGACCCAGGCCTCCACGCTTGGGGGCCTCGCATCCTTCCACTGAAGAAGAATCCTCCGCCGGGCTACTAGGGACGCAAAGGCCAGAACACTGGCCTCTTTCGCCTCCTGCACTCCTGGCTCCACTGCAACATCAGGGAATTACATTCTAAATATAAATATTCTCAGCCTGGTCCAGTTCTTCAATCCTTTGCTGACATCTACAAAATTTGCCAAAGGCATAGCTACTTCTTAAGATGTCACTTGAAACTGGAGTAAACCCTCATTTTGAAATATTCCTTACCCCACGCTTTTCCTCCTCATCTGTCCCTGCAGGGAAAAAATGATGTTAATGCCTGAGGAAAACTTCTAGTGTGAAGCAAAAGGAACAGGTTTTTCCCTTATTATGCATACTGTTCCATTATTACAACCTGGATTTAGCTACAACAAGGCCAGCACAGTTAAGTGACGCACAATCCTTAAAATTTTTTTTTAGAGTACCCAATTATTTTTTTCCAATTAACGGGCAATTTAGCGTGGCCAATCCACCTGCCCTGCACATCTTTTGGTCTGTGGGGGCGAAACCCACGCAGACACGGGGAGAATGTGCAAACTCCACACGGACAGTGACACAGAGCCAGGATCGAACCGAGACCTTGCCGGCGTGAGGCAGCAGTGCTAACCACTGCACCACCGTGCTGCCCCCATGTGACACACAATCCTGCCTCTCAATCCTCCCATTAACTGACTGCAAAATCACTTCCCCTCCCTTTGTTACTCAGCCAAAATTATGGTGCGTTTAGTGGAAAAATTTTCACTACGTTTAACACTCATGAGATTTTCAAATTCCTCTCACCTTTCTCTTGGAAATCCATGGCTGGGCTGAACCCCCACCAGGTCACTGCTCCAAACCCTTCCCCGGTACCACATGCCGTCATCTTTTAATATGACACTGAGGAATATAAAAAGCAATTATATTGAATACATTGCAGTGCTGTGTCAAATAAGTTCAAAAGACTAGCGTTTCCAAATTAATTTCCCAATTTTAAATGTTAATCACATTATGAGCATTCTGCAGTAGTTATGAACTCTATCTCCTTTCTATTGTATACTGACATCCATGACATTAGCTCCCCCCTCAGCCACAATGAGTTGATGGGGCCAATAACCATGGGGCAGAGATTTAAGGTAAGGGGCAGGAGGTTTAGATGGGATTTGAGGAGAAACATTTTCAGCCAGAGGGTGGTTGGAATCTGCAACTCTGAAAAGGGTGGTAGAGGCGGGAACCCTCACCATATTTAAGAAGCATTTAGATGAGCACTTGAAACGGCATAGCATACGGAACAAGTGCTTGAAAACGGGATTAGAATAGATAGGTGCATGATTGCCGGCGCAGACATGATGGGCCGAAGGGCCTCTTTCTGTGCTGTAAAACTCTCTGCCATCCAGTATGCCCATGAATGGGCAGCACGGTAGCACAGTTGCTTCACAGTTCCAGGGTCCCAGGTTCGATTCCCGGCTTGGGTCACTGTGTGTGCGGAGTCTGCACGTTCTCCCCGTGTCTGCATGGGTTTCCTCCGGGTGCTCCGGTTTCCTCCCACAGTCCAAAGATGTGCAGGTTAGGTAGATAGGCCATGATAGATTGCCCTTAGTGTGCAAAAAAGGTTAGCTGGGGTTACTGGGTTACGGGGATAGGGCGGAGGTGTGGGCTTAAGTAGGGTGCTCTTTCCAGGGGCCAGTGCGGACTAGATGGGCCGAATGGCCTCCTTCTGCACTGTAAATTCTATGATTCTATGAATGAGCAAACTTATTGTAATAATACGCAGAGATACAACATCTTTTTTTTAATTCAGAGGATCCAATTCTTTTTCTCACCAGATTAAGGGGCAATTTAGCGTGGCCAATCCATCTACCTTGCAGATCTTTGGGATGTGGGGCTGAGACCCACGCGGCCACTTGCAAACTCCACATGGAAAGTGACCCGGGACTAACCACCGCGCCGCCCCTACAGATACAACATGTGACATAGTTCCGGTAATTTGTACCACAGCATCACTGGACAACATGGACGTCTGTTCGTCCCTGGCACCCAGCTGAGTGATACAGTTGGAATATAATTGCTTGAAACCTGTGCAAACAATGAATAAACAATTACCTAGGCCTTTCTTTATCCGCACTCCAACTTACTCATCACTGCCAGCCTTTCCCACTCCCTGTTACCCAACGCATAAACGTAAAATGCTCATCTTCAGTCCCTCTATGGACTCATGCCCTGTGTAGTGTTATTTTCTGTTCCACCCCATTCAATCTTTAGCCTCTGGTGCCTTACCCTCCCTTCCTGCTCCATTTAAACCTCTCCCCCAAAGAGCCCCTGATCTTCAGCTTCCTTTAAAATTCTTAACACGCAGCTGTTCCCTAAACAGTTGCTGCCATTATAACAGTGCCTACATTTCAGAGGTACTTGGCGATGAAGCCCTTTGTGACATTTGGAAGTCACAAGAGGTGCTGAATGAATGCAAGCTCTTTATTTCACATCTCTTTGGTAATCCCTAGGATGTTTTGCACATTCTAAGCCCCAAGCAAATACTGGCTGTTGATGACCTTGCTGTCAAAGCTGTTATGCTAAAATCTGTAGCGGACTCATTTTCTGGAAATTCTTTTCCATCTATCATTTGGCCTTCTAGCAATAAGGTCTGCATGTAGAGGTAGAGAGAGCGTAACATGCAGTATATCGCAGGTAGAGAACCTTCTATTTCTATGTGTCAGTCACTCATACGGTGGTTGCAACCTAATACGTTATGACCTGGCGTTATGGCTTTGAATGGCTTCTCTGGACATTTCTAAAGTGTAAACTGGTCACTAAAAGCTTGAATCTTAAATCACAAATCATATTTTGTGACTTGGGGATCAATGACGAGTAAGAGGCGACTTGATTGAAACATATAAGATCCTGGGGGGCCTTGAAAGGGTGGATGTAGAGAGGATGTTTCCTCTTGTCGGAGAATCTAGAACCAGGCGATTACTGTTTAAAAATAAAGGGGCATTCGCTTAAAACAGAGATGAGGAGAATGTTTTTTCTCTGAGGGTTGTGAGCCTTTGGAACTTCCTCAAGATGGAAGAAGAGTCTCTGAATATTTTTAAGGCAGGGGCAGGAAGATTCTTCATAAGCAAGGGGGTGGGAATGTGGGATTGAGATTACAATCAGATCAGCCATGATCTTATTGAGTGGTGGAGCAGGTCCAAGTGGCCTATCCCTGTTCCTAATTTGTATGTTTGTATGTCTTGAGTAGACATTAATAAGGTTTTAAACTAATCTGTATCAGCAGCAAAGCAAGCCGCCATCTAAAGCCATGAGGATTTCTTTTGCCTGGTCTGCATTACCAGTCTATAACCCCACTCGGCCAATCACCAGACTATCAATTTCCATTGTCATTTCAAATCCCCAGTAGATCATATGAATCACCACCATTACACACCAGGCGAGATCTAAGCCCCAACCAATACATGAACCTGTAATCAGAAAATGACTCCAGTGCCTGGACCATGACTCCAATGCCAGTCTACAACCCCAATGATTTTCAAAGACTCCAATGTCACTGACCCATTGATCCAGGACTCCAATTCAAGGACATGACCCCATCACCTTTCAATGACCCTAATACCTTTCAATGACCCCAATGCCAGCACGACCGTCACCTTTCAATGATTCCAATGCCAGTCCATGACTTCATCACCTTTCAATGACCCCAATGCCAGCATGACCCCATCACCTTTCAATGAACCCATCACCTTTCAATGATCCCAATGCCAACATGACCCTCTCACCTTTCAATGACCACAATGCCAGCATGACCCCATTGCCAGTCCATGACCCCATTAGCTTTCCCCCAATGCCCGTCCATGACTTCATCACCTTTCAATGACCCCCCAATGCCAGCATGACCCCATCACCTTTCAATGAACCCATCACCTTTCAATGATCCCAATGCCAACATGACCCTCTCACCTTTCAATGACCCCAATGCCAGCACGACCCCATTGCCAGTCCATGACCCCATCAGCTTTCCCCCAATGCCCGTCCATGACCCTGTCACCTTTCAATGACCCCAATGCCAGCCCATGACCCCAGGGCCAGTCCATGACCCTGTCACCTTTCAATGACCCAAATGCCAACATGACCCCCTCACCTTTCAATGGCCCCAATGTCAGCCCCTGACCCCTGCAGCGCTGGAGAGGCGGACCTCCCGCTGACTCCCGTTTTTGGGCGATTGAGGGAAAAAAAATGGAAAATAAACCCGAAGCCGTGCAAATGCTCCCCGTGGAACCTGGAGGGACGGAAACCGGAAGTGCAACCTTGATGGACGGGTCAACTGGCCAATCGGATCGCCGGGTTGGCCGGAAATCCCCGTTTCCGGTGCCAGGCGGCCAATGGAAGATGGCGGGGGGCGGGAACTGGGACGCGCAGGCGTGGCGGGTGGACGCGGTCGCCCTGGCGACGGGCTGGCCAACTGTCAACAGCGTTTGAAAGCGGCGCGCGGGCGGCGGCCGTTAGAAATGGCGGGAGGCAGAGACCCAGAGCACTCGGCCCAACCCCTCCATGCTGCTCTCCAAACTCCTCCGCACCAGCCCCAACAACAACATCTTAGCCCCTCTGCACCCCCTGGAGGTGTTCAAAAGCCATGAAGGGTCTGAACAGGGAGCACAAGGACTAGTTTTTTTTTAATTTTAGAGGACCCAATTCATTTTTTCCAATTAAGGGGCAATTTAGCGTGGCCAATCACCTAACCTGCACATCTTTTGGGGGGGGAAACCCACGCAAACACGGGGAGAATGTGCAAACTCCACACGGACAGTGACCCAGAGCAGGGATCGAACCTGGGACCTCGGCGCCGTGAGGCAGCAGCGCTACACAAGGACTAGTTGACCAAGATGCGGATGGGCCCCTCGAGCCTGACCTGACCACGGCTGACCTGACTGTAACCTCGACCCCACATTCCCGCTGACCCCCCAGCACCCCCGTCAAAACACTCAAAAGATTTCTTTTTTAAATCTTTATTGTCACAAGTCGTCTTACATTAACACTGCAATTAAGTTTCTGTGAAAATCGCCTCGTCGCCACATTCCGGTGCCTGTTCGGGTCACAGAGGGAGAATTCAGAATGTCCAATTCACCCAACAAGTACGTCTTTCGGGACTTCTCCGGAGCACCCGGAGGAAACCCACGCAGACACGGGGAGAATGTGCAGATTCCGCACAGACAGTGACCGAAGCCGGCAATCGAACCTGGGACCCTGGAGATGTGAAGCAACAGAGCTAACCACTGTGCTACCGTGCCGCCAGCCTTTTGAGCGAGAGGGCAGGATTCTCTGGTCCTGAAACTAAGTGCTGACGCCGTCGGAAACGTCGTCGCGTTTCTCGACGGCGTCAACACGGCTCCAGCATCAGCAATTCTGGTCCCTACAGGAGGCCAGCAGGGAGCTGGAGTGGTTCACGCCGCTCTAGCTGCTGATCCGGCCGTGGAATGGGCACCGGGGGATAGGCGCACGCGCAGTGGGTCCGGCGCGAACCCATGCATGCGCAGTCCCACCAGCGAGACTTCCGCGCATGCGCAATGTCTCCCTTGTCCGTGCCCTCCCGACCCAACATGGTGCAGGAGTACAGGCGCCGGCGCGGAAGAAAGGAGGCTGGGAGACAGAGAGGCCGGCCCGCCAGTCGGTGGGTCCCGATCACGGGCCAGGCCACATCGGAGGGCCCCCCCCCCCCGGGGTCAGACCCCTCCTCTCCCCCCCTCAGGCCGCCCCCGGACCCTTCAACATTGAGGTCCCGCTGGCTCAGAGCAGATTAGAATGGTGGTGGCGGGACTCGGGTTTTTTTTACGGCCCGCCTGGGCCGGAGAATCGCGCGGGGGGGGTGGTATCTGGCGCTGCACGGACCACGCCAGCCCCAATGGCGCCAATTCTCCCGTGTCGGGACGGCGTGGTGCGATTCGCGCGACCCGGCGCGGTGTCGGACATTCCCGCCCAGAATTCCAGAAGCTCGCAACCCTTGGCGGGACGGACTGAGAACCAGCTGACCCTGATTTCACTGGATTGGCAAAAGAACCTGAGGGGAAAACTTATTTTCTTGCAGTTCGCAGCTCGCCTCTGGAGTTTAGACAAAAAAATTTCGCACACGACGTGGCCATCGCTGGCTTGGCCCAGCATTTGATTCCCGTCCCCGGTTGCCCCTCGAAAAGGTGGTGGCGAACCGCCTTCTCGAACTGCGGCAGTCTGTTTTGGTGTAGGTACACCCACAGCACTTTTAGGGATGGAATTCCGGGATTGTGACCCAGCGACAGTGAAGGGATGGACGATATATTTCCAAGTCAGGATGGTTAGTAGCTCGGAGGGGAACTTGCAGCCGGTGGTGATCCCACGTGTCTGCTGCCCTTGTCCTCTTAGATGATAGAGGTCGTGGGTTTGGAAGGCACTGTCGAAGGAGCCGTGGTGAGTTCCTGCAGTGCATCTTGTTGATGGTACACACGGCTGCCGCTCTGCATCAGTGGTGGAGGGAGTGAATGTTTTAAGTGGTGGATGGGGTGCCAATTAAGTGGCTGATTTGCCCTGGATGATGGCGAGCCTTTTGAGCATTGTTGGGAGTTGTACTTATCCAGGCAAGTGGAGAGACCGGTGCCTTGTAGATGATGGACTGGCTTAGGGGAGTCAGGAGGTGGGTTATTGCCTGCAGAATTTCCAGCCCCTGACCTGCTGTTGTAGCCACAGTATTTACATGAATGATCCAGTTCAGTTCCTACACAATAGTAACCTCCAGGATGTTGATAGTAGGGGATTCAGTGATGGTAATGCCATTGAATGTCATGGGAAGATGATTAAATTATCTCACGTTGGAAATGGTCATTGTCTGGCACTTTTTATTGGTGTGAATGGTACTTGCCACTTATCAGCCCAAGCCTAAATGATGGCCAGGTATTGCTGCATATGAATACAGATCTTTCAGTATCAGACGAGTTCTGAATGGTGCTGAACATTGTGCAATCATCCTCACTACTAACCTTATGATGGAGGGAAGGCCATCAGTTTGGCCGAGGAGACTACCTTGAGGAACTGCGACAGCGAAGTTCTGGATGAGATGATTGGCTTCCAAAAACCACAACCATCTTCCTTAATGCTAGGTATGACTTTAACCGGTTGAGAATTGACCAACCCCCCCCCCCTCCCCCCACCAAATTTCCATAGCCCCCCCCCAATGTTGTCTTGATGCCAAGGTTCTACCGAGCTACTCTTGGTGATCGATGTTGAAAACCCCCACCCAGAATACACTTTGTACCCTTGCCACCCTCTGCTTTTTCCAAATGATGTTCAACATGGAGGAATACTGATTCATCAGCTGTGGGGGTTGTCAGTCGGTGGTAATTAGCAGGAGGATTCCTTGCCCATGTTTGACCTGATGCCACAAGACTTCATGGGGTCCAGAGTCAATGTTGAGGACTCCTTGGGCAACTCCACCCTGACTGTATACAACTGTCTGCACATGGGGTGGGTTTTTTCTGCTGGTGGGACAGGACATACCCAGGCATGGTGACGTGGTGTCTGGGACATTATCTGTATGGTTCCATGAGTATGGTGCCGTCAGGCTGTTGCCTCTCTAGTCTCTGATACTCCTCTCCCAATTTTGACACAAGCCCCCAGATATTAGTAAAGTAGACCTTGCAGGGGTGACAAGGCTGGGGTCCATGACAGGTGGTCCATCCAGTTTCGCCCCTTTTTGACTCTCCTGCTGTAGTTTGCTGGGCAATTTCAGAGTTAACCAGATTCCTGTGGGACTGAAGTCCAGACTGTGATAGACCAGACCTAGTGAAGATTGCAGATTTCCTTCCTTACGGGGTAATTGTGAGCCAGATGGGTTTCCACGACAATTACTGATAGTTGTCCTGGTCACCATTTGCTGAGACTAAGGGTGGGATTTTCCAGACCCAACACCAGTGGGCACAATGGGAAAATGCGGAGAGCCATTATATCTACTTGGAGATGGTGGTGTCGATGGTGATGGCCCTATGCACCTGTTCACTTTGTCCTTCTAAACCGTACGGGTTGTGGGTTTGGAGGTGCCAAGGAAGAAGCCTTGGCAAGTTTCTGCAGTGCACCTTGTAGAATGTAGAGGATACACTGCAGCCATGGTGCACTGTAAGTGTAAGGAACAAATGTTTAAGGTGCATGTTGGGAAGCCTATCAAGCGGACGGCCTAGGCCTGGATGGTGTAGAGCTTTTTAAGCATTATTGGAGCTGCACTCATCCAGGTAAGTGGAGAGTATTCCTTCACACTTCTGACTTGTACCTTGTTGATGGTAGAAAGGCTTTAGGGGGAGCCAGGAGGCGAGTTACTCTCCACAGAATATCCAGTCTATTTGGGTGAAAAAAAATGAAGTGAATGTGATAGTGGATTCCACGGTGTTGTTTAAAGGGCTGTGTCATGGCCAACATAACCCCCACGAACCCAATATCACTGAAAAAAAATAACTAGACAGTTATCCCAAGTTTCCTTTGATCTTGCTGACTGAAAATTGGCCTCAGCATTTATGTACATAACGTACTTGACTGCATTTCAAAAAAATAATTCATTGGTTGTTGAGATTTCCTGCGAGGCTGTGAGAAATGCTCTATAAGTGCTGAGGGTAAAAGCTACAATGCATGACAAGTGCAGTAATTTTTCTGCACTTCACACAAGCGAGATTGTTTTTAAATTAACCATTCAATCACCCTGGCGCAGCTAAGATTTGATGGATCAACAAGTTAAGCTATTGGAAGATTCATCGTTACTTTACCGGAAATCGGTTTTTAATTTTCAGACCATCTTAAAAGCTCATGTGGGTGGCATGGTGGCACAGTGGTTAGCACTGCAGCCACACAGCGCCAGTGACCTGGTTTGATTCCGACCTCTGGTGACTGTATGGAGTTTGATGTTCTCCCTCGTGTCTGCGTGGGTTTCCTCCGGCCCCCCCGGCTTCCTCCCACAGTCCAACTTGTGAAGCGAAGATGTAAAGCTTAGGTGGATTGGCCATGCTGAATTGTCCCTAAGTGCCCAAAGGTTAGGTGGGATTACAGGGATAGGGCGGGGGATTGAGCATAGGTAGGGTGCTCTTTCAGAGGATCGGTGTGATAATAATAATGATAATAATCTTTTGTTGTCACAACGATGAAGTTACTGTGAAAAGCCCCTAGTCACCACATTCCGCTGCCTGATCGGTTAAGCTGGTACGGGAATTGAACCCGTGTTGCTGGCCTTGTTCTGCATTACAAACCAGCTGTCTAGCCCACTGAGCTAAACCAACCCTCGTGTTGCCAGTGTAGGCACTGTAGGGATTCTATGATTCCACGAAGACAGTTTCTGAAGACTTCAGGTAGAGACCCTGCATTGTTCTGAGACGATTCAGGTCAATCTCTTAAAATAGTCTCAAAAAACATCTCTTGAACAAGTAACCTAAGTAAGCTAACTGTATTTAAAAGTGGATGTTGACCTGAGATGGAAATAGGGGTTATTATGTCACTGTCTTGATCAGCGTTGTTTATGGGGTAATTGTAAGTTATTTTTCTCACGCGATGGTGAAGATATTTTAATACTGTGTCAGCAATAAAGTTTGTTTTAATATACCCTATCCCTATTTTGTGTGAAATCACTCCTGGAGGTAGGTATCCTTGCCTCACAGTCTTACAAAATTAACACAAAATATTGGGATTTCTGTCCAGTTTCCTGGTCATTGTTGGGGTCTGGTCCGGGATCGTAATACATTTATACTCCCTTGTTAATCCTAAAACCTCTGTGTGATTGTTAATGTGAAATGAAAAAAATGAAAATCGCTTATTGTCACGAGTAGGCTTCAATGAAGTTACTGTGAAAAGCCCCTAGTCGCCGACATTCCGGCGCCTGTCCGGGGAGGCTGGTATGGGTAAGGCGGGGAGTAAAGGCATAGCATATCCTAATCCAGTTTTTTAATGTTTAACCTTTTTTTCTTGTTAAGACTAATTAGCGGTCCTGTGACTCTGTTTTCCATGTTTTATAAAAAAGTTATGGCCTTTTGAGCCAGGTTTCCATTCTAGAATCTTCCCATCCAGTTATAACATCAACTGGGATCATAACAAAAGTGGGGTCTCTTGTGGTAGTTCCAAACATGGAGAAGGGGTTATTGGATGCTGATTAGTAGTAATTCATTGGGATATTTTGAAACGTGGAAAGCAAGTTACTGGATGCTGAATAATAAAACTTGGTTCTGGAATTTATTGTTAAATGGTCGGATCTGTGAATCATTTAAAAGAGCAAGTGGGGAACTGAAGTACTGGACAATGAATTGGAGTTACTGTGAGGTATATTGTACAGGTAGAAATTGCTAAAACCTCCCGAAAAATAGAGGATTTAACTCTGACTGGTTTACAGAAAGTAGCCAAGAGTCAGTTAACTGAATTGGCAGACAAACTGGGATTGGGATGACCTGCAGTGGTAAGGAAAACTGAGATTATTGAAAGCATGGCAAAGCATTGAAATGTACAAGAGTTGTCAGATAGACTAAGCTCTCTGAGAAGTGAGGCAATTGAATTGGCTAAAAGAAAGAGAAATGAAAAAACTTGAACTAGAGACACAGGAAAAGCCAAAAGAAAGGTCAAGAGAGGAAAGTGACAAAGAGAGACCATTTCAAAGGGAATTGAAAAAGAAGTTAGCAATGACGGAAAGAAAAAAAGAGAGAGCATTTCAGTTTAAAGTGCAGGAAGTTAGAGAAGGTTGAGAAGAGATGTAGGTCTAACCATGAATCTAGTATGGAAATGTTTAAATTTATAGAAGTACTTCCAAAATTTTAGGGAAAGGATGTGGAAGCATTCTTTATTTCTTT
Organism: Scyliorhinus canicula; assembly: GCF_902713615.1. Lineage (NCBI taxonomy): Eukaryota > Metazoa > Chordata > Chondrichthyes > Carcharhiniformes > Scyliorhinidae > Scyliorhinus > Scyliorhinus canicula. Next base: position 6,959,230 of record NC_052168.1, on the reverse strand, counting down.
TGAAAAGGTAGCTAAATGTACGAAATGGCCAAAAGATATTTGAACGTTACTTTTGCAAAGTAGACTGGTAGGTAGGGCTAGTGAGGTGTATGCATCATTGTGAGAAGAGGTATCTGCAGATTATGATGCAGTAAAAAAAAGCTATCCTTGGTGCGTCTGAGTTGGATATGGAGGAATACAGGCAAAAATTTTGAAATACAAGAAACCAACCGGATGAACTAATTTAATTTGAGAGGATGAAACAAAATAGTTTTGACCATTGGATACGGGCATTGAAGGTAGAGAAAACATATGAAGCCCTTTGAGAGGTAATTCGCGTAGGAGAATTTTAAGATTTGTTCCTTTGGTTATTAGGACTCAAATTTAGGCACAAAAAGTTAAAACTGCTTGACTGATGATTACGAACTGGACCACAGTCACCCTTTTAGACATGAGAAAGATCGAAAGTGAGAAGGAGAACATAAAACAAATAGTCAAGAAAGAGATGGAACAGGGCAGCACGGTGGCCTAGTGGTTAGCACAGCTGCCTCACGGCGCTGAGGTCCCAGGTTCGATCCCGGCTCTGGGTCACTGTCCGTGTGGAGTTTGCACATTCCACCCGTGTCTGCGTGGGTTTCGCCCCTACAACCCAAAAATGTGCAGAGTAGGTGAATTGGCCATGCTAAATTGCCCCTTAAGTGGAAAAAATAATAATTGGGTACTCTAAATTTATTTTAAAAAAAGAAAGAAAGAGATGGAACAGTTGGGAATGGTCAGGAAATTTCACTTCCAATCAAAAAGGAAGGCGCTGAGGGTGGAAGTGGTATTCTAAGGCCTAAGTGTTTCCAATGCAACAAATGGGAAATATGAGGGCAGATTGTTGGAAAGTAAATGGAAGAACGGTAGGAAAGTAGGAAAGTAGGAAAGGAAGCATCTGAAAAGAAAATAGCTGTTAAAACTGGCAATAGTACAGGTAAAATGAGCTCTTTCAGAATCAATGAGAAAAGGGGCTAGGTCTCAAGATAGTTCAGAGAATTATTTGAGTGCTGGTGTAGTTCTGAATGTTTTTTTTCAAAGGGAGAAGTTCTCCTTTACTCGTCTAACAAAATAAGTAATCAAGTTAAAATTTTAAGAGAGACAGGAGCAGATAAGTCATTGAAGGTGGCTGATGATACAATTTGTATTCCAGGAAGCTTTATGAAGGTAAAGGTATTAGACCAAGGTATGAATGGATGGGAGACAGACGGTTGTTTTGTTTGACCGTGCTCCTGTGAAACACCTTGGAATGTTTTTTTAAATCATTTTTTTTTTCCAATTAAGAGGCAATTTAGCATGGCCAGTCCACCCATCCTGCACATCTTTTGGGTTGTGGGGGCAAAACCCACGCAAACACGGGGAGAATGTGAAACTCCACACGGAAAGTGACCCAGAGCCAGGATCGAACCTGGGACCTCTTCGCAGCAAGTCTGCAGGGCTAACCCACTGCCCCACCGTGCTGCCCCAACACCTTGGAATGTGGACACAAATTGTTGCTGCTGCTCCACTTCCTCAGAACTGCACAGGGAATATCTTCAGCAAATCCCTATTCCCACCCAGGAGGTCCAGTGACTACATAGTTACAATCCTCGCACCGTGAGGTCAGTGGCTGTCAAGTGTTAAGCAGAATCAGGAAGCTAATTGCCCTTAAGGCCGGCGCAAGGTCTCCAGCCTGTCCTTCCCTCTGCTTAATGCAGAGAGATTCCACAGAAGATAAATGAAGAGTTACAATTTTAAAAATTATCATTGTAGACATAATGATTTCAGTAACAGGTGCCAGAATGTGGCGACTAGGGGCTTTTCACAGTAACTTCATTGCAGTGTTAATGTAAGTCGACTTGTGACAATAAAAAGATTATTATTATAAAGGAACTCAGGACTGAAAACATGTGGAGATCATAACAGAAACATATCTGTAGTGACCAACTTTCTCCTGAAAGGGGCACCCTAACACAACAAGAAAGCAGGCTTGCAAAATAGTTTGTCATTTGCTCCTGTACATAGGAAACTAGGAAGAGGAAGGATCGTGGGGCCCATTGAATCTTACTCCCGCACCCTGACCATCCACTTGAATCTTTGCAACATCCGCCTGACACATTATCCCAAGCATCTGTTATCTTTTTATGTCAAGTTCTTCTTGTAACTGCTTTTACTTCTCTTTGTCCTACTGGCTTGCCCTACTTTTAAGTAATATCCTGGGTACACCTAATCTGAACCACTTAATATTTTATATACTTTAATGAGGTCCCCCATTAGCTACTATAGACATGGAACTCAGCTCATTACCCTGTGACAACAGGAAACCGCACCTACATTTTTTACATTAAGAAATGCAATTTCTATAGACAGTATTGATTGCACAAAAAGTATTTAGCGGTACTCACCTGACATCTTAACCAAAGTCCTCTGATTTTGAACAGATCGCAGTCCTGTCTACAGAAATACTCAGTGCTCTGAATCAAATGAAACAGTCTACACCGTGGGCTGTTGGGATATGGTTTGGGGTATGGATGGTGACGAGAGCTGTTTGCCCTGAGATTGCTATTCGCCAGGTTGATGGATGAACAGTTAACATGAAAATGAAATGAAAACCGCTTATTGTCACAAGTATGCTTCTAATGAAGTTACTGTGAAAAGCCCCTGTTTGTATTCCTCTCCTTGCTGTGTTAACCCGTGAGTTAAACCATTAAAAATGAACAGATTAACGCCACCACTAAAATTGCAGAGATGCCATGAGAACAGGTTGAGTGATTGTCCTCCAACCTTGCCAAGCAATTACTAGGCTGCACTTCTCGTGGTTCATACATCCGCCCTGCTGTTATCCAGTAATGGAGGAAATCATCCACAAATCACCACAGGTAATCATGCCAAATATTGTGTAACGTCCCTGCACAGAATAGGATTGAAGTGACATTCACTTAAAAATAAATCGGAGGAACATTTAAAGGAAATGACAAGAGAGCCAGGGGTGAGATGAGTATTTCTTTTTAAACAATGTTGAGTTTTTGCCTGAAGGGCAGGTTCAATGGGAACTTTCAAAAGCTAATCGGTTGAATGCTTGAAGGGAACAAATTGTGGAGGTGAGGGAAAAGAGTAAGGGATTGGATTAATTGCGTGGCTCTGTCAAAGAGTTGGCACAGACAGGGTGGCCCACATTTCCTCCTCCTGTTATATTCTACGGGGGGTGGGGACGGGCAACATGGTGACACAGTGGTTAGCACTGTTGTCTCACGGCGCCGAGGTCCCAGGTTCGATCCTGGCCCCGGGTCGCTGTCCGTGTGGAGTTTGCACATTCTCGTGTTTGAGTGGGTTTCACCCCCAAACCCCAAAGATGTGCAGGAATTGTAGATTGGTCACGCTAAATTTCCCTTTAATTGGAAAAGGTGAATTGGGTGCGCTAAACCTTTTTTTATAAATTTAGATTTAGCCAATTATTTTTCTTTTCCAATGAAGGGGCAATTTAGTATGGCCAATCCACCTAACCTGCACATCTTTGGGTTCTGGGGGTGAGGCCCATGCAGACACAGGGAGAATGGGCAAACTCCACACGGACAAGTGACCCGGGGGCTGGGATCGAACCTGGGACCTCAGCGCCGCAGCTAAAATAGTTTTTTAAAAAGTACTACCGGGGGATTTTCCCCTCTCATTTTCGGAGGGGAGGGGGGGGGGGGGGGGGGGGCCGGAAAATCCTGCGGGAGTCCATGAACATCTTTTGCGCCAGTGGGATTTCACCGGCCCATTGTCCCCAGCCAGTGACCTAACGGGAATCCCTATTTTGAAATGGGATCCCCCCCTTCACCTTTTTTACACTCAGTGGCTACACGTACATCCTCAGTGCCAACTACCCACCCCCCAACCCGTTTTCCTGCCCGCTGACCCTTTCTGTAAAAAGGGTCAGAAAATCCCCCTTTATGAGTTCAGTTATTTCTCTGCTGCTGAATTACAACCTCTTTTTCTGTGGTTGCTCACGGGCTTCAGAGATACATCTGGACTGGCAGCTGGTCTTTTATCTGTAATTCCAATTTACTGATCATTTAATAGACTCTAAAAGCCTTCACTGATCATTTAATGGGGCTCTACAGCCATTTGGCGTGACTACCAATCATCTCCCCTCAACATATGTCTGACTTTAAACTTTTGTCGTCATTCTGCTGAAGCTTCTGCTTGGCGACTCGAAACTGCCTGCATAGCTTTCAACTTCTGCTTCTAAATTAATCAGAAGATACTCCATTTCAAGAATACTTGAGCTCTTACGGAAAAGAAACTGGGATATGGTGCTTTGTTGTACATTGCTCTTTCCCTATAAAGGTGGCTCTATCTATGTAATCACTATCTCTGTAATTTTCTCCTGCTCTGCATCCCTCAAAACTGCTCCATTTCTGCCCTCTTGTACACCCTTGATTTTAATTGCTTCACTACTGGTGGCCATGTCTTCAGCGACTTGGGTCCCAAATTCCCTGGACGCTCCAGCCCTCTACCTCGTTTCCTCTGCTCAGACACTGTTTAAAACTTTTTCCAAACCCTGGCCCATCTTATATGACTGAATTGTGGGTTGTTTTACAATGGCCTGTGAAGCACCTTGGGATGTTTTCATAGAATCACTACGGTGCAGAAGGAGGCCATTCAGCCCATCGAGTCTGCACCGACCCTCTGAAAAGGGTGCCCTATCTAGGGTCTGTCCCCCACCCTATCATCTTTAACCCAATAACCCCACCCAACTTCACCTTTTGCACACTAAGTGGCAATTGATCATGGCTAATTCACCTAACCTGCACATCTTTGTGGGAGGAGTGTGGAGCACCCGGAGGAAACCCATGCAGACACGGGGAGAATGTTCAAAGTGGGTGAGATGGTAGCATAGTGTGCAGGAGAGTAGCACAGTGGTTAGCACTGTGGCTTCACAGCTCCGGGGTCCCAGGTTCGATTCCCGGCTTGGATCACTGTACTGAGCCTGCACGTTCTCCCCGGGTCTGCGAGGGTTTCCTCCGGCTGCTCCGGTTTCCTCCCACAGTCCAAAGATGTGCAGGTTAGGTGGATTGGCCATGCTGAATTGCCCTTAGTGTCCAAAAAAGGTTAGGAGGGGTTACTGGGTAACGGGAAAAGGGTGGCCTTAAGTGGGGTGGTCTTTCCAAGGGTTGGTGCAGACTCGATAGGCCAAATGGCCTCCTTCTGCACTGTAATTTCTGTTCTATGTTCTAACTCCACACAGTCACCTAAGGTCGGAATAGAACCCGGGAGTTGTAAAGCAGCAGTGTTAATCACTGTGCCACCATGCCGTCCCTTATTAGATTAAAGGTGCTAAATACAAATAAATAAAAGCCAGTTTTGGTATTGGCTCACACTTGTGTGATATTGTAATGGAGAAATGACTGGTACGAAGATATTGCCGAGTATGTAAGCATATTGCAAGGCTATTATGATTTGAACAGGAGCTCGGCATCAAGGAGCAGTGCTTCAATCACCACCACCAGTTACAGAAGCATGATGAACAATAACTTAAGTTTTATTCAACAGATCATACTTCTGTTCACAAAATAGAATTCTGCCTGTTCACTGCAGTCACTGATCACATTTTTAGGGGGTCGGTGCACAGACCTTTCCCGTTTCTCTTTTCCTTCCTTCCTTCATTCCATCCTCTTTGTATCTTTTAGTTTGCTTCCTTTATTTTGGTTTCAATTCATTACTCTGCCATCCTTTCTTTCTCCTGTGGTCTTCCTCTCTTTCTTTTTAACTTTCTCCTGACAACATAGGCACGACGCTACACAATCAGATAATGGAAATAACAATACAACCAGGTCTGGAATAAAAACAGTCCCTTGAATATAATCAATCATCGAGCACAGACTGACTGCCTGAAAAACAGAGAAACACCTGGGCTTATTCAAGGTTATTCTGAGCATACTGTGACATCCTGAAACAGGTACATGTGTAGGTTCGTCAACAACTTGTTTGTTATATATTTTACAAATAGCCACAAAAAAACAAACGGCTGTTCAAAGCTTATTCAACTACTGCAACTCCTAATAGCCTGAGTGCTATATCATGACGTCTTGATTCCCAGGGCGATGTCGACTTCTTCTTCGGGCTGGAGGGTATGCCACTGAGCAATAGGCCGTCTAGGGTTGGCAAGCATGTCGGACCAATGTCGAAGTTCAGCGCCGGTGGCGTTGCATCCCACAAAACACTTGCCAATCGCTTCATTCTTTCCCAACTTGTCATAGTCCAGCACGGTAATGACCACTTGGACTTTCTAGAAGATGAATGGATAAAGAGTGAAAACTGTCACTGCTCATATAATGATGAAGGCAAGACACAAGGTTGCTCTACTCAACTATTGGCCCTAGCCTAGAGATTCTGGCCCCAGTGATGATCAGCTGGATATGCAACGGGAAGGGATATCTCGTCTCCCCATCCACCTGGATGATGAAGTTGTCCCAAACCCAGGGATGGGAACACCTTCACAGGTGTTTGTGTCACATATGGCATGATGGGCAGTGGCATTTCAATATGGCATACTGCTTGTCCATGATGGGGGCCATTCTGATCAAAATTCCTCAGAAGAGGAATGTTGTTGCAATGCTACGATGAGCTGCTTTCCCAAGGGAAATCAATCCCTTTGAGTTTCAGCCTTGCCCCCAGATGTAATGCTACAACAGAAGGAGAGGGTGGATGGAAGAAGCACCTAATCCAACATTTGGAATTCCAGAATCTGGCCAGAGCGGAGGAAATGGACTCTTCCAAAACCCTCCCTACATCCCATATTATGTTAATTCTGTGCCAAAATGAACCATAGTTTCTAGACTCATTTTCAGCGTGATATTAATTAAAATATTTATTTAATAGATGCACATTGTGACTGTGAGGAGTTCCTGTTTATTCAGTTACACAGTCGGATAATGGAAATAACAATACAGCCAAGTCTGGAATCGAAACAGTCCCTTGAATATAGTGTGCGCTGTGCAACTACAGAATTCTTGTTCATTTTGCAAGGTAGAAATTACTCATTATGTAACTGTGCAGTTACTGCTCACCCAATAGAATAAGGGTTGCCTATTGCATGGGACTGCTCATTGTCCAGGGTAATGGTTCCTCAATGGGGGAGAGTGCAGAATTCCTGTTTGTTCAGCTGGGTATGAGCTATGTACTGTGCAATTGAACAGAATTCCTATTTATTCAGTGGGGCAAGCATGGTACAATTGCACAGAATTGCTGTTTATTTAGCAGCAGAGGAGATAGTCACTGTGTAACTGTTGAGTTCATGTTTATTCCGTAAGGTAAGGGTTGCAGGCTATGTAATTGGACAGAGTAACTGTGAAGTCAACAGCGAGGCTGGGGCAAGGGTTTTTTAGTAGGCGAGAATCACAATAGTGGTATGAAAGCAATTGTTACCCTGCCTGTTACTCATGAAGATTTTACGCATTCAAGTAAAAAAACAGCAGAATGTTCATGTGAATCAATAATACACGTTTTGCTGACAAAATAGAGATAAAGATCAGTGGAAAATCTTTACTGCTGAGTGCATCAATACAAAGAAGGGATTTGTGTTAAATGCTGCCGCTTGTAACAATTTGCGTTAAAACCTCTGACAGACATGAACCTGTGCGGATAAATGCAACTCAAAAATGATCAAAAGCGGTTCAGGTTATCTGGGATTGTTGACTTAGAAACTGTAGCTAGAAATGAGGCTGACAACAGAAATATCGCAATCTGCATAATCAAAAGATGGTTGGAGAATTTTTTAAAATGCATCTACACCAGAAATGCTTTTAAATGAAGGACAGTGGGAATGGATAGTTGGCCTTAGTAGTTACCATGGAAACTCAGAAAAATGAAAGATGATACATCGGATTCTAAGATCTGCTTTTACACAAGGGATGATTCATGTAAGGCTGTGCCACGAAGATCATATTTGTCAAAAAGTTTTCCAAATTATGTGAATCCATCCTGCATCTTTAGTTGGCATTCTGTTGGTAGGCACAGAAGCAAGATCTGATGGGGTTTATGCCAGTTTATGCAAGTCCTGACCATACCTGAATTTGCTCAAAGGGTACTTCAAAACTGAATGACTCGTTGTAGTATGGATTCAAAGTGTTCTTTTTAATGGTGGTCTTCTTCTTCTTCAACCTCTTGCCATTCTGCATGAGGTGGATCTTCACATATGGATCTAGGGTAGACATGTTAATCATTCGAATAATTGCAAATTATGTAAAACATGCTGCCCCAGAAGGGCGAAAACAAAATCCACAACGTAACGACCAATGTAATATTTAACCCTCTGAGTGCTGCAGTCAACTTAGCTCGTTTAGGTTTTGTTAGGGTGCAAGGGGGCCATGAGCAAGCACGCTTTTAGCAAACCCACCCAACAATAAAACGATTCCTGAGGTTACTGTAATATATGTGTTGGCACCTGCTGCACAGTAACTGAGCTGAGAACAAACAGATCTGCTTCACCAAGGAAACAACATTTTAACCAGATCAAAGGTTGTGATGTGACTATGCCCGGACTTCAGAAGCTAGCTCGCTATTGGTCTGGAAGAGAAACCTTCAAAGCGAACATTAAATGGAAATTATTTTTAACACAGTCCAGAGAAGATTCATGAGCTTGTTGGCAGGACTGGAAAATTTTAGCTATGAGGAAATAGAAATAGAGAAATACAGCACAGAACAGGCCCTTCGGCCCACGATGTTGCGCCGAACTTTTGTCCTAGGTTAATCATAGAATTTTGGACAATTTGTCATGGCCAATCCACCCAACCTGCACATCTTTGGACTGTGGGAGGAAACCGGAGTACCCGGAGGAAACCCACGCAGTCACGGGGAGGATGTGCAGACTCCACACAGACAGTGACCCAAGTCGAAATCGAACTTGGGACCCTGGAGCTGTGAAGCAATTGTGCTATCCACAATGCTACCGTGCTGCCCTTAAAGATCGGATAGAGTGAGATTGTTTTCTTTGAAACAGAGGAGGCCTTTAATTTAGGTGTATAAATATATGGGGGGGGGGGGGGGGGCCTAGATTGAGTGGATAGGAAGGACCAAGTTTCCTTAACAGAAAGGTCAATGACCAGGGGGCATAGATTTAAAGTAATTGGCAGAGGAATTAGAGTGAACTGGAGGAGAAATGTTTTTCACCCAGAATTGGTGGGGGTCTCACTGCTGAGAGGACTGTGGCAGCAGAAACCCCTCATTGAGCTTCAACAAAACTTGGAAATGTACATGAAGTGCCATAAACTATAAGGCCATCGATAGGCTGGAAAGTGAGATTGAGTTTGATAGTTCCATTTCAGCTGGTACGGATTAATGGTCGCCTTCTGTGCCATAACTCTCTATGGAATTATGGACCCAACAGACCGAGAGAGAAGGGAGGCAATAGAATAAAGGTAAACTAAAGATTTTCCCCTCACACCCTGTTGCTAGTGAAAAATGTTTGTTTCCAGTTTTGACTTCTTCGACCTCTTTTTCATTGGCCCTCTGAGTACCACCTCAGACAAGCTCCAACACAACCTAAAATTCACTGTCTGGATTCTGACACAAAAAAAGCATTGATAATCCATCAACCAAGTCCTTGCTCGCCTCCATCATTCCCTGTGCTCCCACTCAGTGAATTCAGAATCCTAGGGCTGGGTTTTCACGACCCCTTCTGAATTCAGGAATGGAGGGGGGGGGCGGATGGGGGAGGGGGCTCAGAAATATTGGGACCGTGTGTCAATTTCAAAACTCTATCTCCAGCAACAATCACCAGTGCAGTGGAACAGGAAAATACCACTCTCCTCCCAACTGAGACCATGTTTAAACACTCCGTTTAAAGCTTATAACGGGTTTAGGTTTAGTTTTTTAAAGAGATCGACAGATTACCAACTGACGGGAGATGAGCGGAGAGGCAGCAACGGCGCCCCCAGGCATCACCACCCCAGCTCCATGAGAGGGTTAGCGGGGAAAAGGAGTACCTGTGTGGTAGTCACCTCTGATGTATATATTGCATATAGAGGATGTCGATGTAGGTGCTTTATGGTAAGACCCTGTACTACAGGTACGGGGGGTAGTTCCCTGCCTGCTGGCTCCGCCCAGTAGGCGGAGTATAAATATGTGTGCTCCCCATACAGCAGCCATTTTGCCAGCTGCTGTAGGAGGCCACACATCTTAGTGTAATAAAGCCTCGATTGCATCCAACTCTCGTCTTTGTGTAATTGATCGTGCATCAAACTGATAAGAGAGTGCACAGGTGGCAGGGAGAGTGGGTACTCAGCACCAGGGCTTTGAACAGTAATGGTCGCCACCACAGTTCCCTGCCATCACTCTACCAGCATTTATCTAGGGGCCATTTCCCAGAATTTGCTTCTTAAATCTTGCTGTTTATGGAACCGTCCCCATCTTTAAAAGCTTCCTCAAAACACGGCTTCTCGGCCATGCTTTTGCTCATCTCTTTGTATCATTATTTGACATCTGTTCTCTTCTATGTGAAGTGCCTTGGGACACTTTATTTTGTTAATGTCATTGTATCAATGCAAATTGTTGTTATGTCGACAAGAACGATATTTCAACTCACCCATCAACAGAGATGAGCCGTAGGATGTACTGGCTAAGGGAATGACAGATGTGGAATTCAACGAGCCAGGATTGAATGTTGGATAGTTGGGGAATGCAGAGATATTCTGGAGTGTTGCTTGTTTAGCTTAGGGAACATTTTTACAAGACTTCGACTGCAGAGATTAAATGGGTAGAGTCCAAATTGGGCACATGGTCCGTGAATACAGTGGACTTAATTGTGCATTGCTTATTTTATATTCACAAAGGAATCAAAACACTTTAAAACTTGTATTGCATTATGTTTGTTACTAATTATTGTTTATTGTTGGTGGGTGTAAATTTGGGAGAAAATGTGAAAAAGGAGGAGAATAAAGAAATATTTAAAAAAAGAACCTTGTATTGCATTCATAAACTGCAAGGATCTGGAATTGTCTTCTATACTCTTGTTTTTGCTTCTGCTTAGTTTAGTTTATAATATACCCCTGTGATTTCAATGCTGCCAAATTCACAGACCTGCAATATACAGAATATTTTCAAAATAATAGTTCTATTCTAAGAATTTGGCAATACCCTTGCTTATAATGTCCTGTTAAAAAAATCACGGGCGCAATTCTCTGCTGCCCACGACGGGTCGGAGAATAGCGGGAGGGTCTTCCTGACAATTTTCACGGCCTCCCGCTATTTCCCCCCCCCCCTTCGGCCGCCCCCCGACACGAATCGCTGCTCGCCGTTTTTTACGGCGAACAGCGATTCTCCGCAGGCCGATGGGCCGAATACCACGGAGTTTACGGCCGTTTTCACGGCCGCGATCACACCTGCTTTCAGCGTTCGTGAAAACGGCCGCTAAGTGGTGGCATGGGCCTGCGATCGGTGGGCACCGATCGCGGGCAGCGGGTCCAATACCCGCGCACTATTTGTTCTTCCGCCGCCCCGCAGGATCAGTCCGCGGGGCGGCTGAGGGGCATGACAGCCCGCGCATGCGCGGGTTTGACGCGTCTGCGTGATGACGTCATCCACGCATGCGTGGGTTGGAGTCGTCCAACTCGAGCATGCGCGGCTGACGTTATCGTGCGCGTCAGCCGGCGTGACGCTTGGCGCGTGGACTTAGCGACGGTCGCTAAGCCCTCGATGCCGTGCTTCACGGGGCCCCGATGCTAGCCCTGCCCCGGGGGGGGGGGGGGGGGGGAGAATCGGGTCCCGGGAGGGGGCGCAGAGGCTGCCGTGAAACACGGCCAGTTTCACGGCAGCCTTTACGACTCTCCGCATTTGCGGAGAATCGCGCCCCACTATTTTGGTCCTTAGTGCTATATTCTCCTTCATTATTTCTTCTGCCTTAGCTATTCCCATTCACCATTAAAGCAGCTGAATTTGCAACTCTACCCAGTCTGAATGATATGTGAATTTAATTGGGTCTTTGAAGTGGCCTCGCAGACTCTTCCGTCATACACAGCAAATAAAAATGGATCCTAGATGCAGATTTGCCTGTGTCATCTGAATCCCAAGAAAAGTAATGAGGGGCTAAATGGCCTCGTTTTATGAAACTCTCCTTATTATAATAATCTTTATTGTCACAAGTTGGCTTACATTAAGACGGCAATGAAGTTACTGTGAAAATCCCCAGTCGCCACACTCCGGCACCCGTGCGGGTACACAGAGGGAGAATTCAGAATGTCTAAATTACTTAACAGCAAATCTTTCGGGATTTGGGGGAGGAAACCGGAGCACACGGAGGAAACCCACGCAGACACGGGGAGGACATGCAGACTCCGCACAGACAGTAACCCAAGCTGGGAATCTGTGTTTAACAAATAATTCTCTGTTCTAACATTTGTTTCTTGTCCGTACATGATAAGGAATCCCCACACATCCAGGCAAATCTATTAAGACCATCTGGATGTGATCCCAACCTAACCAGAGCCTTAGCAGATTTCACTCTGATCCCAGATGGGTTAATAATCCAAACACAACGAGGGATCTGAGAAAATAAGAGGGCATGTATGAGGGGATTTAATTCAGCTCAGCCCAATTTAACCTGTGGTCTTTGCTGAGTCGCAGACTCCTAGGTACACTTACATTTATTCGCCCTGGAGATGGAATCTGACAGGCTGAGTAAATTACTTTATAATGGCATCGAACCGAAGACTTGCAGCAATACTTTTGGACCAAAAGGGTAGGATACAGTTCAAGAGCCAAGGAAACTTGGCACAAATAGAAGGAAATTAAACCCCAGGATGCCTATTTTCCCATCCCACATAGATGATCAGTAACTGTTCCACATGTCACCATTCCTGGTGTGAATTTAATCTTTTGTTGTCCGCCTTGGTTTCCTGAAATACAATTTGTACACATGCCTTAGATTTTGAAAATAGATTCTGGGTATTTCCTTTTTGTTTATAAATTTAGAGTACCCAATTCATTTTTTCCAATTAAGGGACAATTTAACATGGCCAATCCACCCACCCTGAACATCTTTGGGTTGTCAGGGTGAATCCCACGCAGTCACGGGGAGAATGTTCAAACTCCACACGGACAGTGACAGGATTCGAACCCGGGTCCTCAGCGCCGTAGTCCCAGTGCTAACCACTGCGCCACGTGCCACCCTGGGTATTTCCTTTTTAACAACACCTGTAGATTCATTTCGAATGTATTTAAAATGCAGCTTCATAATCTCTTGGGAAATGCATTAATGAGGATATGTCAGCTAGCTATATGTCTTCTAATCTAAGGGATGTGTTCATATGGTTAAAAGAAATCCTATAAATATACAATGACTGGTGTAAAATTATTATTTATAATGTGTGGGAGGAAGACAAATGCAAAGAGGCAGACAGAGGAGAGGGAAAGACAACGAGGAAAGATCCTTAAGGCAAATGGGTGATAAAATGGGCCAAGACAGAGGGAAGAGGCGAGTGTGACGGAGGAACAAGAGAAAAGGACAATAATATATATGATATTTATTGTTCATCCCTCTTTGACAGGTGGTGGTGAGCCATCTTCGCAAACTTCTCCAGGCCATTTGTTCAATAGGATGTTCCAGAATTTTGAACCCAGTAATGATGGAGGTAAGGAGATACTTTTCCAAGTTGGCTCTGTGACTATTGGAGGGGAATTTGAAGGGTAATGGTGTTCCCATCCACATGCTGCTGTAACCTTCTTGGTGGCGGAGGACATGGGTTGGGAAATGCTGGTGAGGGAGTGGGTGGTTCAGGTTATGGATGTGGTGCCGATCAGGTGGAGTGCTTTGTCCTGGATGATGTTAAGTTCCTTGAGTATTATTGCAACTGCATCCACCAAGACAAGTGTATTCCATCGCACTCCTGAATTGGGCCTTACAGGTGGTCAAGAGGCTTTTGGGGAGTCAGAATGTGAAAGTATACGTGCTATAGTGGCCACAACATTCATATGGCTGATCTAATTGTAATTTGGGTCAATGATGTCTCCAGGATGTTGATATACGGCGATTTAGACATTGTAATACACTGTGTTTCATTGGGAGATAGTTACGCTCTCTGGTTGGAGCCACTCATTATCTGGTATTTTATGAATTTTCTCTTTAGAATCCATAGAATTCCTAGTGCAGAAGGAAGCCATTCGGCCCATCATGTCTGCACCGACCCTCTGAAAGAGCACCACATCTAGGTCCACCGCCTCGCCCTATCCCCCTAACCTGCACATCGTATTGGGCACTAAGGGCAAATTTATCATGGCCAGTCCACCTAACCTGCACATCTTTGGACTGTGGGAGGAAACCGGAGCACCCGGAGGAATCTCACGCAGACACGGGGAGAACATGCAAACTCTTTTTCTTTAACAGTAGTGTTGTGGGACAGCAGAAGCATGGGTAACAACACCCAACTTCAACCAGAAATGGCATGTAGATAGCCCATCTCAGCTTCCTCCTGAGGTCCCCAACATTACAGGTGCCAATCTCCAGCCAATTTGATTCACTGCCCATAATTTCAACAAACGGCTAAAGGCACTGGATACTGCAAAGGCCATGGGCCCTGACAATATCTCAGCAACAGCACTGACGACTTGTGCTCTAGAACTAGCTGGTCCCCTATCCAATCTATTAAGCACAGCTACAACACTGGCATCAACTGGAAAATTACCCAGGAATGTCCTGTCTACAAAAAGCAGGATAAATGCAATTTGGTCAATTACTGTTCCAATACGCTCCTCTCAATCATAATTAAAGTGGTGGAAGGTGACAGTGCTATTGAGTGGCACCTACACATCCTCAAGGATGCTCAGTTTGGGATCTGCCAGGGCCACTCAGCTCCTGACCCCAGTGCAGCCTTGGTGCAAACAAGGACAAAAAGGCTGAACTCAAGTGGGAGAGGTGAGAGTGACTGTCCTTAGCATCCAGGCAGCATTTGACCGAGAGTGGCATCCAGGAGCCCTTCAAAACTGAAGGCAATGGGAATTAGGAGAAAACTATTTCCTAGCAGGAGTCATAGCCAGCAGAAAGGAACATGGTTGTGGTTGTTGGAGGCCAATCATCTCAGTTTCAGGACATTTCTGCAGGAGTTCCATCAGGGTAGTGTCCTAGGCTCAACCATCTCCAGCTGCTTCATCATCGACCTTTCCTCCGGGTGAATGCAGCTCCAACAACACTCTGCAAACTCAACACCATCCAGGACCAAGCAAACCGCTTGATCGGCACCCCACCCATCAACTTAAACATTCGCTCCATCCATCATAGAACATAGAACATAGAACAGTACAGCACAAAACAGGCCCTTCGGCCCTCGATGTTGTGCCGAGCAATTATCACCCTACTCAAGTCAACGTATCCACCCGATACCAGTAACCCAACAATCCCACCCCCATTAACCTTATATTTTTTAGGACACTAAGGGCAATTTAGCATAGCCAATCCACCTAACCCGCACATCTTTGGACTGTGGGAGGAAACCGGAGCACCCGGAGGAAACCCACGCACACACGGGGAGGACGTGCAGACTCCGCATCAATAGCACACGATGGTGGCATTGTGCAGTACATTAAAGATGCACTGCAGATATTCACCAAAGCTCTTTCGACAGCACCTTCCAAACCCGTGACCTCTGCAAACGCCTCGGGACGCTGCCAGCTGCACCATCAAACCATCTAATCGCCATTCCTTGACTGTCACTGAATCAAAATCCTGGACCTTCCTTCCGAACAGCACCTTGTGTGTAACTACACCAGAAGGACTGCAGTATTTCAAGAAGGCTGCTCACTACCACCTTCTCCCGGGCAACTAGGGGTGGGCGACAAAATTACGGGCCTTGCCAGCAACGCCCACATCCCATGGAATAATTAGAAACACAATTTCAACAGAAATCCACAATGAAAGCACTCCGATCCCACCTGAAAGTCCACCCACATCCATTTTCTTGAGGTTTTTGGCCTCCAGTACGATGACTGTGAGTTTTCCTGCCGTCGGGACGTAGCGAAGGGAGAAACAGATGTCTCCCAGTTTCTCTTGCTGTAACAAACGACAAAAGTGTTGTTGAAAATTTCGCAACAGAAGTAAGAAACTAAGAGAGTGGGATTTTCCGCCACATGGTAAAAATGTCAGGTTTATTCTAACGTGCATTCAAAAATTAGCATTGAACTCTCATTCAGCCCTTTTAAAAATCTGAAATGTTACGAAGTTTATTTTTCGCACAGCTGTATGAGGGACGTTTGAGTTTGGAAATGGACACCCAGGCCAGAATTCTCCATCCCCTCCAGCGCACCAATCCCAGATGCTTAAACAGTTAGTTGTGGAGTAAAGGGTCCTCTACTTGGTGACCTCTCAGGGTCAATGTATTGATCGAGTGGTCCCAGTGGGAATCTTGGATCGAAGGGAGGGCTGATCAGATGTGCAGCTATAATAACGTGGCACAATTTACCAACTCAAACTTGCTCCCCCGACAGCATGGATTGAATTAATCTATTCCCTCAATCTAATCTGTGCTGAATTAATAATAGTGTTGTGCTTTAGATAAGTCTTTGTCTAGGACAGAGCCTTTCCACTGAAATGCAGGGACCAAAAGCCAGAGTTTTAAGCACCACAACCTTAATCAATGGCCAGAAACTTGGGAGTACCACATACCAGATGCACTGACTCCAAGTATAATTCTCTATCTTGCACTTCCACACCAACAGCGCGCATTGGAAACGTATCAGCCATGATCGAAAGGCAGAGTAGATGTGATGGGCTGAATGGCCTAATTCTGCACTTTATACAGAGTCTTATACAGAGCCTCTAACACAGTGAAATATGTCAAGATATTCTACAGTGACCTGCTCTTGCAACTGTGAGGCTGCAATATCTGGTTTTTGCGATGTGCAGATTATAGGAAGGCCACCCCAAAACCGAGCTGTTTGTTTCAAAGTCAGATCTGTGGCCACCCTAGCAGTCTCAGAATTGTCACTCATTTCCCCGAAGTGAGGAACATTGGGCGGGATTCTCTCACCCCCCCCCCCCCCCCCCCCCCCCCCTCCGGGGCCGGGCCGGAGGATCGCTGCGGCCGGCACGAATCGCGGCGTGCCGCCCGACGCCGGGCACGATTCTCCGAAGAGCGGAGAATCGCCGCCATTGGTGCCGGCGCGCGCCGCTCTCCCCCCCCCCCCCCCCCCCCCCCCCCCGGGGCCGGGCCGGAGGATCGCTGCGGCCGGCACGAATCGCGGCGTGCCGCCCGACGCCGGGCACGATTCTCCGAAGAGCGGAGAATCGCCACCATTGGTGCCGGTCGAGGGCCGCTCTACCCCCCCCCCCCCCCCCCCCCCCCCCCCGGTGATTCTCCACCGAGCGGCCGTACAGATAAACCCGAGTCCCGCCGGCGCCGTTCTAACCCGGTCTTACCCGGCCGAATCTCGGCGTGGATGGGTCCGGGCAAGACCTGGTGAGGGGGAGGGGGAGGAGGGGGCCCACCGATCGGTGGGCCGGCCTCACGGTCTGGTGGCCTCCTTTGTTCCGCGCCGGCCCCTGTAGCCCTACGCCATGTTGCGTCGGGGTTGGCGCGGAGAAGGGAGACACCGTGCATGCGCGGAAATCGCGCTGGTCCCACTGCTCATGCGCAGACCCGCGGCGCCCATCTGACACCGAGATCGGCAGCTGGAGCTGCGTGGGTCGCTCCCGTGCCATGCTGGCCCCCTGTAGGGGTCAGAATCGCTGCTCCTGAGGCCATGTTGACGCCGTCGGGAAACGCAACGGAATTACGATGGCGTCAACACTTAGCCTCAGGATCAGTGAATCCCGCCCATTGTCCTCTCCAGGAGAGCAATTGCAAGTTCTTTCTCAGGCCTCTTTAAGCGGGTTTTACTGATAGAATTTCCTTATCACTCAGAACGTGTTCTTCAAGGAGTCTGGAATAAGTCAGCTGCCTAAGAGTTAGCTCCATACCTCCTCCTTCTCAGCTGACTCAAGGTCTCGCCACTCCTCAATCACATGAGCTAGGTCAATGCTGCTCATCGGAATCCGGATTTCGCCGATAGCATCATGCTTTGAAAACCGGTCAAAGTCATACACTGACATCACCAGGACCTTGCCGCCGAGCTCGGAGTATGCAATCTGGAAACAGAAATCAAGAAAGGCACAAGTCAGGAGTGTAATGGAATTGTCTGCACTTGCAGTGAAATCGCAATGAGCCAAACTCGGAAGAAACTAAATTCCAGCTGTGTCAAAGGCGCCAACCATTTGTAGAATCATGGAATTCCTACAGTGCGGAAAGAGGCCATTCGGCCCATTGAGTCTGCACGAACCCTCCAAAAGGGCACCCCGCCTAGGTCCATTCCCCCGCCCTGTCCCCGCAACCCTGTTAACCTGTATAGCTTTGGACATTCGGGGGCAGTTTATCACGGCCAATCACCTAGCCTGCACAACTTTGGACTGTGGGAGGAAACCGGAGCACCCGGAGGAAACCCACCTAGATGTGGGGGAGAAGGTACAAACTCCACACAGACAGTCACCCGAGGCCGGAATCGAACCCGGGTCCCTGGTGCTGTGAGGCAGCAGTGCTAACCATTGTGCCATCCCTATTTTCTTTTTCTCTTTTTTTTTCCTCAACCCCCCCCCCCCCGACTGCTGGCTTCAGCCCCCTACAACGCCCGATTAGAAGGTCCTCGAGCCCCTGATGCTGCAAAGACAATCAAGTTGTTCCAAGATTTCGTACAATAAACTGAAAACATGTTTTTTTTTTAAAATATTTTTACTCTCCATTTTCACATTTTCTTCAGAATTTACACCCCACCAACAAACAGTAAACGGTAACGAATACAATGTCAATCCCCCTACCAATGACAACAATCTCATCCTCCCACCATCCTCCCACCATCCTCCCACCAACGGCCCACCTGACAATATAAGCCTTGAATAAAACAAACCCTCCCAAGGTGGGAAAAAAAGGAAAAAAGAAAAAGGAATCAGGAATCGCCTATGGTCACCGTTGACATATATAGTCCTCCTCCCCATCCCCCCCAATATTCAAGGCCATCTCATCCCCAAAAGTGTACCGTGAATGACACCCAAGAATTGTAGACACCCCCCACCCAAACCCCTCCCCTCAACCTCCTCTTGTAAACTCCTCCCCCCAACCTCGGTTCCTTTCCCCAACTTTTCACCCCGGCTAGACTCACCAAAACCTGTTCTCCCAGGCTCCGATGGCCGCAGCCCCTCCCCCCACCTCACTCCCGTTCACTGGCCGGCTTAAACCGGCCAGCGTGGAGGCCCCCCGCCCGGGTCTCCATCCCCCTTGTCCGGTCCCAGGAAAACCAAGAAATCCCCTTTAGCACACAGACCCCGCATACACACCCAAGCCCCAAAGAACCATCATTGCAAATGGAAGTCCCAACTCTTCCCTTGTCCAAATATATACAGCGCGACTCATTTAGTACATACACCAACACGCAGTGAAAAAGAAAAGTTACATGAGGCTACATCGGTACACGACCATTTCTCAATTCTGCCACAGTCCTTCTGCCTTCGCAAACTCCTCCGTCGCTTCCGCTGTCCTAAAATAAAAGTCCTTGGATTTGTAGGTCACCCTCAACTTAGCTGGATGTACTATGTTGCACTGTACTTTGCTAATGTACAGTGCCTTATCCACCCAGCTGAAGGCAGCCCGTCTCCTCGCCAGCTCCACCGTAAAGTCCTGGTATATGCGTATACCAGCTCCAGCCCACTGCACCACCCGCTTCTGCTTAGCCCAGCACAGGAACTTCTCCTTCACGCTGTACCTACGGAAACACACAGTTACTACTCTTGGTGGCTCACTCACCTTTGGTATAGGCCTCCACAAACGATGAGCCCAATCCAGTTCGTATCGAGAGGGATCGTCCCCCTCCCCCAATAGCTTCGCCAACATCGTGGCAACATACTCCGTCGGCCTCGGGCCTTCGACCCCTTCGGGCAGACCCACAGTCCTCAGATTCTGTCGCCTGGATCTGTTTTCCAGGTCTTCCATTTTGGCTCGCAGACCCTTGTTGGTCTCTATCACCCTCCGCAGCTCCTTCCGCATCGAGGTGAGTTGATCACTGTGCTGTGATAATGCCTCTTCCACTTCCTTCAGTGTCTCGCCTTGCTCCCGCGCCTCCGCCGCTGCGCTTGATACCGCCGCCCTCACCGGGGCAATCGCCTCCTCCACCAGCACTTTCAATACCGCCCCCATCTGCTTCTTCATCGCTTCCATGCGCTTTGTGAACTGTTTTTCAAGTTCCACAACCATCACCTTGGTCATTTCTTCTGCTGTGAGCGATGCGGCCTCCCCTGGTGCTCCAGCCTCCGCTTTCCTGACAGTTCCTGCGCTGACTTTTCCACTCACCGGCGGACTTTCATTAACCCCCTTTTTCACGGCCGTTTTGTTCTCCCAAGCTTGGACATTTCTCCTCCCTGTGCCTTCTTACAGATTTTTCACCCTCCGTTGCCCCCGGGATCCGGCGTTAAAACCCCAAAAATTTCTATTCCCGAGCGGGAGCCCTCCAGTGTGCGGCTGCCTCCCGCCCGCCGTCACCGTTGGTAACTTAAAAACATGTTTTCCTGAATTGACGATATGGTGCACTGTATCACATGTCAAAAAAGCAGAAAAAGATAATGGAGCTTTACTGCAGCATACTCCCGATATTTTTCAATCCAAAACTCTAGCCTTTTACGAGGTGGGGCTATTGTAAGGGAAATACTTTCCCCACACATTTCCTGCTTTACTGTGTATTAATTTGATAATTGAAACTTTTATTTTTGACACAGACTGCGTTTGTTGGCATATTGGGTTACGTAGAGATGCATTCAAATGGGAATGGGACCTCCTGGGCTATCACAAGATTCTGCTTAGCACAAATCTGTGGGTGGTTACTCATCGATATTTTACTGTACCTGGATCTCCCACAACATTCCCTAAGGCCAACACCGTCCAGGACAAAGCAAAAAACATTGTTGTGTTCAAATCTGAATTCAGAAGAGCACTTCCTGCTGTCCCAGTGAAACAGCCATTTTGTTGTCCGCCTGAGTAGATTGTTAATTAGTGCCAAATTAGAAAGTTTAGTGTTTGGCGGGGACTCTCCATCGACAAGTAGCTTCTCCCCCGACAACGGTTGCCCAAGTGCAAATATTGTAAACGGGCAGAATGACGAAGATTGTTAGTGATAGTGACAGTGTGGATTTCAACCTGGATAGGTGTTCTGTGGTGGGTGTGGTTGAGGGGTAGGGAGTCAGCAAAGTGTCTGTTTATTTTTTATGCTGCGCACAGAACATTACTCCATACGGTCGGGGCTCCTTTTCGTTTTTGGAGTTTCCACCTAAACGACAAACTGGGGGGGGTCATCTGGTTGTCCGGGTAGATTCTTTACAAGGCCGAAAGCTAGGGCAGCAAATAGATATGAAATGAAAATGAAAATGAAATGAAATGAAAATCGCTTATTGTCACGAGTAGGCTTCAGTGAAGTTACTGTGAAAAGCCCCTAGTCGCCACATTCCGGCGCCTGTTCGGGGGAGGCTGGTACGGGAATTGAACCCGCGCTGCCGGCCTGCCTCGGTCTGCTTTAAAAGCCAGAGATTTAGCCCAGTGTGCTAAACCAGCCCCTAGAGGGGAGTGCGAGAGATTCTGACGGGTCGGGAGAGTGGATTCAATGCTGGTCGTGGTGTGTGTGTGGGGGGGGGGGGGGGGGGGGGGGGGGGCTGATCGTGGTGTGGGAGGGGTGGGGTGGGGGTGTTCCCAATTGTAGCAAGGAGAGATGTCCAATGGTGGTTGCGCAGATTCTGGTTGGGGAGGTGGTTCTGATGGTAGTCAGGGTATTTGCTGATTAACGTGTTGGGCCCGGAGTAAGCACTTTTTGGTCCCCTTGGCCCCCGTGCAGTGCTGTTAAGCCAGTTACCGCATGTGTTTAGTTCATTTCGCTTTTGTTTAACTGCCAGGTTTCCCAGGGTGCGGTAAATCTGGCTGCTTGTGGTTCGAAATGACCGTGAGGGTGGCACGGTGGCGCAGTGGTTAGCACTGCTGCCTCACGGCGCTGAGAACCCGGGTTCGATCCTGGCCCCGGGTCACTGTCCGTCTGGGGTTTGCACGTTCTCCCCGTGTCTGCGAGGATGGTGGAATAGGGAGATTGTAGGGGGGCTGGGAGGAGGGGTCACTGGGCTAATAGTTCAGGTGCTTCGGTTAATGCTCTAGGGGCACAGGTTCAAATCCCGCCACAGAGGCTTTTGGACATGGACAGAGTGGATGGGTAGGCACTCTTTCCCAGGGCGGAGGGGTCAGTCACTAGGGGGCATAGGTTTAAGGTTTTGTGAGGCAAAGTTTAGAGCAGATGTGCGAGGCAGGTTTTTTTACGCAGAGGGTGGTGAGTGCCTGGGGAGGTTGTGGAAGCAGCTACATTAACGGCGTTCAAAAGGCATGTTGACAAACACATGGATAGGATGGGTATAGAGGGATGCGCCACAAAGAAGTGCTGAGGGTTTTGGCCAAGAGTGATACAATGACCAGTACAGGCTTGGAGGGCCGAAGGGCCTGTTCCTGTGGTGTATTGTTCTTTGTCCTTTGTGTCTCACCCCCACAACCCGAAGATGTGCAGGGTAGGTGGAGTGGTCATGCTAAATTGCCCTCTAATTGGAAAAAAATAATTAATAAACAAATTAAAACAAAACAAATTAAAAAAAAAAAGAAATCCATTGTTAAAATGAAGGCCTGTAGATTCATTATAATATTTTAGTGTCGATAACTGCTTCGCGTAAGTGAACTGGGCGACCTCTCTCCATCCCTCTCTGTTAAAATTGAAAATGATTGAACTCGAGACAAGTTTGGATTGTGTTCCAGATATTTTGCATTTTAACCTCTGATATCGCCCTAACACACCTGTTTTGGGGAAAAGATTCAGCCCCATAATTCAATCAGATACCAAACATTCAGGAAAAAAGGGAAAAAATGGTAAAACCTTGACCCTGTATCAGCAACATACATAGTTATAGTAATTACCACACATTAGTCAAATTGCTATGCTCAGCTCGACTTAAGCCAATACCTAATGAGTTAAATGTGTTTTCTAAATGAATAGAATGAAAAAAACAACAAAATCACTCTCTCTATACACCCGCCACACTCACTGGTGAATTTCTACAGCAATATTCGCACAATTCTGAAGGGGTTTCTGTTTCACGTTGATACTGAAGTGGCGTTTAAATCAGAATCGGGGTGCGATAAGAACCAGCTCAACGCTTCCTAAAATGGGGCAGTCACTGATCTAAGTGTGACAACTGTGGTAATTACTGACCTCAGTCCTGTTGTTGATGCAGCTTGCAGGATTTCCTGTTGTTTCCTGTACAGCCCAGCTCCAATGCATCATCCCAACAGGAGGGCATGAACTGGTCACTCTGTGGGCCAAGCTGGCGTTAGCTGAATGCTTAGGGAACAGCGATGCTCCTCCCCACACTCTCTAAACATTGATCATAGAATCCTTACAATGCAGAAGGAGGCCATTTGGCCCATCGGGTCTGCACCAACCCTCTGAAAGAGCACCCTATCTTGGCCCACGGCCCGCCCTATCCTCGTAACCCCATCGCGACTTTTGGACACTAAGGGCCAATTTATCATGGCTAATCCACCTAACCTGCACATCTCTGGACTGTGGGAGGAAACCGGAGGAAACCCACGCAGACACGGGGAGAACGTGCAAACTCCACATAGACAGTGACCCAAGGCTGGAATTGAACCCGTGTCCCTGGTGCTGTGAGGCAGCAGTGCTAACCGTGGGTGGAATTCTAATCAGGCCACGCCACAGCAAGTGCTGAAGGGGGAGGGGGGGGGGTGTATGTTTTGCATCCACCACTGAGACCCAGGCCACATTGACTATTGGAGGATTGGGCTATTAGCAACTCTGACGAGTGGCCATGTCTGTAAAAGCGCAGCAGCGTCACCTGTCCCGATCCACCAGCAAAACCCAAAGCGGCCAGCAGCAACCTGCCGAGGGACCAACTGGGAACTTTCCAGGATTAAGATAAAGGAAAGATTTTTTATTATCTTCAATCCCTGAGGGAGCTATTTCCTGGAATTACAGAAGTAATCAATCCCCTCCAGGATCAATTACCACTGTCAGGCGGTCATTTAGACAGAACTCTCTCCAGTTTTCAGCTGGCAAGGGTTCCATTAAGACCTTATATGGGGTTCTTTTAGCGTGATCGCAGCATCAGGCCCTGTTTTTAATTCCAGTCCGCACTTGGCAATTCGCGTCAATTACCACTCGCGTCGTTAACATGTCCGGGGTCTGATGGAACTTTCAGGCCATTATATGTAAAGTGATGGGAACTGACATTGTGCAACTGTGCAGATAAACACACACACACACACACACACACACACACAGCTCTCTCCTGGGAGCCACGCACTAATGAGAACTGGGCTGAAGTTACTGGTGTCAGGTACCCAAATGGGTAACTGGAGTTTAAGGGTAGCATAATTAACTTTAGGCTTAAGTTTCTGTTAAGCGAGCAGTTTAGACCCAGTAATGTCAAAGAGCCAGCAGATACTGTGCTGTGCGTCTTGTGTTACTTTCACAGCCAGCCAAATGAGTAAAAATAACATTACAGGTGATGGTGTTTATGGGAACACCCAACATCTCCGAATTCCCCTCCCAGTCACACACCATCCAAGCAGACACACAATGCCAGTCCTTCACTGTCATTGGTTCAGTAGAATTCCCCAACGTCACAGTGGGCAACACTTCTGCCGCAATATCTCTTTAAGGGACATCACCAGAAGGGAAGCGCGTCATGTGATCCAGTCTTCGAGCAGGATTTTCTGCTGTTACCAGGATTGGCCGACCTCGGTGAAGGTTAATGGACTTTTGGCTGGGACACCGCATTCCCCACGGCGAAGATTGAAAACCCCGGCCCCAGTTTCACTGTTGGTGCAAGCAGAACACAGGCACACAGCTCTGATGCTCTTTAAAGCTTTCTACCCATGTACAACTGTTCTCATGTGCCTAGTCTTAATAAATGAAGCCACAACATGTTTACCCAATCTCTGTGAGCGTTTGGTGCCTTCTGTCTTCAACAGTAAGTAAGCCCAAGGTATTATATCTGTATAATAACATGATTGTCTGCAAGGACTGCAATGTTCAAGGAGAAGGAATGTGCCACCATTTTAGAACAACCAGGGATTGGGATTAAATGCGGCTTTGCCAATGTTGACCGTGCCCCACAAACAATCCTGTTTCAAATTTACAGCACAAAGCAACCAGGCATCGATTCAGTGTAGTACAACATTTGCGTTGTCATGGTATCGCAGGGAGTGACCTCACCCAACAAACATAAATCACAGAGGGGAGAAGCACCTTCGCTGAACCCTGAGGGTTCTTTATCTGATCCTTCTAACTTCATTAAAAATCTGTCTATCCGCTCCTTAAATTTACTCAACATCCCGGCATCCATCGCACTTTGGGGGGTCGTGAATTCCACAGATTCGCAACCTTTTGAGAGAAGGGGGGCGCGATCGTACGATCTCGCCGTGCCTGACTACTTAAAAAATTTGTTCAGGGGGATGTGGCCGTCACGGGGCAGGCCAGCATTTATTGCCCATCCCTGAGGGCATTTAAGAGTTAACCACTTTGCCGTGGATCTGGAGTCACATGCAGGCCAGACCTGGTACGGACGACAGATTTCATTCCCTAAAGGGCTTGGGAAGCGACAGAGGCCTCTCGTGTGATTTGCTACGCTCGGGACGCCTTGCATGATCTAACGAGATCTTGCGAGGAGTCACAATCTGGACCCCGCCCAGTCATCCCGTTAGCCTCACTGAAATATACTTGCGCCAGAATCTCCCAACGCCCGGGATCGAATGCCTGCAGCTGGGAGAGCTCGCCACGGCGCCAGTGGTCCTGATTAACGTGGACCAGGTGTAAAGCACCTGGGGTCTCAGGACACACCGGAGCTCTGGGCAGGGTGATACGCTGGCACTCACACTGCCACACAGTCACCTTGGCACTGCCACCTGGCGGTGCCAACCGGGCACTCTGGCAGTTCCACCCTGGCACTGCTGGTTGAGGGGTTCTAGGTTGCCCGTGCCGGGGATGGGGCCCAGGGGTGCCCTGCCCTTATGAGGTGGGGTGAGGGAGGGGGGGGGGGGGGTTGAGGACCCCCCCAAGAAGTATTTGGGCATTGGGAGAGTCCGGAAGAGGTGGTGGGGGGGTTGAAAGATTGGGGCGACATTTAAAGATGGCACAGCTCGTCGGTGCCGGAAATGAAAGGAAGTGTGGCCTCTACTCAGTGTTCCTCGCCCGAGACCAGAACAAGAGAGTCCCGTTTGATTGCGGGTCGTTCTCGGCCCCACCCTGCTAAACGCACCCAAAGCTGGACTCTTTCTTTCACCGTTAAAATGGTGCCAGGAATTTCTCCTCATCTGTTTTAAATTTTCTGCCACTTATCGTAAAGCTATGACTTCTCGTTCTAGGTTGCCTCACTAGAGGCAACATCTGCTCTATGTCTACTTTGTTAATACCTTTTATCATCTTATCTGCCTCAATTAGATCTCCTCTCATCCTTCTAAACTCCACAGTGTAGAAGCCTAAACTGCTCAAACTCTCTTCATAAGCCGAACCCCCCAGTTTCTGGGATCAACCTTGTGAACCTTCTCTGAACTGTCTCTAATGCAGCAACATCCCTCCCCAAGTAAGGGGACCAGAACTGTTCACAGTACTCCAGCTGCAGTCTCACCAATGTTGCAGCAACACTTCCCTAATTTTACACTCTATCCCTTTATATATGAAGGCCAAAATTTCATATGCCTTCCTTATTACCTGCTGCAGCTGCAGACTAGTTTTCTGTGATTCATGCAATAGGACACCCAGATCCCTCTGCACTGAGCCACTCTGAAGTTTCTTCCCTTCTAGATCATAAGTTGCCTTTCCACAGGATTCAGGCACCTTCCCCCAACCTAAGATCTGATGGCAGCTGGATCTCCCTCTTCCCACCTGTCCCCCACTGCCCTCCCCAAACCAGGCTCTCCCCCAAACCCCAAAATATCCACTCTCCGCACCTCCATGCCTTCCCTGCCCTGGGACCTCCCCAAGATTTACCTTCCTGGGACTTAGGCACTGGCATGTTTGACGCACTTGCCCCTCTGTGCACTGCAGTCACTGCGTCACTGCAGGGAGGAGAGAACTGCCGGTCATTCAGATTGACTGACAGCTTTCTAAGACAGGACCTTCTCTCAATGAAGGGGCGGAGGTCCCACTTGCAACCAATTCACGCTCATTCAAGTGTGAAATGCAGGGCGGTTGGCAAGATTTAACGGCCTCGCTGCGACACCTAGTCAGGCGCAACAAGGCCTCACGATCGTGCCTTAAGTGGGTAAATACCAGTGTGGACGTCACCAAAAGATCCGACGTGGAACACCCCGCCAAATTCGCCCAAAAGGACACTTAGAAATGTTTCCGTTAAACCGCACCCCATGGCTGTCAGGGGGGGAAAACCAGTCACATTTTAATAATAATAATCTTTGTTAGTGACACAAGTAGGCTTACATTAACACTGCAATGACGTTACTGTGAAAATCCCCGAGTCGCAACATTCCAGCGCCTGTTCGGGTACACGGAGAGAGAATTCAGAATGTCCAATTCACCAAACAAGCCCAGAGCCCAACCCCCGGACCCTCCGATGGCCTGGGAGACCTCCCAGGTGCCGTTACCCTTGGTCCATGTTTGTGTGGACCAGTGCTAAATAGCACCATGGCGAGGTCTCCCACATACAGGCGTCCAATTAGGCACCTAACGGCTCATTTAAATATGCAAATCTAAACCCCGCCCACTGAGGGTGAGTTCCAGATCGCGACATCTCGCGAGACCTCTTTAGATCTCGCAAGGCGTCCCAAGCCACTCGTGGGATTTAACGGCCTTGTCGCTTCCTGAGTCGGGCGTAATCGAACGGCCTCGTCGTGGTTCGATCGCCCATCAAAAATCATTCTGGAATAAAAAGGCTAAGGAATACATTTGCTTATGAGATCATTGCAGTTTAAGTATGGCATTAAAACCAATATCCTGTCATAAATTAGGTTATAAAAGTATTTAAAGCTCTTTAAGCAGTGAAGTATTATTTCAGCACAGCAATCTTTGCAAATGCAAGACAATATTTCGAGGCATTTTCTCCAGTCCACTTTTCTTTAACTTCCAAACCGTATATAATCAACGTCTAAGCTTCTACTTTTTTATATAGAAAAAAGGTACACCATTGTTCAGAAGCTCACAATACTGTTTCCCCTTTGTCCATCTTGCTAAAAACTTGAAATCCTTAATTATAATCCCCCATCTTTAAACTCCTTGATCCCCTCACAAGCCGGCCCTCAGCAATGTCACCAAGCCCAAAGTTTCCTTCCCCAGAATTCCCCATAGTCCAGAACATTGGCATGCCATTAGGGAGTGGGATAGCTTGATCTTGGTTTCGGACAATGCTCGGCACAACATCGAGGGCCGAAGGGCCTGTTCTGTGCTATACTGTTCTATGTTCTATGTTGCAACAAGCAATTGGGAAGGCAAATGGCATGATAGCCTTTATTTCCAGTGGATTGGAGTACAGGAATAAAGAAATCTCACTGCAGTTGTACAGGGTTTTGGTGAGGCCACGTCTGGAATACTGTGCGCAGCTTTGGCCTCCAAATTTAAGGAAGGGTTATACTTGCATTGAATCGTAGAATTTACAGTGCAGAAGGAGGCCATTTGGCACACCGGGTCTGCACCGGCCCTTGGAAAGAGCACCCTACCCAAGCCCACACTGTCCCCGTAACCCAGTAACCCTACCTAACCTTTTTGGCACTCAGGGCCATTTAGCATGGCCAAGCCACCTGATAGTACACATCTTTGGACTGTGGGAGGAAACCGGAGCAGCCGGAGTAAACCCACGCCGACACGGGGAGAACGTGCAGACTCCGCACAGACAGTGACCCACGCCGGGAATCGAACCTGGGACTCTGAAGCTGTGAAGCAACTGGGCTAAGCACTGTGCTACCATGATGCCCACATTGGAGGTGGTACAGACATGATTCACTGGAATGGTCTCTGGGATGGGGGCGCGGAGGGATTATCCTATGAAGATGGGCTGAGTAAATTGGGCTTTTTTAAAACATAATTTAGAATACCCAATTCATTTTTTCTAATTAAGGGGCAATTTAGAATGGCCAATCCACCTACCCTGCACAGCTTTGGGTTGTGGAGGCGAAACCTATGCAGACACGGGGAGAATGTGCAAACTCCACACGGGATTGAACCTGGGACCTGGGCGCCGTGAGGCATCAGTGCTAGCCACTGGACCACCGTGCTGCCCACGTAAATTGGGCTTAAAATCTTGGGAGTTGAGAAGATTGAGTGGCGATTTCATTGAACTCTACAACATTCGGAGGGTAAGATATACGCTGGGAGATTGTTTCCACCGTTCGGGGAATCCAAAACACACAGGATTAGGGGCCAATCATTTAGGGACTGGGATGAAGGCCGGAATTCCCCCGATTCCAGTCCGCCGCGCTGCTGGTGCTAGTGAGGCCGGAGAATTTGGTGCTCAGACAAATTACCCGTTCGCTGCAGTGGGTCCGGAGAATCCCGTCGGCATGAACGGACAGAGAATCCCGCTCGAGGAGAAATGAATTCACTCTGGGGCGGGATTCTCCGACCATGCGCCGGGTCGGAGAATTACCGGGGGGGGGCCACGCGAATCGCACCACACCGCCCCGACGCCGGGACGCGATTCTCCGCAGAGCAGAGAACAGGCACCATTGGGGCCGGTGTGGTCGGCGCAGCGCCAGTCGGCAGCCGCTCTACGCGGCCCCCGCGCAATTCTCTGGCCCGGATGGCCATAAGAAAAAGCCCGAGACCCGCCGGCGGGACCTTGGCGTTCAAGGGGCCGGGGTGGCCTATGGGGGAAGCAAATTTAGTCGTAACTTTCAAAAGGGGATTGGATAAATAGGCCGCGATTCTCCCCTACCTGGCGGGACGGGGGGTCCCGGCGTAGCAGAGTGGCGCCAACCACTCCGGCGTCGGGCCTCCCCAAAGGTGCGGAATTCTCCGCACCATTAGGGGTTAGGCCCGTGCTGGAGTGGTTGGCGCCACTCTGACAGGCGCCAACAGCCTTTGACACCCGCCGGGCGGCTTCGGGGCTGGCCATTTGGAGGAAGGTGAAGTTGGGTTGCAAATGGGTTGATACACAGAGCACCGCAATCCATCATCTGACATGTAGATAGCAACATTGCTCTATTGATATACCTTACTTTTCTTTTAGCCAATTTGCCCTCCTCTCCTGTCTTGATAGAGTTTGGTTACACAGATGTTGGGCACCCTTTAGTGCATTTGTTTAGCACCTTAACGCAGATCATGAACAAAGAACAAAGAACAATACAGCACAGGAACAGGCCCTTCGGCCCTCCAAGCCTGTACCGGTCATGATGCCAACCTTTGTCAATACCCTCAGCACTTCCTTGTGCCGAATTCCTTGATACCCATCCTGTCCATTGTTTGTCAAGATGCCTTTTGAAAGCCGTTAATGTATCTGCTTCCACAACCTCCCCTGGCAACGCGTTCCAGGCACTCACCGCCATTCTGTGGAAAAAAAAACCTGCCTCGCACATCTCCTCTAAATCTTTCCCCAACAACCTTAAACCTATGCCCCCTGGTGACTGACCCCTCCACCCTGGGAAAGAATGCCTGCCCATCCACTCTATCCATGCCCCTCATAATCTTGTAGACCTTGATCAGGTCACCGGTCAACCTCCCTCTTTCTAATGAAAACAGTCCGAGTCTATTCAGCCTCTACACAGAGCTAACACCCTCCAGACCAAGCAACATCCTGGTAAACCTCCTCTGCACCCTCTCCAAAGCCTCCACATCCTTCTGGTAGTGTGGCGACCAGAATTGTGTGCAATATGCCAAGTGCGGCCTTACCAAGGTTCTATACAACTGTAGCATGACTTGCCAGTTTTTATACCCATGACTGGCTTGCCAACTGTGCAGGCATCACAGCAATCCTGTTCCTGTCTCCATCGGAATTGATTTCCGGAAGAGCTTTTGAGTAGTAATTGGAAGTGGACTGTACTCTTCCTCTCCTCAGCCACTGAGGTCAAGACAATGGACAAGACAACAGGTGAAGACAATGGATGCTCACCAATCAATTGCGCCCCGAGGTCAAACGTAACATTCTAATTGCTGATCCGGTTGACTTCATGCAACATAGCCTGGGAGTCTAACCTGTCATCTTTAACTTGGTATGAAGCCTGCTTTTGTCTATTGGATGCAATTGATTGGCGAGAATCCATTGTCTTCGCCTGAGTTGGCCTTTGGTTCAAAGTTGGTACAGACACAAAAGAAAAATAATAGAAAATAATCACATTTCTGGACCCTCTGTGGAAATTCACCCAGTCAGAATGTTAGAAGCAACCTGAGCATCTCCAATACTCCAATGCTCCAATTTCTCCTGCGGTACATTTGTCTGTCTGCTTCATAAATCAGCTTCTCCCAGGTTATTACAGTCAAGATCTGGCTGTAACGAACTGCTTCAATCTGTCATTTCTCAAATTACTCCAGCCAAGTGACAGCTGCCCAAGTCAGTCTTTAATCATCTGCTCTTTGTGAGTCAGCAGGCGATGCATTCATCACCCCATCAGATTGTCTGCAATGTCACACCATTTGCAGGGGGGCACCTAGAGCCCAAACTGGTAGCAAAACAGATTCAAATCTGGTATCTTCAACAGGGCCCTATTCTGATCATTTCTGCACCTGTATCTTACGTCAGCAGATTCTAGGCAGCCATTTTAGGGAGATGCACGGCACGGATAATGATAATTCTTCACAATGATTTTTAAAAAATATATAAATTTAGAGTACCCAATTTTTTTTTTTTCCCAATTAAGGGGCAATTTAGCCTGGCCAATTCACTTACCCGACACATCTTTAGGTTGTGGGGGCGAAATCCGCGCAGGCACGGGGAGAATGTGCAAACTCCACACGGACAGTGACCCGGGGCAGGGATCGGACCCGGGCCCTGGTGCCACGAGGCAGTAGTGCTAACCACTGCACCGCCGTGCCTCCCTCAGGAGCTGGTTTAGCACACTGGGCTAAATCGCTGGCTTTTATAGCAGACCAAGGCAGGCCAGCAGCACGGTTCAATTCCCGTACCAGCCTCCCCGAACAGGCGCCGGAATGTGGCGACTAGGGGCTTTTCACAGTAACTTCACTTGAATCTTACTTGTGACAATAAGCGATTTTCATTTCATTCATCATGATACTTTTGGACTGAATACATTTTAATGATTACATAAGCTCACGTACCCATCCCTTGGCCCAATTTATGCTATTTTTATGACAAGAAGTCATGGTAAATGTCGAGACAACAGTCAAGACTTGCGTATATGGAGAAGGATTTACCACGTCGGTGGAGGAGGAGGTCCACCAGCGGGATATGCCGACCCTGCCGTTGTGAACGGGATTTCCCAGTGACTGCCCCCCTCGTCGCTGGAAAACTCTGTGGGACCGGAATATTCCGCCAGTGTGAACAGCCAGTAGATGGCGCCCCAAGTCTCAATGGGCATTTCATGTGTTCTACGTCATCATCTGGTGTGCCATTTTGGCCAGGGCACGGGGACATTCCTGTTCTTAAATAGTGTCATAATATGCACTCATGCACATCATGAGGTAAAGACAGGCAGTGACAGACACCCAGGTTAGCCAATCAACACGCAGGACAGAACACAACCAATCACTATACAGAACACTAGAGGGGGGCTTCCAACTATAAATCACACGAGGCATCAGCACTCCGCCTCTTTCCACTGGTGACAACTGTAGTGACAGTCAGGGTGTATATATCAGTTAGCACCTTCTATACGTGGATCAGAGTTAGCCTGGTCTAATTAGTTAGAATTAGCACACTTACAGTAGTAGAGTGTGTGTCTTGTCACAGAAGTTCAATAAATCGTATTGAACCAACGTCTAAGTTTTGGTGTGTGCTTTCCAGTCTAACTGCATCCAATTGCAGTCCGTGTTACCCCAGCGTCAATAAAACGACAAATAGTGCCTCAGTAGTTTTAACATCCACCTGTAGGAGACTTGTTACTGTACAGAGGAGGCGATTTGGCCCATCACTTCAGTGCTACTGTCCCTCTCCCAAAGCAACCCAGTTGCCCACAGCCCTGCCTTTTCCCTACAGCCCTGCAATCATTTTCTCTTGAAGGTAATTGTACAATTCCCTTTTAATTTTTATCCGCGGAGCGGACGGGGCAAACCCTTAATCCATCTCATTGCTTGCTCCAAAAACCAATTCACTTTGAAGCCAATTCATAGTCTCCACGAGTTGCAAGATGACAAGAAAAGGTGTTACACCTCACCCTGAGCTTGATCTGATGCGTGATCTGCTTTTGAAAGCCAGAACTGAATCTGCCTCTACCACACTCTTAAGCAGCGTATTCCAGATACGATTCACTTGTTGCTTTGTGTCACCTTTTGTTTCTTCAGCCATGTGTCCTCTGCTTCCTGACCTTTCTGCTAATGAATTGGGCAGCACGGTAGCGTTGTGGATAGCACAATGGCTTCACAGCTCCAGGGTCTCAGGTTCGATTCCGGCTTGGGTCACTGTCTGTGCGGAGTCTGCACATCCTCCCCGTGTGTGCGTGGGTTTCCTCCGGGTGCTCCGGTTTCCTCCCACAGTCCAAAGATGTGCAGGTTAGGTGGATTGGCCGTCATAAATTGCCCTTAGTGTCCAAAATTGCCCTTACTGTTGGGTGGGGTTACTGGGTTATTGGGATAGTGTGGATGTGTTGAACTTGGGTAGGGTGCTCTTTCCAAGAGC
This sequence comes from Scyliorhinus canicula, assembly GCF_902713615.1. Taxonomy (NCBI): domain Eukaryota; kingdom Metazoa; phylum Chordata; class Chondrichthyes; order Carcharhiniformes; family Scyliorhinidae; genus Scyliorhinus; species Scyliorhinus canicula. The sequence continues at coordinate 6,925,416 of NC_052168.1, read as the reverse complement.
CGGTGCAGACTCGATGGGCCGAATGGCCTCCTTCTGCACTGTAAATTCTATGAATTGCTCCCAATCTACTATGTCCAGATCCCGTGGGTGGGATTTTGCGGCCTGACCCCGCAGTGGGGGTAGCCCGTCACCGTCTGGCGGAGGGATCGCTCAGTCCCCTGCAATGTCTGTGGGATTTTGTGTGCCCGGCAGTCTCTGCCACCAGGGGTCGCGCCACGGGGGTTTCACCGTCAGCGAGATTGGAATGTCCCCTGGAGGAAAGAGCCAGAAAATGTCAGCAACTATCTATAAACACATCATTCAGCCCCCCCCCCCCCCCCCCCCCCCAAACCTCTGCTCCAAGGAGAACAACCCCAGTTTCTCTAATTGATCCACATAACTGGAATCCTTGGGTCGGCACGGTGGCGCAGTGGTTAGCGTTGCTGCCTCACGGCGCTGAGGACCCGGGTTCAATCACGACCCCGGGTCACTGCCCGTGTGGAGTTTGCACATTCTCCCCTTGTCTTGCGTGGCTCTCACCCCCCCACAACCCTAAAGATGTGCAGGGTAGGTGGATTGGCCACGCTAAGTTGCCCCCTAATTGGAATTAAAAAGAAAATAACTGAAACCTTCTTCACAGGAATATTCTTCTGCATCTTTTCTGCCTCCCTCTCTAATGCCCGCATATCCTCCCTCACCATGACGGGAAGAATACCTGATAATGCCACACTTAACGCTCCAGTGCGACACAAGAGTGCCAGCCTGGATTATGTGCTCAAATTCTTTAGTGGGGTCGAAACCAGACCTTTCGAATCAGAGCTGAGGAGAATCATGAGCCAAGTTGATATATTTTCTGGGGAAATCAGATGAAATTGCAGAATATGATCCTGTAATCCCATGCAATAAAAAAGGAATTTGCGTTATTTAGTCACCCAACAAACCAGTAACTAGGTCGTGTGGTTAAAATCAGCTGCTTCTTAGTGTTGTTAATCAAATGCAGATCATTCTTACAATCGTATATTCGTCTACTATGATCAGTATTCGACAGAATATCTAGTTGAAGACTAGTTATTTAATGTTGAATAAACTGTGGGTAAACTAAACTGTTGCTGACCAAACGTGGATCATTTAACCATGCTACTAACTACTTCTGTACTCTGGTCAAGACTGGCTTTGTCTGGTTCCAGTGTCCTATTCCACTTGCATGACACCTAGTGGTTGGAGGCTATATACACTGTTATATACACATCATTACAATAAGTGTCTGGTCCGAGCTTTATATACAGATGGTCACCTATGCATGTTTTCTGTGAGCTGAACCCCCATGTTTTTCAAGCTCAGGGATGTTAATGCAATAGACAAGCTTCTTTCTTTCTTTATACCCAACATAGGAACAAGGGTAGGCCATTCAGCCCGTCAGATCTGCTCTTCCATTCAATTAGATCATGCCCCATCATCCACCTCAGTGCCATAGGCTCTTTGCGCTATCCTCATATCCCTTCATATCATTCGTTTCCAGAAATCTATCAATCTCAGTTACGAACGTGCTCAATGATGGACTTCCCACAGTCCGCTGGGGTAGAGAATTCCAAAGACTCGCCACCCTCTGAATGATGAAATTCCTCCTCGTATTACCCCACTCCCCAATTTACCAATTCGGGGGTCCTCCAGCCCCCCCCCCCCCCCAACCCCACCTCATAAGGGCAGGGCATCACTGGGCCCGATCCTCAGCATGGGCAAGATGCCACCTGGGCACTTTGGCACTGCCAGCCTGGCATTGCCACATGGGCACCTTGGCACTGTCAGGATGGCACCTGGGTGGCACTACCAGGGTGCCAGGCTGGCAGTGCCAGGTGGCATTGGGAGTGCCAGGGTACCACCCTGCCCAAAGCCCAACCACCCGGGTGCCCTCGACCGCCTGGGAGACCCCCCCCCAAGCGCAGTTATGTCTGGTCCACATTTGAGGAAACCAGTGTTATACGGCGCCCACTCAGGGTCTCCAAGGCGAGGCCATTAGGCTTAACCTTACACATCCTCTCCACATCCACCCAGTCAATAATCCCTCAGGATCTTATATGTTTCAATCCAGGTGCCTCTTACTCTTCTGAACTCCAGGCCTGGCCTGATGGCTTTTCCTCATTAGCCAATCCATCCATTTCAAGTGTAACTCCGATAAACCTTCTCTGAATTGCTTCCAACGCATTCACGTCCTTTCTTAAATAAGGTGACTATAAAGACACTGGAGGCCGAGTAGGCAAGTAAATGCTAGTTTATTCATGGTCAAAGGAAACAGCCACTATGGTGGCTATGGGACTACCAGCATGCTGGTCCCTGTCAGGGCCGGCTTTTATACAGGTTAATTAGGAGCCTCAACTGCTCGGGCTTCTGCTCGCTTGCGGGGAAGCACATATTCCATGAGTCCCACGGGGAGATGGATTAGGTGGTGGACCTCGAGAGGGTTATTACAGTGACCAGTACTGTGCGCAATATGTGGTCTCGCCAGTGCCCAGTACAAATGAAGCGTAACTCCCTCCTTTTGTATTTACTACCCCTCGCAATAAATGATAACATTCTGTTAGCTTTCCCACTTCAAACTGCTCCCACCCCTCTCACGGCCAAAACTTCACCCAAGTGTTACATAACTTGACATATTCGCTTTGCAAATGCAACCGAAGTTTGGAGAGACAAAATATGTAATCGTGCTGCTTGTTGCTTTTCACGAACATGGTGCAAACATTTCACACGCCCACCATTACACTCAAACTGAAATCCTGGTGTGAAGAAGCTGTCATGGCAACAAGTGGAGCACTGACGGTGCCCAATAAAATCCAGTCACCATTGTGTCTGGCAATCTCAATAGCAACCACAGAAAAATCAAAAGTTTAACCATTAGCTGCCTTTTCAGGCTCCTACCTTAAAGGTAAAGGACTCGTTAAAAGTAGGGTTGAGCGTCTTGCGATGAACTTTGGTCTCGAATTTCTTCTTCTTGTCTGGCAAGAGGAAGACTTTCACATAGGGATCAGATGTCCCACCAATATCCAAGGCAGCCAGCTCAGCTGCCTGGATAATCCCGACAATGAGCTGGAATTACACAGAACAAGTCATTAGCATAAAACAAAACAACCGCAGAGCTCCAATAACAGTGCCCATGTGTCCCGGACAGGCAGAGCAGCTGGCTCCTAAAAAGACAATCTCTCCACAGCTTGAACCGTTGACAAAACCAGTGGGTAACTGAGCCATATGGGCCTGGGAAGTGTGACACCTCATTCCTGGCCTGCCACAAGGGGGCGACCCATATAAAAGGACAGGGCACACAGGGTGTAGTGTAGTGTAGTGTTAATCAGGTCAGTCCGCACCTCGGAGAATTGCGCGCCGGCATCGGGGCGTCGTGGCGCGGTTGCGGCGATTCTCCGGCCCGGCGCGGGGCTCGGAGAATCTACCCCCCCCCCCCCCCCCCCCACCCTCCCGGTCTCGAGGCACTGGTCACGCTCGACCAACTGCAATGGGTGGGCCACATTTGTGGCATGCGGCCCAACACAATAATAATAATTTATTAGTGTCACAAGTAGGCTTACATTAACACTGCAATGAAGTTACTGTGAAAATCCCCTCGTCGCCACATTCCGGCGCCTGTTCGGGTACACGGAGGGAGAATTCAGAATGTCCAATTCACCTGACAAGCGCGTCTTTCGGGACTTATGGGAGGAAACCGGAGCACCCGGAGGAAACCCACGCAGACACGGGCAGAGTCCGCACAGTGACCCAAGGTTCCCTAAACAAATGCTCTACTCCAAGCTCCGTAATGGCAAGCGATCACAAGGAGGGCAGAGGAAACGCTATCAGGACGCTCTAAAGGCTTTCCCTAAATAAATGCAACATCCCCACAGGCGTGTGAGAACGGCTTGGCCCAGAATGCAGCACTGGAGAAGAAGCATCAGCGGAGGCACCAACCACCTCAAAACGCCACCGTGTGGAGCACATGGAGGCTAAGCGCAAGACATGCTATAAATTGCCCCAAAGTATGGGATTGGAATCATGTCTTACTGTGGGGGAGGAAGGGGAAAGGGGTCAAGTTCCCTTTCCTGAACGAATGAGGATAATCCAGTAGCTTTCATGGTCATTTATTTTCTTCCCACAAATTAGTTGATGTAAGTATAGTAAATTCCACAACTCATTACCATGGAGCTTGAACTCATACCTTCTTGTTTACTAATGCACCATAACCACTATGGCCAAAGTGGTTCTTGGACAAGATAGCTACAGATCAAATCATTGTATGTTTTCAAGAGGCCGTTAGATATAGGACAGGGCGAAGGGGATCAAAGGATTATAGGGGGGAAAGCGGGATTAGGGATTAGGGATTGAGTTAGATTATCATAGAATTTACAGTGCAGAAGGAGGCCACTTGGCCCATCGCGTCTGCACCAGCTCTTGGAAAGAGCACCCAACCCAAGGTCAACACCTCCACCCATAACCCAGTAACCCCACCCAACACTAAGGGCAATTTTGGACACTAAGGGCAATTTATCATGGTCAATCCACCTAACCTGATCATCCATGATCATAATGAATGGCGGAGCAGGCTCAAAGGGCCGAATGGCCTGCTCCTGCTCCTGTTTTCTATGTGTCTATATCACTCCAGCTCACTGTTGAGGCCTGCAAGGACAGCCAAGGTGACTAACTCTCAGAATTATCATGGGATCATAGAATTTACAGTGCAGAAGGAGGCCATTCGGTCCATCGAGTCTGCACTGGCCCTTGGAAAGAGCACCCCATTTAAACCCACACCTCCCAACCTATCCCCATAACCCAGTAACCCCACCGGTCATTTTTGGACACCAAAGACAATTTAGCATGGCCAATCCACCTAACCGGCGCATCTCCGGCCATCTCTCTCTCTCGGAACTTCAGTTTAACATGATCCAGCCGAGACCAAGAATTTGAAACCAAAATGAAAATGCTGGAAAATCTCAGCCGGTCTGGCAGCATCTGTGGTGAGAGAAAAGAGCTGACGTTTCGAGTCCAGATGACCCTTTGTCAAGACCAAGAATTTGCCGCACCTGCAGATTCGCACACCTGCTGGAGCCTCTGGTGGATTCCAGTCATGGCTGCGCTGAAGAACGACCTTGCGTTTACTCACAAGATGACTGCGACTGGATTAAACAGGCGTCAGACAAACGTGAAGAAACATTAGGGGCAAAGGGGACGTAACCCCAACTCCTCGACATCAGAGCGAGACATTCTAAATGCGTCAGTCCCGTTGCGTGCAAAGTGAATTGAAACACAAACCTGTCCATTCTGGAAGTCATAATCCAGGGAATATTGTAGTTTCCCAAGCTTTTCCTCTTCTCTCTTCTCATCTCCAAGCAAACTTGGATCCAGATCTTCCACATCCGGCTGAACCTTGAATTGCAAAGTAAAGAGAAGATGAAAATCTATGCAGTCACGGGAGCTGAACATTCCCGTCCCTTCATTGCAATGCTCTCCCACCTCGAACTTGCCTCTTTTAATTGGGACGTTTGGGTGAAGAGCCAATGCATCATTGTTGGTCATTTTCTTAGTCCCCGCTGGTAAGGTTTCCCGATCATTAAAATGAATAAAACACTGGAAGTTCTAACCTGTCCTTCTAGCTAGGCTGGACTCCCCGATGGCCCCGTAGCATTGGCCTTTTAGGGAAGGGCACCACCATTATTGAAGAGTAGATGACATAAACCAGAATCTGATGATACCAAGATCAGATTTTAAATTGAAGAAGGAACAGAAGCCGAGGATTTGTACAGATCCTAACAAAAAATGAGTTAGAGTAGGAGCCAAATTTGACAATTTCATTATCAGGAATTTAACGAAATCCTGTATCACCAAACCTTTCAGTTTCATCAGATGTACCGCCTACCAAGCAACTGTCCATTTACTGATAAGCTATCCGCGTGCAGGTTTTTAAAAAAATGTTTTTATTCTCCATTTTCACATTTTCCTTCAAAGTTTACACCACACCAACAAGCAGTAAACGCTAACAGATACAAAGTCAATCCCCTTAACATCAACAACGATCCCATCCTCCCACCACCCCAATCAACGGCCCAGCTGTCAATATATGCATCAAATAAAACAAACCCTCCCACCAAACCCTCCCACGGTGGAAAGAATAACAAAGGCGAAAAAGAGAAAGGAGTCCGGGACCGCCCATGGTCACCATTAACCTATAGAGTCCGTCCCACCCCCCCACCGACACTCAATGCCATCCAACCTCCAAAGAGTTACGTAAATGACACCCAAGAGTTGTAAACCCCCCCCCCCCCCGTTCTGCCAGGCTCCGATGGCCGCAGCCCCTCCTCCCACCTCACCCCCGTTCACTGGCCGGCTTAAACCGGCCAGCGTGGAGGCCCCCGCCCGGGTCTCTTTCCCCCTTGTCCGGTCCCAGGAAAACCAAGAAATCCCCTTTAGCACACAGACCCCGCCTACACACTCACACCCCAAAGAACCCTCATTACGACTGAAAGTCCCATTTCTTCCCTGGTCCAAATATACACAACGCTGGCTCCTATAGCCCATACACCAGCTCGCAGGGAAACAAAAAAAAAGAAAAAATACAGTAATGAGGCTACATCGGTACATGACCATTTCTCAATTCTGCCACAGTCCTTCTGCCTTCGCAAACTCCTCCGCTGCTTCCGCCGTCCCAAAATAAAAGTCTTTGAACTTGTAGGTCACCCTCAGCTTCGCTGGATATACAAAGCCGCACTGCACCTTGCTAATGTACAGTGCCCTCTTCACCCGGTTGAAAGCAGCCCGCTTCCTCGCCAGCTCCACCGTAAAGTCCTGGTATACACGTATACCAGCTCCAGCCCACTGCACCACCCGCTTCTGCTTAGCCCAGCACAGGACCTTCTCTTTCACACTGTACCTACGGAAGCACAGGGTCACAACTCTTGGCGGCTCACTCGCCTTTGGTACAGGCCTCCACGACCGATGAGCCCGATCCAGTTCATATCAGGAGTGATCCTCCCCCTCCCCCAATAGTTTCGCCAACATCGTGGCAAAATACTCAGTCGGCCTCGGCCCTTCCACTCCTTCGGGCAGACCCACGATCCTCAAATTCTGTCGCCTGGATCTGTTTTCCAGATCTTCCATTTTGCCTCGCAGATCCTTGTTAATCTCCATCACCTTCCGCATCTCCTTCCCCATCGAGGTAAGTTGATCACCGTGCTGCAATAATGCCTCTTCCACTACCTTCAGCGCCTCGCCTTGCTCCCGCGCCTCCGCCACTGTGCTCGCCACCGCCGTTGTCACCGGGGAAATCGCCTCCTCCACCAGCACACTCAAAACCTCCCCCATCTCCTTCCTCATTGTCTCCAAGTGTTTTGTAAACTGCCTCTCGACTTCCACGGCCATCACCTTAGTTATTTCTTCAGCCGTAAGCAAAGCGGCCTCCCCTGGCGCTCCAGCCTCCATTTTCTTTACTGACCCCGCGGTGACCTTTCCACTCCCCGACGGACTTTCAGCCGCTTTTTTCACGGCCATTGTTTTGCTGATCTTTGACATTTCCCCTCCCTGTGCTGTCTCCCGACTTTTGCTGCCTCCGCTGCCCTTAGGATCGGGCGTTACCCACCGACAATGCCGTTCCCGAACGGGAGCCCTCCGCGGCTGCCTCCTGCCCGCCGTCACCGGAAGTCCTTTGCATGCAGGTTTTGAACTATGTTCTCCCCATACACTTGACAGATCATTTTTTTAATTTTAGAAAAACTAATTCATTTTTTTCCCAATTAAGGGGCAATTTAGTGTGGCCAATCCACCGACCCTGCACATCTTTGGGTTGTGGGTGCAGACACGGGGAGAACGTGCAAACTCCACACGGACAGTGACCCAGGGCCGGGATCGATCCCGGGACCTTGGTGCCGTGAGGCAGCAGTGCAAACCACTGTGCCGCCGTGCTGCCCGTCTGCACCCAGATTTTGATGATAGCGTCAAACAAGCGATATGGAGTTGGCAGAGTGTGTTACATCACTCCCGATCGACTTCAATGGAAGTTTTAAAAATACTGCGTGAGATGCAAAACCAGCTTGTCATCACCCGTTTTATCTACTGAATTACTTAAAGACAAGTGGCCGGATGCTCTGGTTCCCCCCCCCTCCCCCCCACCCACCCTCCCAGTCACGTGTTTCTCGGCCGCCTATCATTTGTTGGTGGTGGGATTCTATCCTCAATGGGATTTCCCATTGTGACCACCCCATGCCGCTGTGAAACCCACTGGCGGGGGCGCACTGCCAGCGGGAAAAGTGAATCCCGATGACCGGAGAATTCCGGCCAATGCATTCCCCACTCATGCTGCCCTCAGCCACCGACATTGATGAACAAACTGGTCGGAAAGTGAAACTGGTCAACTCAGTGAAAACACCAAACATGGCGCATTGCTGAATAAATGTTACAAAGTGTATCATAAAGATACTGTATCGATTTTTGGAATTCCTGAATCAATGGGGGGGATGAGCGATAATGCAATAGAGAAAGTAACACGGCAACATAACCTTCAGTAATGCCAAGAGGACACAGGTCCGGGATTTTGAAGGTCAAAGTGAGTGTAGATGCCAGGAAGTATTACTTTCCACAGAGGGTGATCAACAGCTGAAAGGGTTTCCAGGAAGTGTGACTGAGGTTGGAATACTGGACTCATTTAAGAAACAGATGCCGTAACAGGGAGGACAACAGGATGGCATATCGAATGGATGGGATCAAAGGAGCGGAAGGAGTATTTTCTCTCCAATCCTATCTTATGATTTTATGGATAAACATGCACCTGACCCGATTAAATAATCCCAAGTGTAGAATTTCAATGCACGATTCAAATGTGCAATTAAAGTTCTCGGCCAATCGGTCAATGCAAAATCTGGGGTAGAGGTTACATCTCCAAACAGGGTGTTATGATTTAAAAAGTTGGCCGGTCTTTTTTACACTATACATAAATTGAAAAGTTTTATCAATTTGTCAGGAGTAAAAGTTCCAGACATGATTTTCGAACTTCCCGCACCCCGGCCACAGCAGTATGTTCCTGAATTTGTGACGTGTGTGTGTGTGTCGGGTTGTTGAATAAAGTGTCAGCTGTGAGACAGGAGAGATTTTGATGTGGGAAAAAGGTGACATCTGCAGCAGTAGAGCGCTCGATATAGAAAAAATATCTGTGCTGCAGTGAGGGGGAAACAGCGACGCAGTGATGCGTCTGATATGGCGATGACAAGGAGGCACAGTGGTTAGCACTGCTGCCTCACAGCGCCAGGGATCGATTCCTGCCTTGGGTGACCATCTGCGTGGCATTTGCAAGTTCTCCCCATGTCTCCGTGGGTTTCCTCCGGGTGCTCCAGTTTCCTCCCACAGTCCAAAGATGTGGTTAGGTGGGTTGACCACGCTAAATTGTCCCTTAGTGCGCAGGCTAGGTTTAGGGGATAGGGCTCGGTGGGTGGGGGAATGGGCCGAGGTAGCGTGCTCTATTGGAGGGTCGGTGCAGACTCGATGGGCTGAATGGCCTCTTTCGGTACAGTAGGGATTCTATGATAATGCAGTGGTGGGGTGTTATGGTTTAATCGCTGAGTTCTCTAATCCCAGTAGAATTGTTGCTGAGAGTGCTACAGCTGCCATATATTTTTCTGAGCTGGTGTAACGAAGATTGTCCATCACCTCCTGCCCCCCTCACTGCAAATGGGCACCAACAATGGACACCCATGTCTAACACTCATCATCCACTCCAGCGAATGAAGCCTGCACACTTGGTAGAGGTACCTGATTCATAGATTCATAGAATTTACAGTGCAAGAGGCCATTCGGCCCATCGAGTCTGCACCGGCCCTGGGAAAGAGCACCCGACCTATCCCCATACCTCCACCCTATCCCTGTAATCCCATCTAACCCAACATTTTTGGACACTAGGGGCAATTTAGCACGGCCAATTCACCTAACCTGCACAGCTTTGGACTGTGGGAGGAAACCGGAGCACCCGGAGGAAACCCACGCAGGCACGGGGAGAACATGCAGTCTCTGCACAGACAGTGGCCCAAACCGGGAATCGAACCTGGGACCCTGGGGCTGTGAAGCAACTGTGCTAGCCGCTGTGCTACCGTGCTGCCCTAATAGCCTGCTAGCCATTGCTTGCTGTGCAACCTTACTGGAGTTTCAGGCTATGAAGGGTGAGGAGAATTGGGGGGAAAATTAAGACCAGAAAACAAGTTTGAGTTACAGCAGCAGCACCCTTTACTTCAACCAACATACCAGGAGCAGTCATGACCAAAATGTATGAAGGTAGCTTGTTCTCAAAGGAAGATATAGGTGGAGGTACTGGAATAGCAATGGTGACTCAATATATATTGTAGAAGAATCCTAGAATCCCAACAGTGCAGAAGGAGGCCATTTGGCCCATCGACCCTCTGAAAGAGCACCCTACCTAGATCCACTCCCTCAGTCACCCTGCCCTATCCCTGTAACCTAACCGGCATATCCCTGGACATTAAGGGGCAATTTAGCATGACCAATCCATCTAACCTGCACTATTTTGGACTGTGGGAGGAAACTGGAGTACCTGGAGGAAACCCACGCAGGCGCGGGGAGAACGTGCAGTCTCCACACCGCCGAGGTCGGAATTGAACCCGGGTCCCTGGCGCTGTGAGGCAGCGGTGCTAACCACTGGGCCGCCCCATCATCAAAACTGATTCCTCCAAATGCTCCAAACGATACGACAGTGGTGAAGTTTGAAAGAACATGATATTGCATGCAAAGGGTTAACAGTGTGGGGCCACAGTGAGTAAACATTCCCAATCCATTGTGATGACTCCCAGGCAAGTCTGAGAAGCTCACACTGTCATCACCAACGATGGATCACCAAATGTAATGAAATGCTGCCTGATAAGGCAACATGCTATCAAAAATGATAGCAAGTTTGGAAAATTATACTCAGATGCTCATCTCAGATCATTTCTCTCTGCTGGCATTCATGCTGTGAATCACCATAAAGTTCAAATCCTCCTTCTTCCCAGCAGGGAAAAGAATCCTGCTTATTCTTAATCTGCACTGACAATGGGTATTCCTCAATGTAATTGAATTGTCATAGGGGCCTCACGGTAGCATGGTGGTTAGCATCAATGCTTCACAGCTCCAGGGTCCCAGGTTCCCAGGTTCGATTCCCGGCTGGGTCACTGTCTGTGGTCTGCACGTCCTCCGCGTGGGTTTCCTCCGGGTGCTCCGGTTTCCTCCCACAGTCCAAAGATGTGCGGGTTAGGTGGATTGGCCATGCTAAATTGCCCGTAGTGTAAGGTTAATGGGGGGATTGTTGGGTTACGGGTTACATGGGTTTAAGTAGGGTGATCATTGCTCAGCACAACATCAAGGGCCTGTTCTATCTGTGGTGTTCCTTATTTGTTGTGTTAGTCTTTGGCATTTTTATTGCTAAACTTTTTTTAAAGAAGAAAACTTGTTGGGCCTCAGCTGGTGCCCCCAACTCCGGAAGGATGTGCAGGTTAGATGGATTGTCCATGCTAAAATTGCCCCTTACCACTTAAGAACGTGCCGGTTCTGTGGGATTAATTTTAAATTTTAGTTTTAATTTAATAATTTTTATTGTCAAAAGTAGGCTTACATTAACACTGCAATGAAGTTACTGTGAAAAGCCCCTAGTCGCCACATTCCGGCGCCTGTTCGGGTACACCGAGGGAGAATTCAGAATGTCCAATTCACCGAACAAGCTCATCTTTCGGGACTTGTGGGAGGAAACCGGAGCACCCGGAGGAAACCCACGCCGACACGGGGAGAACGTGCAGACTCCGACACAGACAGTGACCCAAGCCGGGAATCGAACCTGTGCGCTGTGAAGCAACAGTGCTAACCGCTGTGCTGCCCGTTACAGGGATCGGGTGGAGGATTGGGCCTAGGTACGGTGCTCTTTCAGAGGGTCAGGGCAGACTCGAGGGTCTGGAGAGATTGGAGAAGGGTGGGGGGTTTGCTCTCCTTAAAGCAGAGAAGGTTAAGAAAAGGTGATCAAAATCATGAAGGTTTTTGATTGAATATGGATACTTAGACAAAATCTGTTCTCGGTGGCAGTGGAAACCAGTGGGGGCAGATTTAAGGGGTGGGATTCTCTGTCCCTTCCCACCAGCGCTGGAAGAATTCGACCCTGGGGATTGGCAAAATAACCAGAGGCAAGGGAAGGAAAAACCTTTTAACGTGAATGGATTTGGAATGGACAGGGCAGTGGAAGAAGATTCAGTAGCAACTTTCAAAAGAGAGTTGGTTACGTATCTGAATGGGAAAGAAAATGACAGAGAAGAAGAGCAGATGGTGGATTGGGTAGCACTACCAAAGAGCTGGCTCTGGCTTGATGGACCAAATGGCCTCCCGTTCTGTGACATTCTATGATTCAGTTTGCTTTAATCTCTCAGCCCAATTATTCCAGGGGACCAAGAGCGATTTAAAGAGAAGCAGAAAATGTTGGGAACATACCGGTTGTCTGTAAGTATCTCAAAGAGAAACCCAACCTTTTTGGGTTGAGACGGTTTAATAATAATCTTTATTATTGTCACAAGTAGGCTTACATTAACACAGCAATGAAGTTACTGTGAACAGCCCCTAGTCGCCACATTATGGCGCCTGTTCAGGTACACAGAGGGCGAATTCAGAATGCCCAATTTGAACAAGCACGTCTTTCGAGACTTGTGGGAGGAAACTGGAGCACCCGGAGGAAACACACGCAGACACGGGGAGAACATGCAGACTTCGCACAGACAGTGACCCAAGACGGGAATTGAACCTGGGACCCTGGCGCTGTGAAGCAATGGTGCCAACCACTGTGTTACTGAGCTTTATTGGCATCTGACATACAAATGTACCTTTTCCCTTCACAGATGCTGACAGATATGCTGTGTATCACGAGCATTTATATTTCCGATGTGCACAACAGGCCATCGATCTGATGTCAGCTATTATTTTTATTTTAGTGTCAAGGGTGGTGGTGGTGGGGGGCGGTTTGTACTCCAGCTTTTGTGGAGAAAGGAACGACGGGTGGGGAATCCTAGAGGAGTCCCAAAACTTCTGAATTCTCCGGCACTGCCTCTGTCGTCCGCTTACCTTGTCAACGTATCTCTTTCCCAGATCTTTCACCTCTTTCATATTGATCTGAGCTTTGCCCTTGTCTTTCCCTTTCTTCTGTTTCTTCTTCTTCGAGCAGCATTTCTTACAGATGCAGAAGCAGCAGCACAGAAGGAGCAGGCAAACGACAATTATTATGGCAGCCAAGGCCCAAGGTGGAACTGCACGAGAGGGACAGGGGGCACAAGGGCAAACAAAGAAATCAAAGTCATTTGCAAGCAATGTAACTGTTGTGTTCTGCTTCTTCATGTAGCATAAGCTGCTTCCTTGATGTATACTCTGACAAAGGAAGGTTCAGACTTGGAGATAGGTTTAACACATTTATTGAACAGTTAACAATTCTCCTACTTGAGTTCGACTCTCCTGCTGATCTTACTATAGTAACTCGATCTAACTAACCAGTCTGCTCTAAGCCATGCGGTGGGTGTGATGCTTCCTGATCTGCCCCTGTCCCTCTGAGTGTCGCCTATGGAAAGAGAAAGCGCGTGTCTGCCCTGTCCTTTTATATGGGTCGCCCCCTTGTGGTTGTGTCACCTCTGGATGTGTCTTGACTGCCCATTGGTCGTGTCCTATCTTACTGCCCTATTGGTTGAATGCCATGATGTCTCTGGTGCTCCCTCTAGTGTTTACTCAGTCCTGGTGTATCTACATTAACCCCTTGTGTATCTACAGCGATGCATACCACCACAATAACGGTGCACAGATTCTTACCCGGGATACGGAACAACGGCAAATAAATGGAGTTGATGTAAAGATCTTTGAAAGAGTTGTTCAAGTGGTCCCATACCCCCATCTCTTCTCTCACAGCCGTTCAAATATTTACCCCGTTAAAGTATAGAGCCAGTCCCTCTTGAAAGTTATTACTGAATTTGCGTAAATCACACTTTCCGGCAGTCTACACTGAGTCCTCCTTTAAAGTTGCGGTTGCATTGAAAAATCACAACTTTATGTGGAACCATTAAATGGATCCTAGATTCCCAAATGAATCAATGTTGAAGCTAGAATTAAGTTCCTTTGGCCGTTTCATGCCCAGAAAAGCCAATGTACAAGTTAAAATACAGGATTAGGATTTAGGATTTTGTTTATTGTCACGTGTACCAAGGTACAGTGAAAAGTATTTTTCTGCGAGCAGCTCAACAGACCATTAAGTACATGAAAAGAAAAGGAAATAAAAGAAAATACATAATAGGGCAACACAAGGTACACAACACAACACCGGCATCGGGTGAAGCATACAGGGTTCAGTGTTAATCAGGTCAGCCCACAAGAGGGTCATTTAGGAGTCTGGTGACAGTGGGGAAGAAGCTGTTTTTGAGTCTGTTCGTGCGTGTTCTCAGACTTTTGTATCTCCTGCCCGATGGAATAAGTTGGAAGAGTGAGTATGATTAGATAGGGTGGACAGTGAGAGCCTTTTTCCTTGGATGGTGATGGCTAGCATGAGGGGACATAGCTTTAAATTGAGGGGAGATAGATATAGGACAGATGTCAGAGGTAGGTTCTTTACTCAGAGAGTAGTAACGGTGTGGAATGCCCTGCCTGCAACAGTAGTGGACTCGCCAACAATAAGGGCATTCAAATGGTCATTGGATAGACATATGGATGATAAGGGAATAGTGTAGATGGGCTTTAGAGGGGTTTCACAGGACGGCGCAACATCGAGGGCTGAAGGGCCTGTACTGCGCTGTAATGTTCTATGTTCTATAGTAAGCTGGGTGGGAGGGGTCTTTGATTATGCTGCCCGCTTTTCCCAGGCAGTGGGAGGTGTAGAGTCAATGGATGGGAGGCAGTTTTTTGTGATGGACTGGGCTGTGTTCACAACCGCCTGTAGTTTCTTGTGATCTTAGGCCGAGCAGTTGCCATACCAGGCTGTGATGCAGCCAGATAGGATGCTTTCTATGGTCCATACATTTGTAGTACTGTGCATTCCTAGCTGAAATAGCTTGCAAAATAAAGTACATCACTAAATATTTAAAAATAGTAATATAACAATGTTTTTAAAATTGCACTCACCTCCAGTGCCATATCAGGCTCCATCTAGTGGCAACGGTTTGCCAAGGTGGGCAGCAGCTGAAGTCCCAGGACTACAAGCATTCACCAACTTCTGCCACTAGATGGAGCCCACGGCTTCAGTGCAAGTTCAGAAGGGAGGCCAGGAGACGGAAAATAAGCAACTGAAGGACAGGTCCCAGGGACTGAGGTATGAACAGAGGCCAGGACGCAAGAGTGGGAGCTAGGAGGTGACAAGGCTGGGAGTCGGCAAGGAGGGGGGGGAGGGAGTCGGCAAGTGGGGGGGAGTCGGCAAGGGGGGGGGGAGTCGGCAAGATGGCAGGGGGAGGAAGAGGGAATGAGGGCAAGGGGGCAATGGCAGAAGCATTGTGGGAGAGATCATGAAAACAAGCAGGCCACAAGAGAGGAAGTCTCTGGCAAATGATGTTAAAAGTGGCAACGTTAAAAACGGATATAATCGGCACTACTCTATTAACAACCTGAAAGTGAAAAAAATGTTAAGTGAGTTGACAGTGAGTGGGACTTCCTGCATTGCAAAATTCATTACATAAAAAAATACTCTTCATTGCCCCCTATGGTAGAAGGAGGGCTGCTGGTTGTGTTTGGGGTGGGGGAGAGGGGAATCTAGGACCAGGAGGCATTGACTTAAAATTAGAGCCAGACTCTTTTGGAGAGTAGTTAGGAGTCATTTCTAACACAAAGAGCGGTAGTAGTTGGGAACTCTGTCCCACAAGTAGCAATCAATGGTCGATCAATTGTTAATTTGGGCAGCACGGTAGCATATGGGCGACCCATGTAGCACAGTGGTTAGCACTGTTGCTGCACAGCGCCAGGGACCCGGGTTCGATTCCCGGCTTGGGTCACTGTCTGTGCAGAGTCTCCCCGTGTCTGCGTGGGTTTCCTCCGGGTGCTCCGGTTTCCTCCCACAAGTCCCGAAATACGTGCTGTTAGATAATGTGGACATTCTGAATTCTCCCTCCGTGTACCCGAACAGGCGCTGAAGTGTGGCGACTAGGGGCTTTTCACAGTAACTTCATTGCAGTGTTAATGTAAGCCTACTTGTGACACTAATAAAGATTATTATAAAAAATAGGCTGAAGGAGCGGAATGGTTTATTCTTGTTGCTATGATATCTGCAGTGTTTTTCTATCTAGTCTTTTGCAATGCAAATGGTTGAAAACCTAGTCTGCCGAAGAACTTGCCACACATCAGAAACTTTTAATCTCTTCCATTTTCTGCAGGTTCAATCCCAACCCCTCTTCCTCTTCTGAAAGTGTTGACTTTTTACTGACCTTCAATTCCTTAGGCATCGGGGGGTCAACTACCTCACTCAGCCTAAACCAGAGAGTCAAACCTAACTCCTTCATGGTCTGTGTTTCATGTACAAGGACGGCTGTACTTCTTGAGTGTGTGTGTGGCCAATGAGTCTTCAGCCTGATGCATTATCAGGAGATCTCAATCACTTTCCTTTAACTAGTCACGCACACAAATTTATCCCAACCTCCCAATGCACCTGGAGTGATAAACTTTATTTAGACGACCACCAATTCACCTGCTAAAATGCATTTGACACGCAGGGTAAATGCCTTTAAGCCTGTAAAACTAATACAGCTGTAAAGAACAAAGCAGTCCTGCAGTGGTGAGATAATAAAAAAATGAAAGTGTGTATATCATGGCAAGACATCTATGGCACAGAAGGAGATCATTGTGTCTGTTCCTGTACCTTGCTGCAGCAATCAAAATAATTCCCACTTTGGTGATCTTCTCCCACAATCATGTAATTTCCTCCGTCTCAAATAATTAGTCACTGAATTAATTCAATAGTCTCTGCCTCAACTATTCTCTGTGGCAAAGCATTCACGACTTTTACAACTGTTGGTCTGAAGAAATTTCTCTCCGCAGTTCCTTAATGATAGTTCCAAATGGACCCCTCTTCACCCACTCCCCAGACCGGGGGAGTTGGATCGATAGTTGTCACAAAACATGCTTTGATTAGCTGACGAGCATTAGTTCTGTGCGTGAACCTTTACCTGTATTTACGGTGATTTTACACACGTAGATTAGATTTCAGGTTGGCACCATGCAAAGTAACACTAACATGATGTTTACGTCGGGGAAGCAACTCACAGGGGTGGTTCCACAATACGGCTGAAGGATCCTGGTGCTGTGGAGGGCGGCTTGTTTATGTTGGGGAGTTGATTCTAAACAGCTGAAACAATGGGATAACCTGCTATTTGAGTCTCTCTTTACGTTCCCCACGAGCTGAGGGTTTTGTGCAGAAGCCAGTGAGCACAAATCTATGTTGATGGTCAACCGAGGCAGCTTGCTTACCAGCTACTGTCGTCAATTCTGATTGGATATTATCCCGGAAGGGTTCATCACATGACATCCCACCTCTGACCATCACACATGCATCTCTCCATCACTGACCACCCGATATACCTATCCTTGAAGCCTACAGCTAATTAGAAAGTTTTGGCTATCTGATTGAATGATGCTCGACTGTTATGCCAAACTTTTGCCCATCTCCAACATTTTCATAACTAATAAGCCAAAGTATTCAAAGAAAATGAAAAAAGGTAACCTTTTTAACACCTTTATAATCTTTCTCCATAGAACCATAGAATAGAACCACAGGGCAGAAGGAGGCCATTCGGCCCATCGAGTCTGCACCGACCCTCTGAAAGAGCACCCGATCAAGGCCTACTCCCCCGCCCTAGCCCCATAACCCCACCTAATCTGTACCTAACCAAGTGTCTTGGAGATTAATTTTTAATTCCCAGAAACTTCAGGACCATAAACGTGGGGCAAACATATCAGAAAAGGATGAACAGGCTGAGGTTTTCTTTCCCTTTTGAAAAGAGAAGCCCGAGGGGTAAGGTTTTAGGAGAGTGGTTTTAGAGAGAATGGGTGCCCCCCCCCCCCCCCCCCCCCCTCCCACTGTTTGGCGGAAGTGGCCATCCCATTGGCTGGGAAGTGGCATCTTCCAGTCCCTCCACTGTCGATGGGCTGCACTGTTCGCAGCCCTCTGACGGGAACACACGGTGGGGGTCGCTGATGGCGAGACTGGAAGATCCCGCAGGCGGGAACGGCTGGAGGATTTCGACCAATATTTCCATTTGTTGGGAAGAGCATAACCCAAGAGGCCACGAATATGAGATAGTCACCAAGGAACGCAACTGGGGACTTCAGGAACAACCTCTTTACCCACATAATGCTGCGAATGTGCAACTCACTACCGATTGGAGTGGTTGAAGCAAATAGTACAGATGCATTTGTGGGGAAGATAGGCAAGTGTATGAGGGACAAAGTATCGGTGGGACAGGCTCGAAGGGCTGAATGGCCTACGTTCCCATAATAGAGGGTTACAATTATAGATTTAGGTGAGCAGACCCCAGTGGAACATAAACCCTGACATGGACTGAGTGGCCTATTTCTGTGCCATAATTCCTGGGTGACCCTGGAGGTTTGGTAATCCTGTCGGCGGTCATAAAAAAAGAACCTGATAATAACACAATTTCTGATCACTTTGATAGCCAGACAGCCAGACAACCCATCTGACTGGTGTAACTTTGATCCTCCATCTATCTTCATATTCTCTTGATGGATTGGATTGAATTTTGTTTATTGTCACGTGTACCGAGGTACAGTGAAAAGTATTGTTCTGTGAGCAGCTCAAACAGATCATGAAAATAAAAGAAAAGAAAAAGAAAATGCATAAAAGGGCAACACAAGGTATGCAATGTAAAATATATACACACTGCTATCGGGTGAAGCATACAGGGGTTACAATTATAGATTTAGGTGAGCAGACCCCAGTGGAACATAAATCCTGACATGGACTGAGTGGCCTATTTCTGTGCCATATTAATGAGGTCAGTCCATAAGAGGGTTGTTTAGGAGTCTGGTAACAGCGGGGATGAAGTTTGTTTGAGTCTGTTCGTGCGTGTTCTCAGACTTGTGTATCTCCTGCCTGATGGAAGAAGTTGGAAGAGTGAGTAAGCCGGGTGGGAGGGGTCTTTGATTATGCTGCCCGCTTTCCACAGGCACCGGGAGGTGTAGGAGTCAATGGATGGGAGGCAGGTTCGTGTGATGCCACAGACAGAGGGTGAGGGGGGGAGGGATGTGGCATTTCTTGGAATTGACGATGAGCATGCACCCAGAGTCCATCATTAGCTACACGGAGTACTATACCAGAGTTGGAATTACTTTGTCAACACAAAGCGATATGAACCAGCATTGTTTTTGTGCATTATGCACATAACCTTTCTTCTCAACTGAGAACAAGGCAAATAAATGAAGGCTGTCCCTTAACCTTCTCCCGTCGGGTCAAAGTGGATGGGCAATGTCCCTCTCTCAGTCCATTTTGGTTACTTTGTGCACATTAAAATATTTTGATGCTTCAGGTTCTTTTTAAGGCACCCACACACTAAATCGTAGCTGGGAAGCTCATTCGGGTGTCCTTCAAAGGGTCTGGTATTATGCAATAAATGTGGCCATTGTCAGCGTCACCCACGTCCCAAGAAAACAAGAAGTTTATCCACATTCCCAGTGAAATCCTACTAAGTGATCTCCAAAATTCTCAAAGCATTTTACGGTGCCATTAAACATCAACATTAAACAGTGTAACAATGAAGGCCGCAACATAATTTGCCAAGTTCTACTTACATTTTCTTGCATGCACTGAACGGTTTAAATGGGAAAGAAAAGGAAATAGTAAGAAAAAAAGAAGCGTGCAGAAAACAATGGTAAATGAAACAAAAAAAGCTGCGCACATTTCACTGCCTGATGCTTTTGGTGCTCAGCCTGGTGTGACAAGACGTCAAGCCAAGAATCATGGCTGGTTTTCTGATTGGCATTCCCATCAAGCCTGTTTCCCAGGGCTGTATTTACCCCATAAACTCCACTGGGAGGCAATGAACATTCAGGTTACATAGCACTCCAAGAAAATAAGCGGGGAAAATATTACCTAAAGTGTCTTAATGCATAAACCGAGGAACCAGAAATTGAATTGATGAAAGCTCCCAATCTCCGAGCCGCAGATTGGGATTGACAAACCGATTGAATTAAGTCATCAATACATGTAAGGAGTTATTCGCCCTTACTCAACACTCAGATAAACCCCTCAACCCTCTCTGTAATGCTCTTAGACAAGCCGATATTCCGTGCAGTACCAATCACCTCACTGCTCACCATAGCACTCTCTGATACCACACCCTTCACTGAAACACTCGCTGATATACCCCGCACCCCTCACTGTAACACTCTGATATACCCCGCACCCCTCACTGTAACACTCTGATATACCCCACACCCCTCACTGCAACACTCTGATATACCCCGCACCGCTCACTGTAACACTCTGATATACCCCACACCCCTCACTGTAACACTCTGATACACCCCACACCCCTCACTGTAACACTCTGATATACCCCACACCCCTCACTGTAACACTCTGTGGTATACCCCACACCCCTCACTGTAACACTCTGATACACCCCACACCCCTCACTGTAACACTCTGATATACCCAACACTCCTCACTGTAACACTCTGATATGCCCCGCACCCCTCAGTGTAACACTCTCTGATACCACACCCCTCACTGTAACACTCTGATATACCCCACACCCCTCACTGTAACACTCTGATATACCCCGCACCCCTCACTGTAACACTCTGATATACCCCACACCCCTCACTGTAACACTCTGATATACCCCACACCCCTCACTGTAACACTCTGATATACCCCACACCCCTCACTGTAACACTCTGATATACCCCACACCCCTCACTGTAACACTCTCTGATATACCCCACACCCCTCACTGTAACACTCTGATATACCCCGCACCCCTCACTGTAACACTCTGATATACCCCACACCCCTCACTGTAACACTGATATACCCCACACCCCTCACTGTAACACTCTGATATACCCCGCACCGCTCACTGTAACACTCTCTGATATACCCCACACCCCTCCCTGTAACACTCTGATATACCCCGCACCGCTCACTGTAACACTCTCTGATATACCCCATACCCCTCACTGTAACACTCTCTGATATTCCCCACACCCCTCACTGTAACACTCTGATATACCCCACACCCCTCACTGTAACACTCTGATATACCCCGCACCCCTCACTGTAACACTCTGATATACCCCACACCCCTCACTGTAACACTGATATACCCCACACCCCTCACTGTAACACTCTGATATACCCCGCACCGCTCACTGTAACACTCTCTGATATACCGCACACCCCTCACTGTAACACTCTGATATACCCCGCACCCCTCACTGTAACACTCTGATATGCCCCGCACCCCTCAGTGTAACACTCTCTGATACCACACCCCTCACTGTAACACTCTGATATACCCCGCACCGCTCACTGTAACACTCTCTGATATACCGCACACCCCTCACTGTAACACTCTGATATACCCCGCACCCCTCACTGTAACACTCTCTGATATACCCCACACCCCTCACTGTAACACTCTGATATACCCCGCACCCCTCACTGTAACACTCTGATATGCCCCGCACCCCTCACTGTAACACTCTCTGATACCACACCCCTCACTGTAACACTCTGATTTACCCCGCACCCCTCACTGTAACACTCTCTGATACCACACCCCTCACTGTAACACTCTCTGATATACCCCACACCCCTCACTGTAACACTCTGATATACCCCGCACCCCTCACTGTAACACTCTCTGATACCACACCCCTCACTGTAACACTCTTTGATGTACCTCACATCCCTCACTGTAACACTCTGATATACCTCACATCCCTCACTGTAACACTCTGTGATATCCCACACCCCTCACTGTAACACTCTCTGATATACCCCACCCCCCTCACTGTAACACTCTCTGATATACCCCACACCCCTCACTGCAACACTCTCTGATATACCCCACACCCCTCACTGTAACACTCTCTGATATACCCCACGCCCTTTACTGTAACACGCGGATATATCCCAAACCACTCACTCAAACACTCTGATATACCCCACACCCTAACTGTAAACTCTATATATCCACACCCCTCAGTGTAGCACTCTGATATACCTCACACCCCTCACTGTAACACTCTCTGATATACCTCACACCCCTCACTGTAACACTCTGATATACCTCACATCCCTCACTGTAACACTCTGTGATATCCCACACCCCTCAGTGTAACACTCTCTGATATACCCCACACCCCTCACTGTAACACTCTCTGATATACACCACACCCCTCACTGTAACACTTCAATACACCCCAAACCCTTCACTGTAACACTTTGATGTACCCCACACCCCTCACTATAACATTCTGTGATATACCCCACACCCCTCACTGCAACACTCTGATACACCCCACACCCCTCACTGTAACACTCTGATATACCCCACACCCCTCACTGTAACACTCTGCTAGGCCCTACACCCCTCACTGCAACACTCTGTGATATACCCACACCCCTCACTGTAACACTCTGATATACCCCACACCCCTCACTGTAACACTCTGATATACCCCACACCCCTTACTGTAACACTCTGTGATATACCCCACACCCCTCACTGTAACACTCTCTGATATACCCCACACCCCTCCCTGTAACACTCTCTGATATACCCCACACCCCTCACTGTAACACTCTGCTAGGCCCTACACCCCTCACTGCAACACTCTGTGATATACCCACACCCCTCACTGTAACACTCTGATATACCCCACACCCCTCACTGTAACACTCTGATATACCCCACACCCCTTACTGTAACACTCTGTGATATACCCCACACCCCTCACTGTAACACTCTCTGATATACCCCACACCCCTCCCTGTAACACTCTCTGATATACCCCACACCCTTCACTGTAACACTCTCTGATATACCCCACACCCCTCACTGTAACACTCTCTGATATACTCCACACCCCTCACTGTAACATTCTCTGATATACCCCACACCCCTCACTGTAACACTCTGTGATATACCCCACACCCCTCACTGTAACACTCTGTGATATACTCCACACTGTATCAATCTCAGATATACCTGACACCCTCCTTACTGTTGCCAAAAGAACCTACTTTCCTCATATGTAGACATGTATCACAAGTATCTGATGATTTGACTGGTATGTATTCCAAAGCAAAAACGATAAAGTTGGCTGACGGGACTTACTTGGTATTTTGCTCAGCTCATTCATGAATTTGTTCTTCATGTGCGAGAACACATCGTGTTTGCTCGGTGTCTCTGTGACATTGTGGCCCGGCTCTGGCTCCAGCGTCGTCACAGTAGGCTCCATCGCCGCTTCCCTTCGTGCTGCGTTCATTCTTCAGCCCTGAACCGGACAGATGAGGGTAGATCCTGCAGGTGTTGGAATGAGGTGGGTTATTTGAACAGCAAGAGATAAAAGAAAGGCTTTTTCAGAAATACACTGACATGTCCCACAAGCGAAGACCTAAAATGGCATGGAGCCAAGAAATGACCAAGCAGGAAAAATAACGAACATCCCCAAAATAACAACCATCCTTTGTGGAAACAATTCTTTTCTGGGCTCACTTTAATTCTTTGTGTTGTACTCTTAAATTTGAACCGTTTTGTTACTGTCCCATTGACCATGGGACATGTTATCCTATCATTAAATACTACAGCACAGGAGGAGATTTTTTGATCCAATAGGTCTGTGCTGGCTATTCCAAAGAATAATCCAGTTAATCCCACTTCCTGGCTCTTTCTCCACATCCCTGCATTTGTTGTTGTTGTTATCTTTAAGACCATAAGGCCAAAATACATAGGAGCAGAATTAGGCCACTCGGCCCATCGAGTCTGCTTCGCCATTCAATCATGGCTGATATTATTCTCACCCCCATTCTCCTGCCTTCTCCCCATAACCCCTGATCCCCTTATTGATCAAGAACCTATCTATCTCTGTCTGAAAGACACTCAGTGATTTGGCCTCCACAGCCTTCTGCGGCAAAGAGTTTCACAGATTCACCACCCTCTGGCTGAAGAAATTCCTCCTCATCTGTTTTAAAGTATCGTCCCTTTAGTCTGAGATGGTGTGCTCTGGTTCTAGTTTTTCCAACAAGTGGAAACATCCTCTCCACGTCCACGCTCTCCAGGCCTCGCAGTATCTTGTAAGTTTCAATAATATCCCCCCTCATCCTTCTAAATTCCAACGAGTACAGAGCCAGAGTCCTCAACCGTTCCTCATACGACAAATTCTTCATTCCAGAGATCATTCTTGTGAACCTCCTCTAGACCCTTTCCAAGGCCAGCACATCCTTCCTTAGATACGGGGCCAAAACTGTTCACTTTAATAATCTTTATTAGTGGCACAAGTAGGATTACATTAACACTGCCATGAAGTTACTGTGAAAATTCCCTAGTTGCCACACTCCGGCGCCTGTTCGGGTACACTGAGGGAGAATTCAGAATGTCTAATTCACCTAACAAGCACGTCTTTCGGGACTTGTGGGAGGAAACCAGAGCACCCGTAGAAACCCACGCAGACACGGGGAGAATGTATAAGCTCCACACGAGCTTCCTTCTGTGCTGATATGCATCACTGTAAATACACAAGCAGTTAATGTAAATACACTCCGACTAAGTAAACACTAGAGGGAGCACCAGAGACATCATGACATGCAGACAGACAGCTAATGAACACATAGAATAGGACACGGCCAATGGGCAGTCAAGACACCCAGAGGTGACACTACCCCCAAGGGGGCATTACACAACCCATATAAAAGGACAGGGCACACATGCTCTGTCTCTTTCCACAGGCGACACTTAGAGAGTAGGACAGGGACAGATCAGAAGCATCACACCCACCACGTGGCTTAGAGCAGACTGGTTAGTTAGACTGAGTTACTATAACAAGATTAGCAGGAGAGTCGAACTCATAGAGAACTGTGCGAATGGTTCAATAAATCACATTGAACTGACTTCAAAGTCTGGAGTATCCTTTGGTCAAAGCTGCATCGAGTTGCAGCCTGTGTTATCCCAGAGTACATAATACAACACCGTCCATCCTTCTTTCTCTCAGCCTATTAACATGCCCTTCAGTTGCCCCACCATGTGCTTGTTTAGCTTTCCCTTGAATCTATCAGTACTATGCAGGGGGCAACCAGGGGTGCTTGGAGGCTGAGCTGCTTTGATCACTTTAGTGGTCACAGAGGGGAGGGTGTGTGGGGGGGAGCAGTTTAGCTCACTTGGCTAGACAGCTGTGTCATGATGCAGAGCAAGGCCATCAGCGCAGGTTCAATTCCCGTACTGGCTGAGGTTATTCATGAACATTTAATTTGAAGCCCCGCCTTCTCAACCTTGCCCCTCGCCTGAGGTGTGGTGACCCTCAGGTTAAATCACCACCAGTCAGCTCTCCCCCCTCAAAAGGGGAAAGCAGCCTGTGGTCAACTGGGACTATGGCGACTTTACCATTAGCTGGTCACAGCGAAGTCGGGTAAGAGAGTTTAATGTAAAAGGTTCATTGCCAAAGGGTACAAAGAACAAAGAAAATCACAACAGGCCCTTCAACCCACCAAGCATGCACCGACCATGCTGCCCGCTAATGTAAAACTCCCTACCCTTCCGTGGTCCATATCCCTCTATTCCCATTCTGTTCATGTATTTGTCAAGACGCCTCTTGAAAGTCACTGGCGTATCTGCTTCCACCACCTCCCCCGGCAGCGAGTTCCAGGCTCCCACCACCCTCTGTGTAAAAATACCTGCCTCGTACATCTCTTTTAAACCTTGCCCCTTGTACCTTAAACCTATGCCCTCTCGTAATTGACCCTTCCGCCCTGGAAAAAAGCTGACTATCCACTCTGTCTATGCTCCTCATAATGTTGTGGACTTCTATCAGGTCGCCCCTCAATCTCCGTCGTTCCAGTGAGAACAAACCGAGTTTTTCCAACCTCCCCTCATAGCTAATGCCCTCCATACCAGGCAACATCCTGGTAAACCACTTCTGTACCCTCTCCAAAGCCGCCACATCCTTCTGGTAGTGTGGCGATGAGGATTGAATACTACTCCAAGTGTGGCCTAAATAAGGTTGTATGAGCACAGTTTAAGTCCCAGCCTAGCCCCTACCTGGGCTGGCTTTTATGCCCCAAGTCAAATATCCCGCTGATGGGTCTCTCCCCCTCCCATCCCCCCACTTTCCCCACCCCCACCCCACCTTTGCGGGGGAACTCATACTCCTTGTGTCGGATTCTCCGACACCCCGCCGGGTCGGAAAATCGCCAGGGGCCGGCGTCAATCCTGCCCCCGCCATGTCCCGAAGTCTCCGGCACCAGAGATTCAGCGGGGGCGCGAATCGCACCGCGCCAGTTGGCGGACCACCCGCGGTGAATCTCCAGCCCACGATGGGCTGAAGTCCCGCCGCTGTCATGCCTCCCGCCCGTGTGGATCATACCACCTACCTTACCGGCGGGACCAGGCGGCGCGGGCGGGCTCCGGGGTCCTGGGGGGGAGGGCGCGGGGCGATCTGGCCCCAGGGGGTGCCCCCACGGTGGCCTGGCCCGCGATCGGGGCCCACCGATCGGCTGGCGGGTCTGTGCCATGGGGGCACTCTTTTCCTTCCGCCTTCGCCATAGTCTTCACCGTGGCGGAGGCGGAAGTGACCCCCTCCCCTGCGCATGCGCGGGGATGATGTCAGCAGCCGCTGGCGCTCTGGCGCATGTGCGGACTTCTGCCGGCCGGCAAAGTCCGTTCGGCCCAGGCTGGCATGGCGCCAAAGGCCGTTCCCGCCAGCCGGCGGGGCACCAACCACTCCGGCGTGGGCCTAGTCCCTCAATGTTAGGACTTGGCCCCTAAAGGTGCTGAGACCTCCGCACCTTTGGGGCGGCCCGACGCCGGAGTGATTCACGCCGGGACCCCCCGCCCCGCCGGGTAGAGGAGAATCCCGGCCCTTGAGTCTGGTGGGGAGATTAATTGGTATGGCCCCGCGGATTTCGTGGGGGTTATAACAATCAAATTAAATGTACCAATCTTCTATTGAACTGAAGCAAATTCGGGTAAATTTTAGTTGAGCAGAGTTCTTGATGCGGGGATTAGTGTTTGCTGTTGTATTGTTGCTGTTGTGTGGTTTCTACATGTCATTGAAGTGCCTATCTAAGTGACGTTGAGAGCATTGTTGCAATATTTAGATACTTGGAAGCGGCAACATTGTTTCGGTGAGCAGAGAGACAGGGAAACAGTTGCTTCAATGTTTGATTCAATTAACCTTTTGAATCTATGGCAAGTTTCGAGTGATTGTGGATGTTGAAGGCCCCAGGGAGGAAGAACAATACAGAAACTGCAGCCAGGGTCTATTGTGAAAAACATTAATCAGAGCAAAGATATTAGTGGAAATCCAAATCTGCCTCGCCTTTTCAGTAAGGATGGCTTGGGACAATTCAAACAAATACAAATGAACATGCAAAACCATTGCGTCAAAGTGAACTTACTTAAAACATAACCATATTTTATGCCCGGGTTTTAGTTCACTGAACATCTTCACCCATGGATTTACGAGGAACAGTTTAAAGGGGGGGGGGGGGGGTGGATTCTAATCAGTAATAGGACAATTTGGAACTGGTGTTAGGAAGTTATGTTTCCACGGCACTCAGGGCAAAGGAGATCAAAGGATTTGGGGGGAAGGCGGAATTAGGCTATTGAGTTGGGTGATCAGCTATGATCATAATGAATGGTGGAACAGGTTCGATGGGCTGAATGGCCTCCTCCTGCTCCTATTTTTTATGTTTCTAAGTTCTCTTAACATATGGAGAGTGGTGAACACATGGATAGGCCTCAGAGTAGACCTCAAAAGCTCTAGAATAATTCAAGAAATGGTTGGGTGCTGAAATAAGAAGCGGAGTCTACCAGTCACATTGTGCCCGTGCAGCCTGGCACGGCGCAACGTGACCCGTAGATGCCGGGATTTCCCACTTCTACCCCAGCTCGCCACACCTTGGGAGAACTAACGCAATCTCGCGGGACGGTGCGATGTGAACCTTGCCCATTGTGGGACCACCTTATGGTGAGTTGGTGCTTGGAGGGGGGGGGTCTGGGGCTTCGCCAGCAGCGCTCCCACACCCCCGGGTTTGCCGATGGTGTGGGGTGGCCACAAGGGGAAATCCCATTGGCCGGCCGCAGGAACGGAGAATCCCGCTGCCGGTGGGGGGGGGGGGGGGGGGGGCGCTGCCGTGCCGGTAAACACAGCTGTCGGGACTGGGAATCCCGCCTCAAGATTATCAAAGCAATAAACTGAATTTCAAGAAAAGGTTTTATGGAAAGGAACAATTTCTGAATAAATGTGAAGCAATGCCACACCAATAAACTTGAGTTAAAAAGAGTAAACAATAAAAATGACCAGAATATTGGAGGGTCACACACACACACCACACACCCACCCACTCAGTCACTCACTCACACACACACACACATACAAACGCCCACTCACTCACCCCCCACACACTCAACTGCACACCCACACACTGTCAGTCACTCCTACATACAGCCACACGCACACATATCTATTCACTCACACCCCCACCCACTCACCCCCCCCCACATACACCCACTCACCCATCCCAACCCACATACACCCACTCACTCACCCCAACCCACCCACTCACTCATACACCTACACCCCCCACCCCACACACACACTCAACCACTCACTCCCAATCAGAGACTCTCTCCCTCATTGGCTGCTGATACATCACTGGCCAGTCTGTCGGTAGCACACACAGGACAGAAACAACCTCTGATTGGAGGAGCAGCTCCAAGCAGAATCTTGCACTGAAATTCAGCCGGTTGACAGTAATTCTGAAAACTACCTGCGGGGGTCCACACAGGGGCTTCGCAGGCCACATCCAGCCCGCAGGCCGTACCTTGGACAAGCATAGAAATAAAAATGAAAATCGCTTATTGTCACGAGTAGGCTTCAATGAAGTTACTGTGAAAAGCCCCTAGTCGCCACATTCCAGCGCCTGTTCGGGGAGGCTGGTACGGGAATCGAACCGTGCTGCTGGCCTGCTTGGTCTGCTTTAAAAGCCAGCGATTTAGCCTGGTGAGCTAAACCAGCCCCTTAGAACATAGAACATAGAACATTACTGCACAGAACAGGCCCTTCGGCCCTCGATGTTGTGCCGAGCAATGATCACCCTACTCAAACCCACTTATCCACCTTATACCCGTAACCCAATAACCCTTAACCTTACTTTTTAGGACACTACGGGCAATTTAGCATAGCCAATCCACCTAACCCGCACATCTTTGGATTGTGGGTGGAAACCGGAGCACCCGGAGGAAACCCACGCACACACGGGGAGGACGTGCAGACTCTGCACAGACAGTGACCCAGCCGGGAATCGAACCTGGGACCCTGGAGCTGTGAAGCATTTATGCTAACCACCATGCTACCGTGCTGCCCCTTCTGAAGCCTAGGTCTATCCCATCTGCCTCTGCCTTATGAACATGATTTCAGTTCTTTAAATCTTAACTCTTACCAACTTTTACAGATGCATCATTGAAAGTATCATATCTGTCTGCATCACAGCCTGGTATGGCAACTGCTCGGCCCAAGACCGCAAGAAACTTCAGAGAGTCGTGAACACAGCCCAGTCCATCACACAAACCCGCCTCCAATCCATTGACTATCTACACCTCCCGCTGCCTGGGGAAAGCGAGCAGCATAATCAAAGATCCCTCCCACCCAGCTTATTCATTCTTCCAACTTCTTCCACCGGGCAGGAGATACAAAAATCTGAGAACACGCACCAACAGACTCAAAAACAGCTTCTTCCCCGCTGTTACCAGACTCCTAAACGACCCTCTTATGGACTGACCTGATTAACACTCCACCCCTGTATGCTTCACCCGATGTCGGTGTTGTATAGTTACATTGTGTACCTCGTTTTGCCCTATTATGTATTTTCTTTTATTTCCTTTTCTTTTCATGTACTTAATGATCTGTTGAGCTGCTCGCAGAAAAAAACTTTTCACTCTACCTCGGTACACGTGACAATACACACAAATCCAAATCCAAATGAAGGAGGAATTAACCACGTGAATAGTGATAGGTATTTGGAGTATAACCAATGCAAAAGAACCAGAAAATAGGACTGCATCCAATCTGTCCAGTCCTGTCAGAGTTTTAGACGTTTCAATGAGATCCCCTCAGTGAACACTGGCTTAGTCTATCCAATCTCTCCTCGTACAACATCCCAGGAATCAATCTGGTGAACCTTCGCTGAGCTCACTTTGTGGCAAGTATATCCTTTCTTAGGTAAGGAGATCAAACCTGCACACAATTCCTCAGGTCTGGCCTCACTAAGGCCCTGTACAGTGTCATGTGAGAGTATTTAAGAAATGGGTGTTTATAAAATAGCTGTAGTGGATGTACCTTTAAGAAATGGGTGTTTATTAGTGATGTCAGAGTGTGGGTGGAGCTAGTTTTTACTTTTGCTTTGGGCTGTCTGCTACAGGGTGTGTTTTAGTTTCATTTTGAGAGCTGGATAGCTGCTGGCATAGCAAGAAGGTGTATTAGTCTCTCTCTCTGCAATCTAAAGTCTGTCTCCAAATCCGTTATTAAAACTAATACCTGTATCTGTCGAGAAGTTAAACCTGATGTCTTTCTGTGAAAAGGTTTTTTTTTGTCTTGTGGATGTTCAAAGGAAAGATTAAGAGTTACTTATAGAGTACTGTATTCTTTGGGTGATTTATTGGTGTTCATAGTTGTTAAGATGTTTACTGTGGGTTTATAAAGTGTTAACTGGTTTCATAAATAAACATTGTTTTAATTTAAAAGTACTGTAGATCTCTGTTGCATCACATCTGCAATTCTCCATAACCACAATCTATTAAAAGTTGTGGGTCAGGTGAACTCCATGATACACTTTGGGGTTCTCTAAACCCTGGCCCATAACAACAGCTGCGGTAGGATATCCTTGCTCCTGTATTCAAATCTTTTTGCAATGAAAGCCAACATACCATTTGCCTTCCTAACTGCTTGCTGAGCCAGCTTGCTTGCTTTCAATGACTGGTGTACAAGGACACCCAGGTCCCTTTGTATGTCAACATTTCCTATCCTATCACCATTTAAATAATACTCTGCCATTCTGTTTTTTCCATTAAAGTGGATAACCTCTCACTTGTTCATGTTATACTGCATCTGCCATGTATTTGCCCACTCACTCAACTCTTCTAAATCATCTTGAAGCCTCTTTACATCCTCCTCACTGCTCACAATTCCACCAAGTTTCATGTCATCAGCAAAATTGGAAATATTACATTTGGTTCCCTCATTCAAACCACTGATATATATTGTAACTAGCCAGGGCTCAAGCACTGATCCCTACAGCATCCCACTAGTCACCGCCTGCCACTCAAAAAAATACCCATATATTCCTATTCTTAGTTCTCTGTCGGCTAACCAATTCTCAATCCATGCCAATATATTAGCCCCTGTCCCATGTGCTTTACTTTTACACACTTGACTCTTATGTGGGACTTTATCATAAGCTTTTTGAAAATCCAAATATATCACATCCACTGGTTCTCCCTTATCTGTTCTACTAGTTAAGTCCTCAAAATATTCCAGTAGGTTTGCCAAACAGCGGGCGTGATTCTCCCATGCCGCACCATATGGGAGAATCGCCATTCCCGCCATTTATTCCCATGCGCCGGTCCGACGCCGGCAGGCGATTCTCCGAGGAACGGTGAAATGGCGCCATTTGCACTGGCACATTTGGCGCAGACCGGTCGTGGGCCACTGTCCGCGGCCGGGCCGCCGATTCTCCAGCCTTGATGGGCCGAGCGGCCGCGCGGAAACGGCAGAGTCCCGCCGGCGCCGTTCACACCTCCTCGCAGCCTGCGGGAACTCTGTTCATAGGGTCGGGGGGCGGCCTGTGGGGGGGGGGGGGAAGCACTCCTTCACCGGGGGGGGGGGGGCCTACGATGGAGTCTGGTCCGCGATCGGGGCCCACGGCTCCAGCCCCGGCCCTATTTTATTACACGGCCGGCCCCTGAATCCCCATGCCATGTTGCGTCGGGGCCAGCGCGCTGAAGAAGTCCCCCCCCACGCATGCGCGTGTTGGCGCGGCTCAACTGCGCATGCGTGGGTTGCCGCGACGCCTTTGTGGCGCCCGGAAGGGAGGCTGCAGCGGTGTGAACCACTCCACAGCCGTGCTGGCCCATTTTGCGCCATCGTGAGAATCACGCCCATGACTTCTAACTTGGAAAGAATGCATCTGTTCCTTAAATATCAGCCATTGTCTGTCCACTGTCAGGCTTTTTAATGAAGTTCCCCAATCTATTGTAGTGAACTCCAATCTCATACCTTTGTAGTTCTGTTTGTTTAGATATAGAACCCTAATTTCTGATTGGACCACATCGCTTTCCATCCTAATGAATTATTGTATCATGTAATGGTCTCTTTTCCATATAGGACCTCCGTGGAACAACACGATTATTAATTAGTCCCTTCTAATTGTACAATACGAAATCAAGGACAGCGTGTTCCTTCGTTGATCCCCTCGACGTTCTGGTCTCAGAAACCACCTCGTACACACTCCAGGAAATCATTTGCAACAGTATTATTGCTCATCTGCCTTGCCTAGTGAATATGTAGATTAACGTCACCCATGATTACTGTAGCACCCTTGTCATATTCCCAATATAATGCCGTCCCCCACCATACCACTGCTGTTTGGAGGCCTATTGGCAACACCCACTTATGTTTTCCACTCTTTGTTACTTCTTAGCTTCACCCAGAGGTGAACGTACAATTAAACAACTAGTGCTGTAATATGGGGCCCTGACCAACGGGGTGGCCACATACTGAGTAGAGCACCAATCAGAGCCTGGTAGCCCTGAATTCTGATAGGTTCAAGAATAAGCCTATCAGCTGGCAATATGCACAACATCGGGTTCTGATTGGAGGACTCCCCTTTAGAGCGGGAAAGCAGTTTGCTGGACGTTGAGTTGTGGTGGAGGCTTAGAGTAGTTCAGACAGGTCTCCTGAATTGGTGCGAGGCCTTTCATTGAGTGGAGCAGCAGCCTGAATTCTGACATTCGGCTCAGTGGGCAGCCTGGGGCAAAAGTCTCATTCTGGGCATTCAGAGGGTCAGTACAGACTCGAAGGGCTAAATGGCCTCCTTCTGCACTGTAGGCATTCCACGAACGTCTGTGCAAAGTGAGGTTGCCGACCTAACTTCGGATTGCAAACCTGCAAAGCCATCAGCGTGGCGAGGAGAGGGCACTGGGCAACGGCCATCGAGGGTAGCAGCAGGCAACCCGCAATCTCCAGGCCAGGGCATGAGGAGGGCAGGCGAGCCACCCAACCAAAGAACAGAGGCCACACCAGATACAGCCAGCACCTGGCAGCAGCTGGCCAGGAACACACGCCGTCGCCGAGGCTCAAGGTCCAGCTACCTGAGCGAGAGCCGAGAGGTGAGCAGTCGGGAGATGCGGTGCGGAGAACAGGTAAGCGTTGGCATCATGGTTTTCAGGGAGCAGAGGCCGACTCGACCAGAGGCCAGGGCTGAGAGTGAGAGGGCAACCGACTGCACATTGGAATATCGACTTGGAATTCAGTTATTCTTAATTCAACACAAGGTCCAGTTGCTGCTGTCCGCAAAGAAACAGCGCCGTCCATGGTGTGATCCAATTCTATGGATTCTCCTATTTGGGCTTCTGCAGGGGCATTCTACTGTGATTTCCAATTCTGAGTCAAGGCGTGATGATTTCTCAGAGGAGTCGATCTGCACTTCCACCTGCTGGGGATTAACTACTCCAGGCTTTTGTGAAGCAACTATGCTAACCACCATGCACCCCCTCCCACTTTTTAAGGAAACCAGGCCATCTCTACAGTCATGCTGACAACAGGTAGGCTTGGATTTTAATTTATCAATTGCAGTACAGGCTTGTTGTTGTCATAAGTTAAAGAGCAATACAGCAATTAAGCAGGGATTTGGGTATTTTGTGCCTAACACCGTGTCAGCTGAGGGTGGGCGGGGCCAGGAAGGCATTGATGTGATTGGGGCGGGGCTTGACATCATTGGGGGTGGGCTTCCAAGTCACCAGGGGGCAGGGCAGGGCGTGATGCAGGGGCCCCGCAAAGAGGGAGAGCGCAAGGCTCCTAATAATAATAATAATCTTTTATTGTCGCACGTATGAAGTTACTGTGAAAAGCCCCTAGTCGCCACATTCCGGCGCCTGTTCAGGTAAACTGGTACAGGCCTTGCTCTGCATCACAAACCAGCTATCTAGCCCACTGAGCTAAACCAGCCTAAGGTGCAAGTCCGTCTCTGGCTCCACCCAGCCTGATTCTACACCTACATTCTCTGTGCCAACATCCTCTTTCACTATTGCACTAATTTCATCCTTTTCGCACAAAGCCACCCCACCTCCTTTCCCTTTCTTGCCCGTCCTTCCGAAATATCGGATACCCTTGCACATTTTACAAGTCAGTACTCCTGGCGCGAGCTGGAGCTCATGTTTGGACGTGAGCACTGAGACGATCGCAGCCAATGCAATTTCCCATCCATAAAATTAATGAACTAATCTTCTCGAAACCAGGAGTTGTTAGCATTTGGAAGAGTCGATTGCCTAATGCAGTTAAACACTGACTCAATTTAAGCTTTCAACGGGAATTGGATCAGGTCTCGACTCGGTGAAGTGTGGAAATCGTTTCAGGAAATAATAGATCTGTTTCTAAATTAGGATCTGGAGGACGGGATAGATTTTCTCATGCCCATAAGGTGCGTTGTTTTTTTAAAAATGTAAATGTCACAGCAGATCCAAGTTAACTTATGAATTTTTAAGTAAGGCAGCAGCGATTGCATTTCAAAAGACAATTTGTTGGCTGCGAGCTTTGATTGCAGTGACGATGTGTAAAGGATCATAGAATTTTTATAGAATTTTTACAGTGCAGAAGGAGGCCATTCGGCCCATCGAGTCTGCACCGTCTCTTGGAAAGAGCACCCTACCCAAGGTCAACACCTCCACCCTATCCCCATAACCCAGTAACCCCACCCAACACTAAGGGCAATTTTGGACACTAAGGGCAATTTATCATGACCAATCCACCCAACCTGAACATCTTTGGACTGTGGGAGGAAACCGGAACACCCGGAGGAAACCCACGCAGACACGGGGAGAACGTGCAGACTCCGCACAGACAGTGACCCAAGCCGGAATCGAACCTGGGACCCTGCAGCTGTAAAGCAATTGTGCTAACCACTATGCTACCGTGCTGCCCACATGAGTCATATCAGTCCCAGGTTTTTCCTCATTCCTTGCCTCTGTGCACTGCTGTAGATTGTAGAGTTCTGTTTTCATTCATGGGTTCAGGCTTCGCTGGCCAAGCCCAGCATTTGTTGCCCATCCCTAACTGCCTCTCGAGAAGGTGGCCATGAGCCGCCTTCTTGAACCGCTGCAGTCCAGGTGGTGTAGGTACGCCCACGTTGCTGATAGGGAGGGGGTTCCGGAAGCGTCAGCCACAGTCCAGTGGAAACAGTCTCACCTTTGATCATGAAAGCTGTTGAGACTTGAGCGGGAAATCTAGGAAGTACTGAATAAGTCTGAATGGTGGGAAACGCCGTTTCTTTGTATGAGACATTAATGTAAGGGCAGGGCAGCACGGTAGCACAGTGGTTAGCACAGGTGCTTCACAGCTCCAGGGGTCCCAAGTTCGATTCCCGGCTTGGGTCAGTCGGTGCGGAGTCTGCACGTTCTCCACGTGTCTGCGTGGGTTTCCTCCGGGTGCTCCGGTTTCCTCCCACAGTCCAACCATGTGCCGGTTAGATTGATTGGCCATGCTAAATTGCCCTTAGTATCCAAAAAGGTTTTGTAGGGTTACAGGGATAGGTTGGAAGTGTGGGCTTAAGTGGGGTGCTCTTTCCAAGGGCTGGTGCAGACTCGATGGGCTGAATGGCCTCCTTCTACACTGTAACTTCTATGATTCTATGGCCAGTCTTGCCTCTCAGGCTGATATTGGCGATATTACTAAGAAAGACAGGGAAGTTCTCCCTTGCGTCCTGGCAATCTTCATCAATCACCATCATTAACAATAGATAACCTGGCTGTAAAGCGTTTTGGGATGTGTATCCATTTGGGCCCTGAGAAGTGGCCGAAGCAACTTTCTAGGCCGTTCCCCTGAGTCTCTAATCTTGTACACTAGCCAATGCACAGTGCAACCCTGTGAAAATGTCAGAGCTGCAGTTGCTATGTTTTAAAAACATCCTATCTCTTCCAATAAAGGTGAAAGCTACAACGCCAATCTGTTTAACTCCGGCTCGTGTCTGGCATACGGTGGCAGACATTTGGAGTGAACTTTATTTTTCCTTTCCTTGCCACCTGTCAAGAAGCTCGGCTGCCGTCTTATCACCCGGCTTCACACAGCGCTCCCTCAGCGGCCACGGACCTCCAGCTCAGAGGGTTTCCTTAGCAACAGTTCCATCCCCGGAGCTCCGCCGTACACCTTTAACTGGGGGGGAGAAAGGGCTGAGAACGAAGAAGTCAAACAGAAATGAAAAGGTCGCCATGGTATTATCCCTGGAAGTAACCTTTACATTCATATTTATATTTCGTGCTGAAATCCTTCATAAAACACAGTCCGCTGCTGTGCAGGTTCCATGGTAACTGCTACATTTGCTAATCACACAGCTCCATGGTAACTGTTAAAGTTGCTGATTAATTTGCATCAAGGTGCAGCTTGGATAGGGGCAAGGATAGATGCACTACCTGCCGAGGTATTTACTGTGATGTGGAAATGCCAGCGTTGGACTGGGGTGGGCACAGTCAGAACAAGAACAAAGAACAAAGAAAGAACAAAGAAAAGTACAGCACAGGAACAGGCCCTTCGGCCCTCCAAGCCTGTGCTGACCATGCTGCCCGTCTAAACTAAAATCTTCTACACTTCCGGGGTCCGTATCCCTCTATTCCCATCCTATTCATGTATTTGTCAAGGTGTCCCTTAAACGTCACTATCGTCTCTGCTTCCACCACCTCCTCCGGCAGGGGGTTCCAGGCACCCACTACCCTCTGGGTAAAAAACTTGCCTTGTACATCTCCTCTAAACCTTGCCCATCGCACCTTACACCTATGCCCCCTAGTAATTGACCCCCCTACCCTGGGAAAAAGTCTGACTATCCACTCTGTCTATGCCCCTCAAATTTTGTAGACCTCTATCAGGTTGCCCCTCAACCTCCTTTGTTCCAGTGAGAACAAACCAAGTTTATTCAACCTCTCCTCTTAGCTAATGCCCTCCATACCAGGCAACATCCTGGTAAATCTCTTCTGCACTCTCGCTAAAGCCTCCACATCCTTCTGGTAGTGTGGCAACCAGAATTGAACACTATACTCCAAGTGCGGCCTAACTAAGGTTCTATACAGCTGACACATGACTTGCCAATTTTTATACTCGATGCCCCGGCCGATGAAGGCAAGCATGCCGTATGCCTTCTTGACTACCTTCTCCAACTTTGTTGCCCCTTTCAGAAGTCTTACAACACCAGGTTAAAGTCCAACAGATTTAGTTGGAAACACTAGGTTTTGGAGCGAAGTTTCCTCATCAGGCGAAAGCTATGTTCTGAAAGCTTGTGTTTCC
Source organism: Scyliorhinus canicula (assembly GCF_902713615.1). Classification (NCBI taxonomy): domain Eukaryota; kingdom Metazoa; phylum Chordata; class Chondrichthyes; order Carcharhiniformes; family Scyliorhinidae; genus Scyliorhinus; species Scyliorhinus canicula. The sequence goes on along the minus strand of NC_052168.1, from coordinate 6,887,661 downwards.
AAATAAACCTGTTGGACTTTAAATGGGTATTTACTGATACCGGCCGATGGAGGGGGGCAGAGAGAGAGAGAAGGAAGCTAACCTGGTCATCCTCACCTGGATTACCAGCCAGAGGTCCCAGTTTGAGATTGCCCAATTCTGAACAGCAGATTGGAACCCTGGCTGAGAATTGCGCCAACAATTGAATGTCACACGAACGCTTGCCGTCTGGGCTCACCCATAGCCACTGAGTGAGGCACTGCAAGACGGTCCGTAAACAAGTGTGAGTCACGGCCTTCAAGACAGACCCGTAAATATCCGTGCCATGGGATCTGCTGTGTTTACTGATCACTTGGCGTACGCCAACTGCACCGTCAGGATTGAGTGCGACTCCATTTAGAACAGAGACCTGTCTGAATCCCCAGAGGGGTTGGGGCAAGGTCATGATTTTCAGAAGGAGTCTCCGAGTAGAGGTGATGGAAAAGAGCTGAAAGCTCCTGAGGCAACGGGATAGCAGTAATTGGACAATAATATCATTATACAATGGAAACAAACGGTAGCAATCAGTGCTGGCTGTCCTAATTGGATTGTCGCAACCTTAGAAGTCGGAGGAGGTGCTGCTGACAGTTCGTGAGGCCATCACGAAACCACAATTGCAAAACTGCATCTGGCTGTGGTCGCGTTACTTAAAAAAATATACTGAGGAAGTGAAATGGATTGAGAGTTGAAAACCAATGATCAGTGAGTGAGGAGAGAGGTTGAAGGAGTAAATCTATTGTTACCCAAGAAAGAACTATGGGTGAAATTTTCCATCTTTTTTTCAAAATGTTGGTTCAGGGGAGAAAAGCGGTGTGCAGCCCACTAGTTGCACTGTTGGCCTTCCCCGCCATATTTTACAATATTTTGAAAAGAAAGGTGCGGGAGGTGGGCCCCACACTGCCACACTGGCAGTGAGCCCTCCCTGCCTCCAACGTCGGCCTTCCCGAGTTCGGGGCGCCATTTGTAAAGATCTCGCCGACTCTCGTGGGATTTTGTGCCCCCGGCTTCATCTGTACCCACGGAAAACGTGGGCGCAAAATTCTGGCCGACAGGTTGAAGTAAAAATGGCTCCTTAAGAGCCCTCAGGAAATCGTTTCCATCAATACCTCAGGCGAAGCTGATGCGTCGTGAATATCCTTTGGTTTTTAAACGGTGAGCCTCAAAACTCAACTACTGCTCTGGCAAAAAATCATCGGCCCGAAAAGTTAACTCTCGTTTCTCTCTCCAAAGACTCTGGGCGCGATTCTCTGCAAATGCGGAGAGTCGTGAAGGCTGCCGTGAAACTGGCCGTGTTTCACGGCAGCCTCCGCACCCCCTCCCGGGTCCCGATTCTGCTCCCCGGTCGGGGCTAGCAGCGGGGCCCCGTGAACCTCGGCATCGCAGGCTTAGCGAACTTCGCTAAGCCTGCGCGTCAAGGGTAACGGCGGCTGACGCGCACGATGACGTCAGCTGCACACGCGCGGTTTGGACGGCTCCAACCCGCGCATGCGCGGATGACGTCATCACGCATATGTGTGAAACCCGCGCATGCGCACGGCCGTGGTGCGGCCATGCTAATCGGTGCCATGGTTCTCCAGAACGGCATTTTGCGGCTGTTTTCACGAACGGTGAGAGCAGGTGTGTTGGCGTTCGTGAAAACGGCCGTAAAGGCCTGGGAACTCGGCCCATCGGATAGGGGAGAATCGCTGCTCACCGTGAAAAAACGGCGAGCAGCGATTCGTGTCGTGGGGCGGCCGTGGGGGGGGGAGAATAGCGGGAGGTCGGGAAAAATGTCGGGAAGGCCCTCCCGCTATTCTCTGACCCATCGTGGGGGGCGGAGAATCGCGCCCCAACTGTTTATTTCCAGAATATTTTTTGTTTTAATTTCAGATTTAAAAACATCCACAATATATTGCTTTTCCATTCGGCATACGTACTTCATCATCATCTCTGACATTGGCCACGGTTGCAAATATTGACTGTGGAACTCCTAAGGAGGTGACACACAGATCCAAGGGATGTCGGGCACAGAGAGATGGATTCAGGGAGATTTAACCTTACAGAGTATGGTTCTTGACTTGTTGCTAAGCCAATTGATGGTCGAATATTTCTTATAATCGTTGGCAGAATGATGCACGATCAATTGCACAAAGACGAGGGTTGAATACAACTGAGGCTTTATTACACTGAGATGTGTGGCCTCCTACAGCAGCTGGCGAAATGTCTGCTGTACGGGGAACACACATATTTATACTCCGCCTACTGGGCGGAGCCAGCAGGCAGGGACTACCCCCGTACCTGTAGCACAGGGCCTTACCACACCTCTCCTAATATATACAACAGTGGTGATTACCACACAGAAAAAGGTTTGGAGGAAGTGGGTAGCCACTGGATTGAACCCTGACCACTTTTCTTCCCTCCTTAGCCTGGGGCCACGGAGGTCAACCACAGCCCTACAGTCAGACTGACTGGGAGCAGCTAATTCAACTTAGATAATAATAATAATAATCTTTATTATTGTCACACGTAGGCTTACACTAACACTGCAATGAAGTCGCTGCGCAAAATCCCCTAGTCGCCTGTTCGAGTACATAGAGGGAGAATTCAGAATGTCCAGTTCACTTAACAGCACGTCTTTCGGGACTTGTGGGAGGAAGGTAGAGCCGCCGGAGGAAACCCACGCAGACACGGGGAGAACGTGCAGACTCTGCGCAGACAGTGACCCAAGCTGGGAATCGAACCTGGGACCCTGACGCTGTGAAGCAACAGTACTAACCACTGTGCTACTGTGCCACCCACAGATTGTGGATGAAGTGTTGTTCAGTAGCTGAATACTGCATCAGGCAATGCCTCGAGACCCAAGACCATTGTGCCACCATCTCTAAATGCTTTTCATGTAAACTCAAAGTTGAGAAATCAAAATATATTCGATCACAACTGGGCGCCTCAGAATCATGCCACACTTGCTTTTTTTGGTAGTCCTTATCTCTTTTCATTGAATATTTAGATTTTACCACAAGGATTTATGCATCGCCACAGTCAACGATGGCTGGAGCAGTAGAGGAAGGAAGCCATGTGACTTTATGAATGGTTAAGAGATGGGCTGCACTCAGAAAGATCAGCCGTGACCCAGTGGGTTGCACTCTTGTCTTGTCAGAAAGATGTGGGTAAACAATCCCATACCACTTCATCAATAAAAAAGTAATGATCCCATTGCTGTTTGCGGGCGCGGCAATCTGCTTGCTGCGTTTTCTCCATGACTACACTTGGAAAGGACTTCATTGGCTGTAGAGCACTTTGGGACATCTTGAGATTGTGGAAGGTGCTATATAAAGCATCTCATCCTTTCCAATTGGGAAAAACACTTGTTCATAAGGCTGAAAGGCTCAGAGTTGATGAGGAGTAGGCACTTCACCATCACTTGAGCCACAAGGTAATCCAGGGTACACATTCTGCACATCAGGAAACATTTCGATATTCACCTATTTGTTGCCATTGTTATTTATGAAAGGTTGTACCTCATTCTGTTCTGGGAATTTCGCTTTTATAAAGGACATCTTGTTAAAAGCAATTCACAACAGCACAAATTCATGTCTTTTGAGTATCAATGCTCACGGCGCTGTGTAATTACCACAGTACAGGGGCTTATACAGGATTTGGTCACTAAATATTAATCGTTATGAACTGATTTATGCTTTTTAAATTCTATTTTAAGCTGCACCCTGATGTTAGTCTCCATCCAGCAGCTTACAAATTAAAGGGGAACGTGATCATAAATTAAGCTCTTTTCTTCCATGAAATGAAAATGAAAATGAAAATCGCTTATTGTCACGAGTAGGCTTCAATGAAGTTACTGTGAAAAGCCCCTAGTCGCCACATTCCGGCGCCTGTCCGGGGAGGCTGGTACGGGAATCGAACCGTGCTGCTGGCCTGCTTGGTCTGCTTTAAAAGCCAGCGATTTAGCCTGGTGAGCTAAACCAGCCCCTGAGCTAAACCAACCCAGCCCATGGGCCAGGGGACAAGGTTAGATGATGATATGCAAACATTTCTCGCCCTCATCCTCATTTCTTTGAGGGGAAGGCATGCTCTAAATCCCCCAGACCCCTGGGCAAAAATGGTGGAATTGCATCGTGATCCATTTTGAACCATCTGCACCAGAGGCTCAAAGGGGCAAAGTTAAAGACACTGGACGTGCATTATCTGGTACAAAGATGTGTTGAGGGAGAGAAAATACAGGCTCCATGTTCTTTAATAAGCCCTGAATATATTTGTACTGTCAGTTATGAATTATAGAGGAGATGACTCACTTTGATGTCAGAGTCTGCGAGTGCCATGGAAATCCTGCAGCCTTTCACGGAAAAGGAAACATTAGTGGAGAAAACGGCTTCTACCCCTCCCCAAACCAATTTCCTCTTCAAAGACAACAAGAATGAACAACTCTTCAAATAGACCAATTTAACGTCAAACCCTATTTATCCGGAAGCTACTTCCCCAACGTTGAGTGTTGGCAGACACAAAGGCAGAGAAATACGCACTTCAGCTCTCTCCGTAAAGACACTTGCGAAGAATTTTCCACCAATGAGGGTCTCCAGCGTGTATCACAGGCAGGCGCCAATTTCAGGCAACTGCAGTTTAGGAAGAATGGTAAGGGCCTTGGGTGAGATTTAACAGAAAGGAACCAGAGACGTGGGGCTTCATTTTTGTGGAGACAAAAGAAGCTGGAGTTGGGTGGCATGGTGGCGCAGTGGTTAGCACTGCTACCTCATGGCGCCGAGGTCCCAGGTTCGATCCCGGCCCCGGGTCAATGTCTGGGTTTGCACACACACACACACACACACACACACACACACCCTCCCCCGCCCACGTGTCTGCATGGGTCTCACCCCCACAACCCAAGGATGTGCAGGGTAGGTGGATTGGCCACGCTAAATTGCTCCTTAATTGGGGAAAAAATAAGAAATGGATACTCTAAATTTAGAAGCTGCACTTGTCATGCTCAGAGTAGAGAGGGTTGAGGGGGAGATTCAGTAACGGTGTCAAAATCATGAAGTGTTTTGAGAGAACACAATTGGAGAGGTTATTTCCGGTGGCGAGAGGGTTGGGAATCAGACGATACAAATTTAAGGTAATTGGCACCAGTACCAGAGGAGAGATGAGGAGAATTTTGTTTCATGAATTGAGTTGTTGTGATCTGGAAGTTTCTGCCTGAAAGGAATGTGGAAGAAGATTCAGTCATAACTTTCAAAGAGAATTGATTATATAGTTGAAAAGGAATAACTTAGATGTCTATGGGGGAAGGGTCCAGCAGATAACTCCTTCAAAGATCAGGCACAGGGCAGCAGAATAACACAGTGGTTAGCACTGCTGCCTCCCGGCGCCAGGGACCCAAGGTTCAATTCCGGCTTCAGGTGACTGTCTATGTGAAGTTTGCGTTTCTCCCCGTGTCTGCGTGGGTTTCCTCCAAGTGCTCCGGTTTCCTCCCACAGTCCAAAGATGTGCAGGTAGGTGGGTTGGCCGTGATAAAATTGCCCCGTAGTGTCCAGGGTTGTACAGGTTAGGCTACGGAGGAGTGGGCCTGGGTAGGGTGCTCTTTCAGAGGGTCGGTGCAGACTGGCTGGGCCGAATGGCCTCCTTCTGCATTGTAGACAGTCTACAGTTCCAGGGATGATGGACCGAATTGCTTCATCCTGCGCTGTACAATTCTGTGATGATCAAACGGTATAAAATAATAATTATGATCACTTCACAGACTGTGCATAAGTGTGAAGCTCATCAGCATAAGGTTTTCAAGCCAGAAATTCCTAATTGAGCCAAGCGCAAACGCTGTAATATCCACCTGTAGATAATCAATGATTAACAGCTGTTCCAATTCTCCCATACAGCGGCTCCTCCAGTCAATGCCAACTTTATCTAACCCCTTGTATGAATCAACTGTTTCCTTCATGTGTAATCTCCCTTTGCAAATGTTACGTTATATAGAGATTTCCATCGCATAGCCAGCTTTTTCCCAACACCGTCACTCATGTAATGGCACGGTGGCACAGTGGTTAGCACTGCTGCCTAGGGCAGCACGGTAGCTCAGTGGGTTAGCACTGCTGCCTCACGGCGCCGAGGTCCCAGGTACGATCCCGGCTCTGGGTCACTGTCCGTGTGGAGTTTGAACATTCTCCCCGTGTTTGCGTGGGTTTCGCCTCCACAACCCAAAGATGTGCGGGGTAGGTGGATCGACCACGCTAACTCGCACCTTAATTGGAAAAAAATTAATTGGGTACTCTAAATTTATTTTTAAAAAGCACGGCTGCCTCACAGCTCCAGGGACCTGGGCTTGATTCTGGCCTCGGATCACTGTCTGTGTGGAGTTTGCACGTTCTCCCCGTGTGTGCGTGGGTTTCTCTCCGGGTACTCCGGTTTCCTCCCACAGTCCAAAGATGTGCAGGTTAGGTGGATTGGCCATGCTAAATTGCCCCTTAGTGTCCAAAAAGGTTTGGAGGGGTAACGGGGATAAGGTGGAAGCGTGGGCTCAAGTAGGGTGCTCTTTCCAAGGGACAGTGCAGACTCAATGGGCCAAATGGCCTCCTTCTGCACTGTAAATTCTATATCTATATAAGAAAGCTTCGATGATGGTTTGTAGCTCGGCCCCTGAGTGTGCGCACATATAGGCATCACCTGCGTACTGCAGCTCGGTGACAGCGGTTAGGGTGCGCTTGGTGCTGGCCTGGAGGTGTCGGAGGTTGCATTCTTTCCCGCTTGCCCGATAGATTAGCTCCACTCCAGCGGGGAGCTTCAGAGTGACGGGGTGGAGTGCTGCTGTGAGGAAGATGGACAAGAGCATTGGTGCGATGACGAAGCCCTGTTTGACCCCGGTTTGCCCACGTATTGGGTCTGGGGTGATCCGTTGGTGAGGATCACGGTTTGCATGTCATGGTGGAGCAGGCGGAGAATGGTGATGAATTTCTACGGGCAGCCGGATTCGAGGAGCGTGTTCTACAGCCCCAGGAACCCACTGGGAGGCTGCCATGGTTTACCTGGTGGTCTGACCTGGAAAAAATGCCCAGAGGGGATAAAGGTAATTAGGCCATGAAGTGGCTCAATTGACTACCCAGTGGGTCTCTGTGCTGCTAAAGTTCCCACCAGAGGCAGTCTGCCACGGCAACAGGAAGATGTCAGGCTCCCATCACCTACCCCATCCACACATGAAAGCCTTATCAACCTCGCCCCTCGCCTGAGGTGTGGTGACCCTCAGGTTAAATCCCCACCAGTCAGCTCTCCCCCCTCAAAAGGGAAAGCAGCCTGTGGCCATCTGGGACCGTGGCAACTTTACCGTTACATTTGACCATAATACTAGCCTTGCTGCCCCCTGGCTTATCCGCAACAGGCCAGACAGATTCACCCTGCAGCATTGCATTTTGTGTGGGCACCACACCGTACGATTAAAAAATAAAAAGAACTGCAGCAAATTTAACAATGTGATTCCTCGAGTGTGCTTCTTTTATGTGGACCCCTGTAATATTTGCTTCTCGGTAACTGATTGAGCACTACACTTGGCAGATGTTCGATTGATTAAAAGTCTGCTTTCTCCTGACAATTCGCTTCATTGATTTGGAGCAAATCCTTGGACTCCTGGGCTTGGTCCTGACCGTCTAATGATGCGGACATCAATTTACACTGCTCTTTAATTCAACAGGACAGTTTGCAATGACACAGAAGGGGCTGCGACACTTCACACAAGTAGGTGATGTCCATCTGTCACACTGATTTGATTCTGGCTGTCTTCTTCAATCAGCCCGTGACAGAGTCATTCACGATAACAGATGGGATAAGCAATTATTAACTTGTTTGTTACACACACACACACACAAAAAAAGCTAGATGTTGATCAAAATCACTCTGTCACCAGCAGGATAAATGTTCTTGGGACAGTTCAATAGTCTACTTGAATGATATTAAACGCAGGGTAATGAGTTACCACCCACGGTTTTGTCCCACTATCTTGGGCCTGGCATGTTCTGAGCACAGTGCAAACCGTTACTCTTACATTGTGTGCAATGGCTACACTCAATGGCTGCATTCTGATGCATCTTGTACATTACAGAGGTGATTTCAACCCTGCCCTCTCAGCAGAAACCAGCCAGGTGGGCAGTTAAGATTGCCAATGGGTCTCACTCACCTACCGATTGCGTAGGTTAACCCATCCTTCATGAGTGTAAAATCAAGCATGATGCAACAACAAAGACCTGAGCACGGCCACATCAGGGCTTGAAGAGATGGAGCATGTCAATGAGTGTGAACTAATCAGGACGGGCCACCACGGGGCTAGCGAATCTAACTGAATCTTTTGAGGTGGTCATTAATCTGTTGACCAGGGCCGTGTTGATGAATGTTGCTCTGGCAGACTTACAGGAATATTCTGATAAGGTTCTGCACATCGGGTAATTAGCAAAAATGAAACAGCACATAATTGGAAGTAATATTTTGGCATGGATTTGATAATAAGTTGGAAGAAATCAGTTGGCGGCAGGTTGGCGCAGTGGTTGGCACTGTTGCCTCACAGCGCCAGGGACCCGGGTGCGATTCCCGGCTTGGGTCACTGTCTGTGCGGAGTTTGCACGTTCTCCCCGTGTCTGCGTGGGTTTCCTCCGGTTGCTCCGGATTCTTCCCACAGTCCAAAGGTATGCCGTTTAGGTGAATTGGCCGCGTTAAATTGCCCCTTGGTGTCCAAAGATATGCAGATTGGGTGGATTGGTTATCATCAACGTGGGGATAGGGCAGGGGAGTTGGCCTAGGTAAGGTGCTCTTTTGGAGGGGTCAGTGCAGACTCGATGGGCCAAATGGCTTCCTTCTGCACCGTAGGAATTCTATGGAAAACAAGTAGGGATAAAGGGATTTGAGGGTGCTAAACAATACAGATTCAGCAAAATGAAAGCAGGACTTAAGAGCTCAATTATGCGGAATGTACCCCATATTCTCTTGCGGGTGAATCTTTGAAGGGTGAATCAACTGTGGTCTTTAAAACAATAAAGGGATTTGAAATGGTCGATGCAGAGGGTGGGATTCCGCCGGGGGTGGGAAGAGTGGCTTGGCATCGGCAGGACCGGAAAGTCCCGGGCGGCAGCCGCGAGTTGGAAGAACGCACGCCAACAGATTGGGATTTTACGAGGCCAGTCTGCCATTGCGGTGTTACGGTTGGCGGTAGGCCGATTGGCCAGGCGGCCTTTGCGTTTTATGTACAACCTTGATCCGGGGTGTGATTAAAGACAGGGCTCCAATAAAATTAACAGATGTGTCTGGGGGCTTAAGGGTATTTATGACAGCGAGTTCCACATGGTCTGGGTGGAAAAGTTTCTCCGGAATTCCTTATTGGATTTATTAGTCACTAGTACCTTAAATATGCTGAGCTAGTGGCTGGTACGTCGGATAGCTCAGATGGCTGGTTCGTGAGGCAGAGCAACACCACCAGCGCGGGTTCAATTCACGTAGCGGCTGAGGTTATTCCTGAAGGCCCTGGGCGCGATTCTCTGATCGCGGGACAGAGTGTCTGCGCCGTCGTGGACGCTGTCGCATTTCACGATGGTGCGAAACGGGAGTGGGCAGCAGGGATTCTGTCCCCCACAGGGGGCCAGCACGGCGCTGGAGCGGTTCACGCCGCTCCAGCCTTAGTTCCTGGCGCGCATGCGCAGTGGCCTTACTGAACGCTCTGGTCCCGACGCAACATGGCGTGGGGGGTCTTGGGCCGGACACGCAACAAAGTAGGCCAGGGAAGGGTGGGGAAAAGAGCCTGGCCCGCCGATCAGTGGGCCCCGATCACGGGCCAGGCCCCATCAGAGGCGCCCCCCCCACAGGCCGCCTCCTGACCCTTCGCGTAGAGCACCCGCCGGCAACGACCAGGTGTGGATGGCGCCGGCGGGACTCTGCTTTTTCTGCTCGGCCCATCTGGGCCGGAGAATCGTCGGCCCCAAACGCGCCGGCGCAAATGGCGCCGATTCTCCGCACCGTCGGGGCGGCGTGGCACGGTTGCGGCGATTCTCCGGCCCGGCGCGGGGCTGGGAGAATCGCGCCCCCTGTCTTCTCAACCTTGCCCCTTGCCTGAGGTGTGGCGATTCTCAGGTTAAATCAAAAGGGAAGAGCAGCTGATGATCCTCTGGGACTATGGCGGAGTTAATATTTACTGGGGACCCCCTAGTTTCTCTCTCCCCCACAAGTGGGAAAATATTCTCTCCACCAGAATTGATCTTGTCCCTGACACAGAGGAGGCAGTGAAGACAGGTCTGAAACGGAAAGCAGAAAATATTGGAGGTGCACAGTGGGTCAATCAGCTGCTGTGGTCACAACTCTTTTCTGAGATCTCTTAATGGACCATTCAGCCCATTAGTTCTCTGTCTCTCTCTCTCTCTGTGACAACAGAAGTCTTAACCACCACCTACTGTTTTTCATACAGTTGGCTTAAAGACTAGAAGCGAGGAGAATTTCTTTTTACGTTGTGGGAATTCTCCACCGGTGGCATTCATCGGATGTTCCCGATGTCAGGGGAGTCCAGATCCAGGGGTCTCAGTCTAAGGAAACGGGATAAATAATTTAGGAATGAGATGAGGAGAAATTTCTTCACCCGTGGATGTGGAATTCGCCGGCAGCACACCCATACCTGCGGCTTTCCTGGCGGCGTGGGGTGGACTCAATGGGAAATCCCATCGGCAGCGGCAGGAGCAGGAGATCCGAACCGCTGCCCAATGGTGGCCCACCCCCTGCCATTGAGGAACCAGCTACCGGGAGGTCAGGGAATCTCGCCGCTAAGTTTCGAAAATTGAATTGGATAAATGCGCGGCCAACAGGAAAGAGCTGTGAGGGGTGGGGTTACGTATGCAGATACAGAATATTACAGCACAGAAGAGGCCCTTCGGCCCATCAGGTCTGCACCAGCATATGAAAAACATCTGACCTGCTGATCTAATCCCATTTGCCAGCACTTGGCCCATAGCCTCGAATGTTACAACGTGCCAAGTGTTCATCCAGGTACCTTTTTAAAGGATGTGAGGCAACCAGCCTCTACCACCCTCCCAGTCAGGGCATTCCAGACCGTCACCGGAGAATCGGCGGCCGCGCCGCGTACAGCGGCCCACGACCGGCGCCGCGCCAAACGCGCCGGCGCAAATGGCGCCGATTCTCCGCACCTCGGAGAATCGCGCGCCGGCGTAAGGGAGGCGTGGCGCGGTTGCGGCGATTCGCTGGCCCGGTGCGGGGCTGGGAGAATCGCGCCCCCTGTCTTCTCAATCTTGCCCCTTGCCTGAGGTGTGGTGATTCTCAGGTAAAGTCACCACCAGTCTGCTTTGGGTAAAAAAGCTTTTCCTCCAATCCCCCCGAAACCTCCTGACCCTCACCTTGAACATGTGTCGCCTCGTAACTCACCCTTCAACTAAGAACAGCTTCTCCCTATCCACTCTGTCTATGCCCCTCATAATCTTGTCCACCTCGATCAGGTCGCCCCTGTCATCTCTGCTCCAGCAAAAACAACCCAAACCTATCCAACCCCTCTACATAACTTACATGTTCCATCCCAGGCAACATCCTGGTGAATCGCCTCTGCACCCCCTCCAGTGCAATCACATCCCTCCCATGATGTGGCGATAAGATAGCTCTTTTAGAGATCCTGCATGATGGACCAAATGGGCTCCTTCTGTGCTCTCTAACTCTACATGTTCTCTTGGGGAACATCCATCCTCTCAGTTCCATAACAAGGACGTTTGTCAATCTCGCCTTTCTTGTGAGGAGGATCCAAACCCTAAATATCTGCCCACCTTTCTCTCGCACAATGTGCTGATTGTCCCCCCGTGCACTTCAGAAGGCTCTGGGTTCACCAGGAGTAAGAGATTAATCTTGTAGTGATCTGCATATCTGTGTGATACACACACAAGGGGTCAATGTAAATGCAATACAACTAAGCAATCACTAGAGGGAGCATAAGAGATGTATCAATACAGATTGACAGGAAGTCGGAGGCACTCTTCTAAGGAACGGCAGCTGGTGAGCAGGACACAGACAGGCAGCTCAGATGTAACATAGTATAAATGCTGGAGAGAGAACGAACTTACACAATAAAGCATATACTTAAACTGTAAGACTACGGAGCTTTATTCAGACACAAGAAATACTACATGGTACCAGGTACCTTCAGAATGCTTACTAGAAGATTACACAAGTTGCAGATAAAAAAAGATTGAAATGATAAGAAAACTCGGACCGGACATTCGACGTGGGTAGACTTTGCTGAGACTACGAGCATTATTCAGACACAAGGAATAATACAAATCTCCAGGACAAGCCACCTCGGGCAGAAATAAAAAACTTTTGTGCAGCACGGTAGCATTGTGGATAGCGCAATCGCTTCACAGCTCCAGGGTCCCAGGTTCGATTTCCGGCTTGGGTCACTGTCTGTGCGGAGTCTGCACATCCTCCCCGTGTGTGCGTGGGTTTCCTCCGGGTGCTCCGGTTTCCTCCCACAGTCCAAAGACGTGCAGGTTAGGTGGATTGGCCGTGATAAATTGCCCTTAGTGTCCAAAATTGCCCTTAGTGTTGGATGGGGTTGCTGGGTTATGGGGATAGGGTGGAGGTGTTAACCTTGGGTAGGGTGTTCTTTCCAGGAGCCGGTGCAGACTCGATGGGCCGAATGGCCTCCTTCTGCACTGTACATTCTATGTAATATGTGTCTTCATTCTAAAACTATTGAAGGTGGCAATTGATGGCAGGTCGTAGATGAAACCTTCCGGAAATCTGGAACTCTCCCTCATAAAGCAGTGGATAATGGGGCCAATTGAAACTCTCAAGATTAAAAATGGTAGATTTCAGTTGGGTAAGGGATATGGAGGATCAGGAGGAAAATTGTGTTGAAATGCACATCATCTCTGTACTGACAGATGCTGGAACAGCCACAAGGGGCCGAATGGCCTCTCCCCATTCCTTTGCAACCTGTAATAAGAGGTAAGCGGAGAGGGAGCTTCGAAATTGTGGGCTTCTCAAAAAATCCAGAGAGTTGATAATGAACGACAAGAGCTCTCGATTGGGGTCAGTGAATGGTGACAAGCTGAGGGAGTGTGAAGCAGCAGGCACACCTGCATGTCGTATGGAGTCAAAGCAGAACGGATAGTCAAGACAGGAACATTAGGAGACTAATTATCGTCAATTAATAAGCCTCGCTCAGGAAAAAAAAAAGAGTTGCCAGAGGATTGCTACCTGCCAGAAATTGTTACAGCATGACACATCTGTCTTTTATTATTGTTCAATATTGGGAATGGCATTGTCTTTTAAGTTGTTGAAAGGCACAACGACTATGATGAACTAAGTTGTTTCGTCACTTTATTGTCATTTCTGTGTAAAAATGTGTGTGAGCCTAAACTATCAGAACTGATCAGACAGACCGCGCCATCAAAACCCCACAATCGGAGACCATCTTAGCTCAACCTGGTAGAATATGGCGGCATGGTAGCACAGTGGTTAGCACTGTTGCTTCACAGCTCCAGGGTCCCGGGTTCGATTCCCGGCTTGGGTCGCTGTCTGTGCGGAGTCTGCACTTTCTCCCCGTGTCTGCGTGGGTTTCCTCCGGGCGCTCCAGTTTCCTCCCACAAGTCCCGAAAGACGTGCTTGTTAGGTGAATTGGACATTCTGAATTCTCCCTCTCTGTACCCGAACAGGCGCCGGAATGTGGCGACGAGGAGATTTTCACAGTAACTTCATTTGAAGCCTACTTGTGACAATAAAGATAATAATAATTTTTTTTTATTTAGAGTACCCAATTATTTTTTTACCAATTAAGGGGCAATTTAGCGTGGCCAATCCACCTACCCTGCACATCTTTGGGTTGTGGTGAAACCCTCGCAAACATGGGGAGAACGTGCAAACTCCACTCGGACAGTGACCCAGGGCCGGGATTCGAACCCGGGTCCTCAGCGCCACAGTCCCAGTGCTAACCAGTGCGCCGCATGCCGCACTCTACTAACATTCCTACAAGAAGCCCTGTAACCCGGAACTGTTTCCTAAATGATACCAGGCTGTTCACCTCCTATTCATTTGGAACACTTCTGGTACCGACCACTTGTTATGTGACGAATCTCCTGACGACGCACAGGGCTAAATCGCTGGCTTTTAAAGCAGACCGAGGCAGGCCGGCAGCACGGTTCAATTCCTGTACCGGTCTCCCCGAACAGGCGCCGGAATGTGGCGACTAGGGGTTTTCACAGTAACTTCACTTGAAGCCTACTTGTGACAATAAGCGATTTTCATTTCATTTCATTAAATGTTGCGTCTTCCGGATTTGAATTTGAGTCCTACTGACATGATTTCATTTAACTCAGTGCTGCCCCAAACGTAACTCATACCTAACTCCTGTTCTTCTGGTAAGTTGTTGCTCACTGATCTAGGTTGGGTACCCGACCGACGACACCCGATTTTAAAGCTCCCGTCCTTGTTTTCAAATGCGGTAATATAATCAGGGCCTGGTTTTAAGGCTGTGGTGAATCACAGTAGCGTAATTCACACTGTTATTACATATGATGTACTATGTCTGTGTAAGCACGGCACACGAGCAGTTGCGCGGCTCTGCCCCTAGGGGGAGATGTACTGGGAGTGTACGGGAGTTTGTACTGGGCTCCACCCTTGGCTCCGCCCATGGCTCCTCCCACCAACCGGTTGTATATAGCTTGGCAGTCTGAGCCTGCCTGCCAGTTCATCTCGTCTCAGGCAGGCTCCGTTGTGAGATTATTAAAACCACTGTTCACTTCCAACCACGTGTCGTGTGAATTGATGGTCACATCAAAGGCCGATTAAATTGGATGTCCGGAATTAAAGAATTTGGCATTTTAAAATCATACTGCAGTCAAACCTCAGGAAGGCTGATGGAATCCAGACTTGACCAAAGTCAAATACACAACCGACAGACAAGCTGCCAGAACATGTCTGGGCCTGTCCCATCAACCATCCATCAAAGATCATCGCACTCTACTGAGAGTCAATAGGAGACCATCGTACCCCATTAAAATGCACAGATCTATTGTCTGTAGCCCAGATTGAGCCAGACTTTCTATCGCCCAGAGTACCTACTGTTACCTTATATGGCAACAGGTCATGTGCAGCTCACACACCAGAGATGGGATACCTGGGGCGGGCGCAGGTGGCCTGTCGAACGGGCATCAACCGGACCATTGGCCGCTGGGACCCCTTTCCCGAGACCTCATAGGCCGGAAGCCAGGGAAATTCCTGGAAAGGCGGGGAGAGAGGGGGATAAAGGTAGGCATCTCAGAGACCCCAGTAGTAAAGACCCGGTGTGTGAGGTGACCTTGACCAGATCAGAAGGAAGGAAGGAAGAAACAACCAGCGAGAACCACCTTTGCAAAGAGGAATCAGAGGGATTCAGGCATCGGATTTACAGCATACCAAACCACCTTTGCGGGTAGTATAGTCGAATACTGCTTGTTTCTTGTATATGTAGTGGGTAATTTACGGGTTAACTATATTGAATAAAGTGTGTTGCATTATATCTGTGTCTGTACTTTGTTCTCCTTATAAATAAAAACACCTGGGTAAGTCATGATATGCAGGCATGCAGATAATGAACACAGAGAACAGGACATGACCAATGAGCAGGCAGGACACTCAGGGGTGGTATCGCACTATAAAAGGCACGAGGCACTCACACTCCGCCCCTTTCCACTGATGAACATCTGAAGAGTGAGTCAGGGTGTATGTACAGTATCACACCTCCAGCACGTGGCTAAGAGCTAGTCTGGTTCAGTCAGACAGAGTAACCACACTTAGGTTAGCAGAGAGTCGAACTCACGGAGAACTGTGTTAACTGTGCGACTGGTTCAATAAATCAGATTGAACTAACTTCAAGGTCTGGAGTATCTTTTGGTTAAAGCTGCATCCAGTTGCAGCCTGTGTTATCCCAGAGTACATAACACATCAGGGTAAACTTTAATTAAGGAGCTGGTTGAAGTATCTGAATTGAAGAGATACAACACAAATCGCTCCTTCCTCCATAACCTGCTGCTGCTGTACAACACTCAAAGATTTCCGTGCTCCTACAATTCTGGCTCATCACAGGTCACAAATTTTAATCGCTCCACCATTGGCATCTTCGCCTTCAGTTGTCTGGGTCCCGAGCTCTGGAATTCCCTTCCTAAGCCTCTCCACCTCTCTCTCTTCCACTAAGGCGCCCCTTAAAACATCCTTCCCTCTTGTCCCGGTATCTCCGACATGGCTCAGCGTCATATTTTATTCAATAACAATCCTGTGGAAGTCTTTGATATTGGTGTGTTTTAACACAAAAGGCTTCACATATATATGAATTATTGCTGTTCCAGATCTACGTTTCTATACATTTACCGTTACTGTCGTAATTACCCAACTCTTTTTAAGGAATTACCTATATTGGTTTTACAATTTTTCATTCTAACGTTCTTGTTCGTTGGTTCTCCGCTGTATCACTTACGAATGCCGCCAAGCGAAAGTGAGAGGAGGATTGAGATTGTGTGAAAGAAAATGAGAAAGAATTGCGAGTGTGAATGTGCAAATGAGGATATGTGAGAGACAGCAGGCGGTCAGACTGTTAGTCAAGAGGATTGTGAGTGGGAATAAGAATGTGTAAGCAACATTATCGAGGAGATGCAGACAGGATTTAACTAAATTGGAACAAAGTTCCCATTGAGCGTGTTTGGCCGTGTATTTCCCGACGCTGGCAGCGCCGTGAAACGCAACGCTTTAACACGGCCTTTGTGTTAGATTGGAGGTCTCACTGGAGAACACGCGGCCGAGGTGGCGCATAGCCCTTGGCAGCGTACACATAGTTTTGTACGCTGAGGATTCCTGCTCACTGGAACACCTTAGTGTACTGAGAGATCGGGGCATCATTTTAAAATTACATCTCAATCTCTGGAGCGGCCAAAGCGACCCCGATCTCTCCCAAGCCCCAACTCGATATGGAAGGCCCCCCCCCCCCCCCCGGCACCCCCCACCCCTACCCCTCCAACACCCGCGCAAGGCACCCCTGGCCGGATTGCTACCGTGCAACAAATGCCAGCTTGGAAGTGCCAACCTGGCAGTGCCCCTGCTGGCTCGCAGTGCCACCTGGGCACCTTGGCAGTGCCAAGTGGCAGTGCCAGGGTACCAGTCTGGCAGTGCCAGGGTGTGCATCCAGGTTGCACCATCAGAGCCAGAGAACCCAAAGGACATGCACCTAGGGGGCCTCCGATCCCCTGGGAGACCCCCACGTGTGCCGTTCCGTCTGGTCCCCATTTGTGGAGACCGGTGCTCGCCCGGGTTCCCCGAGGCGAAGCGGATAGACCCCAACTCCTTGGGCACCTCGGGAAACTGCACATTAGAGTGAGACTAGCTGTCCCGCTTCCACGTGCAGATCTGCTAAAAATCCCACAATGGGTGGGATTTACATCGCAACGTCTTGTGAGATCGCATTCGATCTGACGAGCCGGGAGCGGGGTTTCCAATGTCTATCAGCCAGGCTGCATGCAGCGAGCTGCTTTTCGGGTATAGCGTGCCGGTAAAATCGCGCCCGGTATGTGAGTTCATGGAATTCGATACGAGTAAATCAGTGTGGAGGGGAGCATGAGAGAATTTACCGCGACGACTGAATGTGTGTGGATGCCCGATATGCACCAGATTGTCCGCCCTACATATACATTTCTGGTTTTTCTGTTTGTAGCTGTCTCTGTGCTATCAATCGACATGAAGCAGGATTCAAACGAGTAATAATGCGAGAGAAAGGCACAGAGTGGAGAGGTGGTGACCCAACACTCACCTGTCCTCGGCGAAGGATCAAGCCAGTGGCTCCTGACGAGATTACACTGGCGTCCTCTCACTGACAACATCAAACCCACTTTAAAGCTAAGGGGCGTGATTTAACCAGAAAGAATCTATGTCCGGTTTCGAGTGTGTTTAGCGGTGTGTGTCTCAGTGCTATTTAGGGCACTTTGCTGTTTTTTTTGTCTTGGGGGGGGGGTGTTCCTCCCCACGAAGGCTGCACTTAGAGTCATTTCCCGCTGGCGAGCTCCAGGGGCTGCACTGATTCCCCCCCCCCCCCTTCAGTCTCCCCCTGTTTTTGACCTCCTCCTCCCCTCCCCAACATTGGGGAGGTCCCTCGGAACTCCCCCTCGCTACCTGTTAAGTCCCACCCCCCTCACTGGGCCTGATCCCTGGCAGCACCAACCTGGCACCCTAGCATTGCCACTGGTGCCCTGGCAGTGCCCCGGCCAGCACTGGCAGTGCTACTCAGGCACCATGGCACTGGTGTCAGGGTGTCACCCTGCCCAGTCCCCGCCCACCCATGTGGCCTGGGAGACCCCCAGATACCATCACAACTGGTTCATAATTGTGGAAAGCAATACGAAATGGCACCCTAGCAAGATCTCCCGGGTGTTAGATCCCGGGTACCGGGGTGATCCCACAAATGCATCTTTAAATAAGCGGAATGGCTCATTCAAATATTGCGATCTGGGCCACGCCCAGCGAGGGTGAGATCCAGATCGCGACATCTTGAGAGGCGTTTCGCGCGTCGCAAACCTCGGCGGAGGCCTCTCGCGAGATTCAACGGCCTCGTCCGGCCACCAAGTAGGGCAGAAAGAGGCCGTTAACTCGCAGCCAAGGCATTGACCATGTTCATGTTTTACCTGGAGAGGGGGGTGCCGGGGGGGGGGGGGGGGGGGGGGGGGGGGGGCTTAGTGAATCTGAGAGGTTTACTGGCTTAAAAGCCCTCACGTCTTTCTTCAGTTCTGATGAAAGGTCGTCGACCTGACATGTTAACTGTTTCGCTCCACAGAGGCTGCCTGACCTGTTGAGCTTTTACAGCATTATTTCAGATTTTTCAGCATCGGCAATATTCTGCTTTTGTGACCATCAGTTTTACACTGGGGTTGCCCGGTGGCTGTGGGAAAGACATTCTTCAACCGTCGGCAACGTAAATGCCCAGTGCCCAAATAAAAATGGGCATAATTGGCAAGTGGAGAGAGAATACTGAGAGGCAGACTGAGCTGTTGTTTATTCAGGGAAGGTGGCAGGAACAACCGATAATGATGTAGATGCACTCTCAGGGAATTAGAACACTACCCTTGCAATTACTAATAGAATTATCAGTTTTCTAATCCTTCAGAAGTGCTGAGCCAGTTGCAGCACGTCGCCTGAAAACTGTGCAAAGGACCCAATCGCGTAGAAAAGCTGCAAGCGGGCCACTGTCTGTGTGGAGTTTGCACATTCTTCCCGTGTGTGCGTGGGTCTCGCCCCCCCCCCCCCCCCCCCCCCCCCCCCCCAGAACCCAAAGATGTGCTGGTTAGGTGGATTGGCCACGCTAAATTGCCCCTTAATCGGAAAACAAAAATTGGGCACTCTAAATTTATAAAGAAAAGCTGCAAGTCAGTTTCTAAACAATTCAAAAGTGTGAGAGCTCACATCAGGCAGATCTTCCAGTGTTCCTGTAACATTCATTGCGGTAACCAAAATCCCAGGCACCGAGCTAGTGGGTAATCACAGCGGTACTCACCAGCACTAACACCACTCCCTAAAATCAGTCCCGGTGGCCATTTGCAGGCTGGTTAACAGGCTGACTTGACTCTGCTTTGTGCCATGTGCACTGTACTTTATAATATCATACAACAAAGGAACAAGGCAATTATCAGGGAAGAGAAAGAAACCCAACAGCAGCTTCACGCTAATTGCTTATTTCATCAATTATTGCAATGATTGGTTGACGGATCAAAAACATTCTTAAAAGGGGAGTTTCCTGGATACCAGGGCAGCTTCCTGGTTACGCAGGAAGACTCCCAGCTCCAGTCTGTTCAGCATCTCAAACAGTAATAAACTGGTGTGATTATAAACTGGATGTTACTTCAATATGGAGCGCAGTTGTGTTCTGGACGTGCGGCAACTGTTATGCCCATCTGATCCATTGATATACCACGGTAACTTGCATTTAATGCAAGCATTTAATGTCAAAAAATGTCCCAAGGAATGTCAGAAGAGTGTCCTCAAAAGAAAATTGACATTGAGACACTAAAGGTGGCATTGGAAGAGAAAGCTTGACGAAAGTGATAGGTTTTAAGCAGCAACTTAAAGGGGGAAGTGGAAATGTTGGAGTTTAGAGTCAAGGCAACGATGCCAATGGCGGAGTGATGGTGCATCAGGGTAAGAGGACAGAATTGAAAAAGCACGAATAGGTACCAAGACAGTCAGCAGTGAGTCCTTGGAGGAATTTGAAAGCACGGCCTTCTTTCTCAGAGGCCAGGGTGGTGCAGCTTGCAAGTTGGGGGTTTGAGCTCAGGGGAAGGGGAGAATTTGCAAAAAGGAAGTTTCTCTATCACAGATAAACCATTTGCCATACTGCTCTCCTTCCCACCCCACCTCCAACCAGGTCCTCACTGAAAGGACAAATGGCCCTCAATAATCAGTAGTAACTGAGCCTTGGTTGCCATGTTAACCAACGTGAACTCAAACAAGACTTAGGCAACGTGAGATGTGTTGAGCAAGTTTTGTGGGACTCCTGGACATCCTGGAGGGCAGAGGAGATGTTCTGAAATATTATTCTATTTCTAATTTGTACATTGGGATATTGCTGCACATCTGATTCACCACACCTCGAGAACATATCCGATTACAAAAGCCCTTTCACATAATAATCAATGAAGCCTGGCTGATAAAATGGGAAGGGAGCGAGGAAAAGATGAGGAAGGGGTTGTGAAAAGGACAGGCTTGCCGACGCCGAAATCGCATTTGGCAATCGGGCGGAGAATCCCTTTTGATCAGGGGCGGAGCCTGTTTTCAGATGCTCCGCCCCCTCCAAAACGGCATAATCGCTGAGTACACCGCGTGGCCGTTGGAACGGCCTCAGGACGTCACCTGAAGGCCCTCCCCCGATGCTCCGCCCCTGATGGGCCGACTTCCCGACGGCGTGGATCACTTGTGCTCTGAGTTTTCGTCAACCTCATGTGGCGGCTGCGGACTGTGTCCAGTGCCGCCACAGTCGGGGGGTGGGGCTCTTCCGCTGGCCAGGGGGGCTTCAGTGGGGGCTGGGGGGGCTGGTGGGTGGTTATAGGGGGGCACGATCTGGCAGTCCGGGTCCGCACGCGGCTGGTGGCATGTTGTACGGCACATCCGCTGCCGGTCGTTGACGTGTCCATCCGCGGCCACGGACCCGGAAATTCCCCATCCGTTTCTGTCGGCAACGCTGGGGGTTTTACGTGGCGCGGGCAGAGCATCGGTGCGGGGGCGCCGCCGACTTTCTCATCGTAAGACTAGACACATGCTCCGGACATAGCCTCAAAGTCGGAGAATCCAGCCCTAACTCATCCTTTCCCAGTGCTCCAAAACTCCTTCCCTCCGTTTTCCCTGCCTCCTACAAGCTACCAGGCTTTTTAAAGCCAACTTCAGCTCCGCCTCATACCTACTTCCTGCTCAATCTCATTTGAAGCTCTGGCCTGAGATAGAGTGTTATCCAGCATCTCATGTTTTTTTCAAATTTGTTACGGAATCAAGTGCGGCCATCGATTTACGCACAGCAAGATCCCAAAACAGCAATGAGGTGGAGGTTGGTTGTTTAATCACCTTGAAAGATCCTGGCATTTCACTCGAATAGATAGAGGGGCAAACTCTGAGGGCAAGGTGGCAATGGATGGGATTAGGCATTTTCTGTGTTAGTGACTCAGGGAAGGGCTGTTGCCTGAAGTCTTAATGAATTGGTTATCATGAAACTCAATGGTTGGGTTCCATGGAAACACAGGTTACGGACCAGGATTTTTAGGATGGCCGGATTTGCTTTCCCGCCACCCGAGGAGCTGATAGAGCAGCGGTCCCCGCGAATACTGTCTACCTCACGGCCATTTAACCCTCCAACAAGTGTTAATTTGCCGGACGCGGGACTTCTGTCCCCCACTCGGGAGGAAGTCCCACCTCAGAGAGCCGCTGGCCAATCTGATCCGGAATCTGTGCCAGAAACCCCAGTGGACAGGACTGGAACTGCAAGCAGGCCTCAGAGCCCAACGCCAAGGAGTCCAGGACTGGGTAAACTTTGAGGATTTAAGGGCAAGGGGGCGAGGTGAGGCCCAGTGGAGTGGGTGGGGGTGTTGATGGAAAGGTCAGTGGGGAGGGGGGGGGGGGGGGGGAGGGACCAGTTCTTTTTGGGTGAGGGGCACCTGATGTTAAAACAATGCTGCTGATGATGGAGGCCTCATCAAATCCTACCCCCCTCACCCTGAGCCTGAACAAGGCCACTTTTCTTGCTCCAACTCCCCGACCTCAGAACTCCGCCCGCTAGCTTGAAAATTGAGGCACAACCCTTAAATGGCCAGTAATTTCCCATTTTCAATTGAGGAAAAGGGCAGTCAGGCTGGTATAGTTCTCGCCCATTCCAGTGTAAGATTACAGAGAGGTGGGGGCAGGCGGGAACACAGTGGGAAGGCCATCCAAGAAATGTTCTGGGGCACCTCCTGCCTACTCAACTGCCAGCGGAGGAATGTAAAATCCTGCCAATGGTTAAGTCACGTAACAGGAAGGAGGGCTGGTTTAGCTCAGTGGGCTGGACAGCTGGTTTGTAATGCAGAACAAGGCCAGCAGCGCGGGTTCAATTCCGGTACCAGCTTACCCGAACAGGCGCCGGAATGTGGCGACTAGGGGGCTTTTCACAGTAGCTTCATACTTGCGACAATAAAAGATTTTTATTATTATTAGCTGTTCACTTGGGCGGCATGGTGGCGTAGTGGTTAGCACTGCTGCCTCCTGGTGCCGAGGACCCGGGTTCGATCCCGGCTCTGGGTCGCTGTCCGTGTGGAGTTTGCACATTCGCGTGTTTGCGTGGGTCTCACCCCCCACAACCCAAAGATGTGCAGGCGAGGTGGATTGGCCACGCTAAATTGCCCCTTAATTGGGAGAAAAACAGAATTGGGTACTCTAAATTTAAAAAACACAGTGTTTACTTGAGGTTGGGTTATCAGTGTGTCTTTTCAATACGTTATGTCAAGTGGCTTCGGTAGCGTTGGTTTCTGCACAGACTGCCTATTTCTGACTGAGTGGAAGTATTAAGAGCGCGCTGAATAAATTCTGATTTCAATCTTGCTTATGCAGACTGAAATTGACATTTCCATTCTCTGGTGTTTCTCTCAAAGTACTTTGGAGATTCAATTTATTTTTGCTCTTCCTCATTCCGACTCCAGATGGCTTATTTCTCCCCAGGTTCCCCACTGCACACGCTCACAGTTGATTACTGTTAAATATAGGCAATCTACCCCCTTAGCATTCCATCCAGCACCACATTCATTCTGTTTATAAACACACAGGTCCGTGTTCCGTGACAGGCAAATAGTGACTTTCCTTACAACAAGCCCTTCTCGCAGGGTTGTAACATCACAAGATTGAAACTGACAGAATCCCTGGGAAGAGACAGATAGTTTCCCGGGAAACCACAATTCTGATTAGTCAGATTCACCTCGCTGATGGTTTCCCCCCCCCTGTGTGCTACCTCGCAAGATGTTGCCATGTCAGTACCGGGAATGAAAAATTCTACTCATGCCCCACTCGCAGGTCCAGCACTTGGGAGGAACACAATGCAGACGTCAACCCCTATAATCAACTGTAACATCAGCTAGGACACAGACCCGGACACTGTCGGCAGCTACACGTGGAAGTTCTTGATAATCCAACTGAATATCTCACTTACGAAATATTCGTCAAAGATTTCCAACGTTGCTGGAGTTGGAGTTAAAGGCAGTGTGATCCTGTGCTTGAGTGTTAGATTTTAGAGGGGCAGCAGGGTAGCATGGTGGTTAGCATAAATGCTTCACAGCTCCAGGGTCCCAGGTTCGATTCCCGGCTGGGTCACTGTCTGTGTGGAGTCTGCACGTCCTCCCCCTGTGTGCGTGGGTTTCCTCTGGGTGCTCCGGTTTCCTCCCACAGTCCAAAGATGTGCGGGTTAGGTGGATTGGCCATGCTAAATTGCCCGTAGTGTCCTAATAAAAGTAAGGTTAAGGGGGGGGTTGTTGGGTTACGGGTATAGGGTGGATACGTGGGTTTGAGTAGGGTGATCATGGCTCGGCACAACATTGAGGGCCGAAGGGCCTGTTCTGTGCTGTACTGTTCTATGTTCTATGTTCTATTTTCAACTAGCAAGTCCCTGATTTGAATCTTCTCATGGACAAGGAGTTCTTATGTTCCTTTTGCTAAGGTTTGCCGATAAGTGAGCTTCCTTCTACCCATCAGGGAAAGGGACACCAACATCGCAGGGAACTGATGCGACCATCAATTCATTCAG
The DNA here is from genome assembly GCF_902713615.1 of Scyliorhinus canicula. Lineage (NCBI taxonomy): Eukaryota > Metazoa > Chordata > Chondrichthyes > Carcharhiniformes > Scyliorhinidae > Scyliorhinus > Scyliorhinus canicula. Next base: position 6,863,378 of record NC_052168.1, on the reverse strand, counting down.
AGACACGAGTTGAAGTAAACTGTGGCTTTAATCGGCCTACAACTGAGCCTGCCTGCGACTATGCTGAACTGAGGGCGGACCCGTAGGACCGCAGCACTTATACTTCCTGCTGGGGGCGGAGCCAAGGGCGGAGCCCTGTACATGCTCCTCATCTCCCCCTGTGGGCAGAGCCGGGCGATGGCTCACAGATGGAGCCCACAGGGACACAGTAATGTACAGTGTGAATTTATAGTGGCTACACATTCACCACAGGAAGTCAATGTTATGACCACAGCAAATGTTAATTTCCAAGCAAACCAGATCCCAGCAGGAAACTTCATTTTCGGGCTAGACCCTTTCTTTTTTGCATTCTGAAAACAAGAAAAGTATTGACCTCAGCAGCAAGAAGCCCAATAACATTTTGGGGGTTTAAAAAAATTAAAAGGATAAGGTTTGTTAATAAGAAGAAAAGAAAACTTAAGCACCCAAAGATTACAGTTACACAGTTAAAAATCGTCTTACAAAAGGTTCCCAACTTGGTTAGATTCACAAGTAAACACTTTCCAGGCAACACTTCCTTATAGATGATTAACTATAAAAATCCAGTAATATTACCCAAGCTAAAGTTGTTGTTGCTTTAATAAAGGTATACCACACAACCTCTCAAACTCGCTTCCACTCTGCTCTGACAATCCAGGATAATTCAAAACAGGATTGCTTCTTGCAACCCAACATTTTTCTGGCTTGACTGAATAGCTGATTCAAACTTCACCTCTCCGAGCCCAGAGCTGGGAGGCCTTCCCTACCTCTGCTTACATTTATTTTCGTCCTTTTCATGATGTTAGTTTCCCTGCTGTTTGACCGTTCACATCTTTTGTCCTCTCTGGGGACTGCCATTAACACTCTTTCCCCTTGGTATCTGTGGCCATTAGCACCTGGTTTCCCTGGGTTTCTGTGGCTATGACTTATCTTTCATTCCTACTCCACAGCATAAATATTTCCCACTTTCTCTGTCTGTTATCTTTGACAAAGGGTCATCTGGACTCAAAACTGTTTTGTTTTGTCAGTCGGTGTATTGCTATTCCAACCAGGGTGGAAGCAAATATCTGGAGGCAAAAGATTATTGACCAGATTAAATAGAATGAAAAAATGGACAATACAATACATGGCCAATAAATTTCTGGTCTACAGTTTTACTGAGCACCACCAGTCACTCCTGCAAGTTGAGCTTGCATCCTCTACAAACTGGAGAAACCATTTATTGTTAAATATGCAGCTAAATCTTTGTGCAGCCTGGGAACATTCATGTGTATTTGCAATAAATACTTTTGAGTTTTCAAGTACTGGCATTTAAAAAAAATAGTTCATGAGAAAGGTTAGCTGGGGTTACTGGGTTACGGGGGATAGGGTGGAGGTGTGGTTTGAAGTAGGGTGCCCTTTCCAAGGGCTGGTGCAGACTCGATGGGCTGAATGGCCTTCTTCTGCACTGTAAATTCTATGATCCTATGATCTATGAAACGTTAGCTCTTTTCTCTCCCTACAGATGCTGCCAGATTTGTTGAGATTTTCCAGCATTTTCCCTTTCGTTTCTTCCTTTTCATCTTCGATTCCACTGTTCTCAGCACTTCTTTGACTTGACCTTTCCAAATCTTTCACGCCCTGACTGCCACCTCCAATTTTAGGATCAAATAAAATGAAAATGAAATGAAATGAAAATCGCTTATTGTCACGAGTAGGTTTCAATGAAGTTACTGTGAAAAGCCCCTAGTCACCACATTCCGGCGCCTATCCAGGGAGGCTGATACGGGAATCGAACCGTGCTGCTGGCCTGCTTGGTCTGTTTTAAAAGCCAGCGATTTAGCCCAGTGAGCTAAACCAGTCCCTGTGACAACCTTCCCATGTTTACATATAAAACCTGTGTAAACTGTAAAAACTTTATGGAATTTAACAGCTGAAGAACTAAAGTCCCTCCTTATCTCCCTAATACAAATTTCTGAATTTTACTTATTTACATACAAAATCACTTGGCCGTAGCTTCATTACAAATTAATGAATTCAGCACCTAAGCTCCTTTCATCGCTCAACTCTTCCAGACAAATGGTCTCCATTAACGTTTCCCCAGCTTAATTTAATCATTTACACACAGACCTCTTTCCAGAATAGCACAATATTCCCCAAATATATTTTTTAAAGTAACACCCATTCTCCCATCAAGTGGAAGAATACAGCATAGGCAGTGAGTATTATACCAATCTCAAATGAGTTGACAAAGTCTGAAACTAGTTGCTGACACTTTTCTTGGGTAATGGGATTGTTAACAGAATGCTGCTTACTGTATGTCTGCTTCCTACCTATCAACCACATTTCCCAGCAGGCTCTCTTTATGCTCTTTTGAGTACCGATTTAAAAGTTTAATATAATAACCTGTTTTTTTTTAATGGAATTAAACCAAATGATAGTCCATTAAGGGTAACTAAATAAATAAATTAAAGCAACTTTAAATGATTAAGAGAGAGGGAGGGATAGAGAGAGAGAGGGAGGGATAGAGAGAGAGAGGGAGGGAGGGATAGAGAGAGAGGGAGGGATAGAGAGAGAGGGAGGGATAGAGAGAGAGGGAGGGAGATAGAGAGGGAGGGATAGAGAGAGGGAGGGATAGAGAGAGGGAGGGAGGGATAGAGAGAGAGGGAGGGATAGAGAGGGAGGGATAGAGAGAGGGAGGGATAGAGAGAGGGAGGGATAGAGAGGGAGGGATAGAGAGAGAGGGAGGGATAGAGAGAGAGAGAGAGAGAGAGAGAGAGAGAGAGAGAGAGGGAGGGATAGAGAGGGAGGGAGAGAGAGAGAGAGGGAGGGTTAGAGAGAGAGAGAGAGGGAGGGATAGAGAGAGAGGGATAGAGAGAGAGAGAGAGAGAGAGAGAGGGATAGAGAAAAAAAAACTTTAAATGATTAAATGAGAATATTGTTTTGGGGGCTGATGATGCACTCCAGGATCTGTGTAGCCCATGGGTCTCGGAAAGTCCCACGTGTGCCAGTGGACCACCCCCTTGTGCTTCCCCTCCAACGGCAGCCGGCCACAAATGTAGCCGTGGAAGGTGGACAGGCAGTTGGGCTGGACAAACCCCTTGACCATCCGTGAGGCTCTCTTTGTGCTCTTTCTTGGACAAATAACCAATGAGCAGATGAACAAATGAAATAAAAGCAGCAGCCCCTTAAAGCAGCAATGCAGCAGAAACAAAACTGCAAGGGAAACTTATCTATCTGAGTCAGAATGTTGTTTCGGGGGCTGAGGAAGCACTCTAACACCGGTAGTGCCTACTGGTCATGGAAGGCTTCAATCACGCCAGTGGACACAAAGCTCTCTTTATAAATATAATAATCGGAGAATCTTTCTTGACACAAGTAGGCTTACATTAACACTGCAATGAAGTTACTGTGAAAAGCCCCTAGTCGCCACATTCCGGCGCCTGTTTGGGTACACAGAGGGAGAATTCAGAATGTCCAATTCACCTAACAACTTTCGGGACTTGTGGGAGGAACTCGGAGGAAACCCACGCAGACACGGGGAGAACGTGCAGACTCTGCACAGACGGTGACCCAAGCCAGGAATCGAACCTGGGACCCTGGTGCTGTGAAGCAATGGTGCTGACCACTGTGCTCCTATTACTTGAACAATACCCGTCACCTGTGTATCTTAACATTATAACTAACATACCATTAATTGAAGGGATTCATTGGTGCCTGTGCTAGAGCTTTCTAATTAGTTCCACTCCCCTGCTCTTTCCCCATAGCTCTTTCCATTCTCAAGTATTCATCTAATTCCCTTTTTAAAGGTACTATTGACTTTTCCATGACTGTTGCATTTCAGGTCATAACAGCTCACTCTATAAAAAGGTTTCATCATCCCTCCTCCAGTGTGTGAAATCAGTGCTCTCTGTCCCTTGCCCATATTCCTGGCCACATAACAGGAAGCCAATCCCATTTTGCCAGATTTACATCCTTTATGTCCATTCCTTGAACTTTGAAACAGGAAGTGTTTAAGCTTTCTCTCTAGTGGACTGCACTGAAACTGACCAATCAGCCCCACCGTAATTGGGAGCCTTTGCCCTCAACAGCAAACAGGCTAAGATTCGAATTCCCAGAGTTCGCAGGTTTGGGTTGAATTCTATCTGTTCATTTTGCCACTGCTTATGTACACAATTGTACACAACAATATTGACTCAGGGTCACGTACCTAATTAATATTCATGTTCCTGGTTTGCATCTTGGTACGGCCGCACTTGGAATATTGCGCACAATTCTGGTCGCCACACTATCAGAAGGATGTGGAGGCTTTGGAGAGGGTGCAGAGGAGGTTTTCCAGGATGTTGCCTGGACTGGAGGGTGTTAGAATAGACTCGGACTGTTTTCATTAGAAAGGCGGAGGTTGAGGGACGACCTGATCGAGGTCTACAAGATTATGAAGGGCATTGAAAGAGAGGCTGGGCAGGCACCCTTTCCCAGGGCGGAGGGGTCAGTCACCAGGGGGCATAGGTTTAAGGTCCGGGGACAAAGTTTAGAGGAGATGTGCGAGGCAGGTTTTTTTTTACACAGAGGGAGGTGAGTGCCTGGAACGTGCTGTCAGGGGAGGTTGTGGAAGCTGATACATTAATGCCGTTCAAAAGGCATCTCGACAAAGACATGGATAGGATGATGTGGACATGCCGGCGTTGGACTGGGGTGAGCACAGTAAGAAGTCTTACAACACCAGGTTAAAGTCCAACAGATTTGTTTCAAACACTAGCTTTCGGAGCACTGCTCCTTCCCCAGGTGAACGTTCACCTGAGGAAAGAGCGGCGCTCCGAAAGCTAGTGTTTCAAACAAACCTGTTGGACTTTAACCTGGTGTTGTCAGACTTCTTACTATGGATATGGATAGGGAGATACGGCACTAGGAAGTGCTGAGGGTTTTGGCCAAGATTGGTATCATGACCGGTACAGGCTCGGAGTGCCGAAGTGCTGTATTGTTCTTTGTTCATGCCCTGTTGTGACAAAGAGAAAGCCACACAGAGGAAGCAGTGTCACGTGCAACTATGCAAGTAGCAAACTAAAAATTCAAACCAGGAATCTTCTAAACTAAGCTTTACGTTTTGCAGAGGATCTCACTAGGTCTGTTACTTTTCTTTGTCTGTTGAATCATTTATAGAATACTAAATCATTCGGCAAAGTGCCCCTATATAGCACAGTATACCTGATGCCCACTGGCACCCTATTGCATATATGTGCACAAGTTCAACAATTCATATGGTAGATGGCCGCACATTGAGTCAGCTGAATGTTTCAGTGTGTGTCTGTCTGCCAGTTGTCAATGTCCCCACCAAGCTACCTGGTGCCAATGACGCACCGGTCTGCTCCAAAGCTGCAGTAAATCTGTTTAATCAGGTAATAGTGAAGACGTGGCAACCTGTTCCACGAGGCACTTCCGCTGCTAAGCTCATCAGATGGTGCTGCACACAGTCCAGCCTCCTCCATCAGACAGTGCCAGAAACTGACCCGTCTCCTCCATCAGACAGTATCAGAAACTGACCCGTCTCCTCCATCAGACAGTCCCAGAAACTGTCCCCTCTCCTCCATCAGACAGTCCCAGAAACTGTCCCCTCTCCTCCATCAGACAGTGTCAGCAACTGTCCCGTCTCCTCCATCAGACAGTCCCAGAAACTGACCCGTCTCCTCCATCAGACAGTCCCAGAAACTGACCCGTCTCCTCCATCAGACAGTCCCAGAAACTGTCCCATCTCCTCCATCAGACAGTGTCAGCAACTGTCCCGTCTCCTCCATCAGACAGTCCCAGAAACTGACCCGTCTCCTCCATCAGACAGTGTCAGCAACTGTCCCGTCTCCTCCATCAGACAGTCCCAGAAACTGACCCGTCTCCTCCATCAGACAGTGTCAGCAACTGTCCCGTCTCCTCCATCAGACAGTCCCAGAAACTGTCCCGTCTCCTCAATCAGACAGTGCCAGAAACTGTCCCCTCTCCTCCATCAGACAGTCCCAGAAACTGTCCCGTCTGCTCCATCAGACAGTGTCAGAAACTGTCCCGTCTCCTCCATCAGACAGTGCCAGAAACTGTCCCGTCTCCTCCATCAGACAGTCCCAGACACTGTCCCCTCTCCTCCATCAGACAGTGCCAGAAACTGTCCCGTCTCCTCCATCAGACAGTCCCAGAAACTGACCCGTCTCCTCCATCAGACAGTCCCAGAAACTGTCCCATCTGCTCCATCAGACAGTCCCAGAAACTGTCCCGTCTCCTCCATCAGACAGTGCCAGAAACTGTCCCGTCTCCTCCATCAGACAGCATCAGAAACTGTCCCGTCTCCTCCATCAGACAGTATCAGAAACTGTCCCGTCTCCTCCATCAGACAGTCCCAGAAACTGTCCTGTCTGCTCCATCAGACAGCATCAGAAACTGTCCCGTCTCCTCCATCAGACAGTGCCAGAAACTGACCCGTCTCCTCCATCAGACAGTATCAGAAACTGTCCCGTCTCCTCCATCAGACAGTGCCAGAAACTGACCCGTCTCCTCCATCAGACAGTGTCAGCAACTGTCCCGTCTGCTCCATCAGACAGTGTCAGAAACTGACCCGTCTCCTCCATCAGACAGCATCAGAAACTGTCCCGTCTCCTCCATCAGACAGTGCCAGAAACTGACCCGTCTGCACCATCAGACAGTGCCAGAAACTGTCCCGTCTCCTCCATCAGAGTGCCAAATATGGAGTAATCGAATGGAAAGAATCTAAAAAGGCTTGACAAGAACTTGGAAAGTTGTTTGCACTGGCTGGGAATGTAGAGCATGGGGAGCAGAGCCTGGGGGATAAAGGATTGATCATGTCAGACTGAGACAAGGAGAAACCTTTTCTGTCAGTGGCTTGTGGATCTTCCACCATTTAATATATTTAAGGATGGATGTGATAAATTTTTGATCTCTTAAGGAACGAAGGGAAATCGGGAGCAAAAAGGAAACCGAAGTCGAGACAGGAACGCAGCCATGGTATTGAATGGTGGTATTGGCTGAATGCTCTTCTCCTGCTCTTTCCTATTTTGTATGTTGTTACGTTTCAGCAGGTGTTGTTTAAACCTGTCAATGTGTTCCCACGGAATGGTAACGGTGAAGCAGCCACTGTGTTCCATGAGGACATGATGCCCGGCTGAGCTCTTCCCATCACGAGTTAAACTCACAGACACTTAATCTGATCGATTCTGGTGAAGGTTAGTGATGACATCATTGAAAGCAGGGAGTAGGTGTTACCTAGCAACGAGTATCCCATAATGCCTTTCCCCTGGCATAGATGAAAGAGTTTAAACCACGGCCAGCGTCTTCAAAGGAGGTCTTAAAATACTCTGGGAGGGTAGCAATGCGAATGCAAAACAGGAAACCAGAGGCAGAGTGGGGCGGGGGAGGTAAGAAACAGTGAGTGAGAGGGAAACAGTGGGGATGAAATAGAAAATGAAGGGAAATAAGGAGAGAGGGACAAAGAAATAAAGGGGAGATGAAGGGAGAAAGGAAAGAACAAAATTCAGAGAAGTCAGAGACACAAAATGACAGAAAAGGTCATAATTCAAACCAAGGGATGTTTGGAAACCAGGGTCAGTCGGGGAGTTGGCGGACAAGGAGACCATGATCCAAGAATTCAATGTTATTGGGCTGAACATTAGGGGAGATTCACTTGCATCGGCCGGCAAACTGGGGCAGGTAGCTGTCTCCACCAAATTTCATTTCAATATGGGCAGCATGGTAGGACAGTGGTTCGCACTGTTGCTTCGCAGCTCCAGGGTCTCCAGGTTCGATTCCTGGCTTGGGTGACTGTCTGTGCGGAGTCTGCACGTTCTCCCCGTGTCTGCGTGGGTTTCCTCCGGGTGCTCCGGTTTCCTCCCACAGTCCAAAGGTGTGCAGGTTAGGTGGAATGGCCACGATCAATTGCCCTTAGTGTCCAAAAAAAGGTTGGGGTGGGGTTACTGGGTTACGGGGATAGGCAGGAGGTGCAGGCTTAAGTGGAGTGCTCTTTCCAAGGGCCGGTGCAGACTCGATGGGCCAAATGGCCTCCTTCTGCACTGTAAATTCTATGCTTCTATGATTCTAAGTGTCTAAATGACCAACTTTAAAACAGAAAATGCTGGAAAAACACAGGAGGCCTCGAAACATCTGTGGAGGGAGAAACAGAGTTGGCATATCGAGGCCGCAGAAGTCGTACGTACTCAAAACCGCCTCCACAGTCGCTGCCAGACTTGCTGAGATTTTGCAGCATTTTCTGCTTTGATTTCAGCGTTCCAGCATCTGCAGTATTTTGCTTTCGTTAATTTCATATTTCATAGAATTTACAGTGCCGAAGGAGGCCATTCGGCCCATTGAGTCTGCACCGGCTCTTGGAAAGAGCACCTTATTCAAGACCACACCTCCACGCTATCCCCATAACCCAGTAACCCCACCCAACACTAAAGGCAATTTTGGACTAAGGGCAATTTAGCATGGCCAATCCCCCTAACCTGCACATCTTTGGAACTGTGGGAGGAAACCGGAGCACCCGGAGGAAACCCACGCACACATGGGGAGAACGTGCAGACTCCGCACAGACAGTGACACAAGCTGGGAATCGAACCTGGGACCCTGGAGCTGTGAAGCAATTGTGCTGACCACCATGCTACCGTGCTGCCCAAATTAATCTAAATGACTGAACCTGTTTGGGCCCATTGCACTGCCAACCCAGCAAGTCTGCCAGCGACCAGTTTGAGTGTGTTATAACGGAGGTCTGTGGCAGTGCCGCCCCAGGAGTTTCCTGGTTCTGTGTTTGCGATGCACGTTAGAATGAGAGAGGGAGAGAGCAAGACAGGGAGGTAAGGTCCACTGAAACTGATGGAAGCACAACGCTCTTGACCCTGAAGACGGTGTAGGTTTCAGCTACGGCTACTGCAGTTGGGTTTCTGGAGGTCGGTCTTGGCTGTTGGGCCTCAGGGTGGGAATCAGGGGCGGGATTCTGTGATCCTGAGGCTAAGTGTTGACGCCGTCGGAAACCTGTCGCGTTTCTCGACGACGTCAACACGGCCTCAGGATCAGCAATTCTGGCCCCTACACGGGGCCAGCACGGCACTGGAGTGACCCAGGCAGCTCCAGCTGCTGATCCGATGTATGCTTCATCCGATGCCAATGCTTATGCAGTTACATTGTATATCTTGTGTTGCCCTATTATGTATTTTCTTGTATTTTCTTGAATTTTTTTAAATTCCCTTTTCTTCCATGTACTGAATGATCTGTTGAGCTGCTTGCAGAAAAATACTTTTCACTGTACCTCGGTACACATGACAATAAACAAATCCAATCCAATCCAATCCAATCCAATCCTGGCGTGAACTGGGCCCTGCGGGGTCCGCGCATGCGCAGTGGCTCCCTTCTCCGCGCCGGGGCGGAAGAAAGGAGGCCCCCAGCCAGAGAGGCCGGCCCGGCGGTCGGTGGGCCCTGATCGCGGGCCAGGCCACATCGGAGGCCCCCCCCACGCCCCCCAACCGGGGTCGGACCCCCACCCCCACGGCCACCAACCGGGGTCAGACCCCCCCCCCCCCCCCCCGGACCCTTCCACGCCGAGGTCCCACCGACTGAGAGCAGGTGTGAACGGCGCAGGCCTGACTCGGCCATCCCGGGCCGGGGAATCGGTGGGGAAGGGGGGGAGGGGGCGGCGTAGAGCGGCCCCTGACAGGCACCACGCCATCCACGCCGGTGCCATTGGTGCTGATTCTCTGCTCTGCGGAGAATCGCGTGCCGGCGTCGGGGCGGCGTGGCACGATTTGCGCCGGTCATGGGGATTCTCCGGCCCGGCCACGGGCTGAGACAATCCCGCCCCAGGTCTTGATTAGCATGTGGGAGGAATCAGCACCCCACTCTCCACTTTCAGAAGTATAACATGATCAAACCAGTAAAGATTCAGAGATAATGATTCAGAGTCACCCTGTACTGTCTAACCTCTTCCTTTAGACAGGAAAATTACAAATACGGGACAAGAAACTGCTGGTATTACACAGAGAGCCAGTTCATATCAGGAAGAAAGACAGGGGCCGGGAATCTCCGCCGGCGGGATTCTCCATTTTGCCGGCAACCTGGGGGTTTTCCGACAGCGTGGGGCTGCCCCACAATGGGAAACCCCATTGACCGGACGGCGTAACGGAGAATCCCGCTGGCCGGTCGGGGCAGAAATGTGGCGCGGCGGGGTGCAGAATCCCGCCCAGTTTTCTCTCCCCGATCACAAATTCCCTGGTGCGTTTTGCTAACATTAGACATACACAAGCTTCAACCAATATTATACCTGTTGATACTGAACAAATGCCTCCAAGACCAGTAATCAGAGCCCCAGGGTACTAAGCTGGGTACCTGGGTTCGAATCCCACCAGATGTTGAAATTTGAATTCAATAAAAGTGTGGAAAAAGTCTAATGATAACCATTGTCAATTGTTGCGAAAATCCATCTGGTTCCTTCAGGGAAGGAAATCTGCCGTCCTTACCCGGTCTGGCCTACTCGTGACACCTAGCTGCCCTTCTCTGAAACGGCCTCGCAAGCCAAGGGCAATTCGGGTTGGCCACAAACGCTGGGCTTGACAGCGATGCCCACATAAGAAAAAAAAGTTATAGATTAACGCAACCCGTGGACTAACATAGAACATTACAGCGCAGTACGGGCCCTTCGGCCCTCGATGTTGCGCCGACCTGTGAAACCAGCTTAAAGTTGGAGAGTCTACTCCAGATTGATGTTGTGCAATGACGGCACACGGCGTGACACTGTTTGCATCAATTTATAGTTGATTCATTGTTGGGGGAGAGCAGAAAACTGAAAACCAGCTTCTCAAATCCTCAACACAACTTACCTGACCCTTGAGAACCACCAACCTCAAAAAACATTGGGATGCACTGAATTTAATTTACACGATAACTGTACAATGCTGATTTATTTGAAAAAAAAACCCTATGTGGTGAACTTGGGGATTAATTTTGGGCGCTATTGTAAGATGCTGGCTTTTATACGCCTCTGACAAGTTTCTGTTTCCATTGAAGTCATGGAAAACGATTCAGTAGCTAGTTCAATAGACAAAGAGCTGCTTCCTACCAGATATGCAGATAAGAAATTTCTGCTCATGCACCTGAATAAGAAACTTCTTAAAGGGAGTCTCCCCTCAATGGGAGAGGAGCACTACAACATATGAGTTACGGGATAAACGAGGCAAAGTTGTTTGTGCGCAAATTTTTTTCCAGTGTTTATGTTAATTGCGGCTCAGCGAGTAGAGTGGCTCACCCCTGATTCCGGGTTCAAGCCCCACTCTCGGGCATAATCACAAAAATCAAGGCTGACTTACTCCGGCGATGTACTAAGGGTGCATTGCCCTGTAGGAGGTGCTGATGCCTCCACCTGCCCGGTCGGGTGGATGTAAAGGATCCTGTGGTGGCAGGGGAGATATCTCGGGCGTCCTGGCCAATATTTATCCCTCAATCAACGTCACAGTTATCTGGTCACTATCACCTTGCTGTGTGTGGGAATTCAACAAGTGTCATTTGACTGCCTTGTTTCCAACACTACAGCAGAGACCACACTTTAACAGTCCTTCATTCAAGAGTTTTGGAAGCTCTGGGAGTCGTAAAAGCAATGGGCGGGATTCGGCAAGCCTCCACGCCAAAATCGCGAATGGCATGGGGGCAGAGAATGGGCGTTGACGGCGAAATCCGGCATGATGCCATGCCGGAGAATCGGCGCGAAAACACATGCGGTGTGGGTAGGGGGCCATTGACAGAGGCCCCACATGGCGATTCTCCGAGGACAACTGGCCGAGTTCCCGACGGCGTGGTTCTAACCACCTTTTGCCTGTTGGGAACTGCCGGTGGCAGCTGCGGACTGTGGTGGGGGGCGGGGGAGGGGGCGGGTGTCACAGACGGCCAGGCAAGCGACCGGGCGGCACCAATTCGCGGGCACGCGCGACCTCGGAGGACCTACATTCCTGGTTTGCCATATCGCACGGAGCGGCGCGACAGGCCGCTGCCTTGCGTATTTGCGGACTCCCAACTGGAAGTGCAGGGTCCCAGAACTGCGAGGAGCATTCCGGGGCCCTGCCAGCCCCCTGCAAATCGGAGAAACGCCCGCGTTTCGACGCTGGCGTGGGGACATGGCTCCATTATTGGAGAATCCCGCCCAATATGTCAACGCAAGTCTTTTTTAGTGTTGTCTCGTTGCTCTGGCAGTTCCCACTCCACCATGCAGAGGTTCACTATGTGCCAGCGTTCCTGGTCATGGCTTTGTCCGTTCGGACATGCCATACTTGGCCAGCCCCCTGGGATAGCTGGCACATTGATTTCTGGGCCTCCTGGGATTGATGGTCGGACACTCACTGTAACAAGGGCGGAAAGCCTCATCAGCCATGGATTCAGAAATGTCATTCGAAGAGGAGGCCGTGAATAGCTTTGGAGGAGATGTCGGCGGAATTTGGGTGACACCGGCTTCATTGCTTTGAGGTGTAGATAGAGTCATTCTCCCTACCCCACCTTCTCAGCTACTCACCACCCTTGGCTGTCACTACATTCCACAACTTCCTTGGCCCTTTTCAGGAGCTGCTTTGTTTTTCCTCAGGCATTACAAATCTCAATTTCAGGAACAGAAATCACTTCGTATTGGTCGGCAACCAGAGGACTCATTTAAAGCGATTGGCCAAAGAACCAGAGGCGAGACGAGGAGAGAAAGCTCTAACGCAGCAACTTCTTATGATCTGGAATTCATTGCGTGAAAGGGAAGGGAAAACAGACTGGATCATAATTTACAACAGGGTATTGAAAATCAAAGAAATGCATAGAGCTATGGGGTGGAGATGCCGGCGTTGGACTGGGGGGAGCACAGTAAGAAGTCTTACGACACCAGGTTAAAGTCCAACAGGTTGGTTTCGAATCACTAGCTTTCGGAGCAGTGCTCCTTCCTCAGGTGTAAATACAAGTGTAAACTCAGGACACAAATCGCAAACACTTTCTGCATTTTATGACATTGGTCATGTTGGTTGGCATGTACAGAATGCCCGACATTTACACAAAAATTTGGCAAGTGATTTATCCTTGGCCGCTCAATACATCTCTCACCACTTAAAAGTGTTCATCATTTCACTTCAAATGCGATGGTAGCCGATTATATACCTTTTCAGGCATTTATCCAACTCCACGTTACCACCAATTCTGCTCCCATTAATTTAATTAATAATCAGGGCGGCATGGTGGTGCAGTGGGTTGCACTGGGACTGGGGTGCTGAGGACCCGGGTTCGAATCCCGGCCCTGGGCCACTGTCCGTGTGGAGTTTGCACATTCTCCCCGTGTCTGCGTGGGTTTCGCCTCCACAACCCAAAGATGTGGAGGTTAGGTGGATTGGCCACGCTAAATTGCCTCTTAATTGGGAAAAAAAATAATTGGGCACACTAAATTAAAAAAAAAATGTAATTAATAATCTTTACTGTCACAAGTAGGTTTACATTAACACTGCAATGAAGTTACTGTGAAAATCCCCCAGTCGCCACATTCTGGTGCCTGTTCGGGTACACAGATATGAGAATTCAGAATGTCCAAATTACCTAACAACACGTCTCACGTGACCAAATTACCTAACAGCACTTGTGGGAGGAAACCGGAGCACCCGGAGGAAACCCACGCAGGCACGAGGAGAACGTGCAGACTCTGCACAGACAGTGACCCAAGCCGGGAATCAAACCTGGGACCCTGGAGCTGTGAAGCCACAGTGCTAACCACGACGGTAGCAACTCTGAGTCAAAATTATTTTTTACTGTCGTCAGTTTCCTCTCTTCGCTCTTCTCCTCTTTCTTCACGGTTTTGATTCCTTGATCAGATGTAGTTCCAAAGGAACTAGTTGCATAGTGGTTAGCACCATTACTTCACAGCTTCCAGGGTCCCAGGTTCGATTGCCGGCTTGGGTCACTGTGCGGAGTTTTCACTTTCTCCCCGTGTGTGTGTGGGTTTCCTCCGGGTGCTCCGGTTTCCTCCCACAGTCCAAAGATGTGCAGGTTAGGCGGATTGGCCGTGCTAAATTGCCCCTTAGTATCCCAAAAGGTTGGGTTGGGTGGGGTTACTGGGTTACGGGAATAAGGTGGGGATGTGGGCTTGGGTAGGATACTCTCTCCATAGTGCCGGTGCAGACTCGATGTGTCGAATGGCCTCCTTCTGCACTGTAAATTCTATTATATTTCCCTAACTCAGTCGCGATCAGCTAATTTGCTGCCCACTATAGATTGAGCCTTCAATCCTGTTCACAGTGACTCTCCCGCTGCCGAGTCAATGGAGTTACAGGTTAAATTACTCTATGCAATTGCAGCGGATCCACAACCAGTCCCTTATCAGGCCAGAGTTCGCACATTTGTCAGCTTGTGCATTCTATGCCGTGATAGGCCAGCCAGGACCCATATCATAACTACATGTCTCTTGACAGGCTCTGGACCCCATCACATAATCATCATTACCATCCTGTACCCGAGCTGGCCCTGTAGCCTTTGCGTCATTGCTGTGTGGAAAACAAATGCATCTCCTCCTTTATAATCGTGTCAGGGCAGCTGTGGGTGAGACTGATCCCTCTAATTCGTATGTAATCCAAGCCTGGAGACATGGAGGTCAGTCACCGTCTCCTCATAACACAGATAACACATCATAAAATGTCAGCGCTTGGCGAATTAAAGTTTGCAATCCTGATGCTGACGTATTTCTATGACTTGCGACCAGTATGTCATGAAGTAAATTAACAAGATTTTTTTTCACAACGGCACTTTAAGCCGAGCCACAACAGAATCCCTAACAACAGGGTACGTACAACACAGCAACCTCCAATTGTGCAGCACCTTTAACAAAATAAAACAAAAGGACAGCACAGTGGTTAGCACTGCTGCCTCACGGCGCCGAGATCCCAGGTCCGATCCCGGGTCACTGTCCGTGTGAAGTTTGCACATTCCCCCCGTGTCTGCGTGGGTTTTGCCCCCACAACCCAAAGATGTGCAGGGTAGGTGGATTGGCCACGCTAAATTGCCCCTTAATTGGGAAAAAAATGAATTGTGTGCTCTAAATTAAAGAAAATAGAGGGTAAAACATAGCAATTTGTTTCACAGGAGCGGTATGAGTCCACATTTGTTGGCGGGATTCTCTGATAATGGGGCTAAGTGTTGACGCCGTCGTAAACGCCGGAGCGGTTTACGACGACGTCATCTGGCCCCTAGCAGCAGCGGAACTGGAGCGCCTCACGCAGCCGATACGGGCGCCACCACGGCTGGTTATCTTGTCGGAGAATCCCCCGTTATCTTATGACGAGGTGGCCAAATATTTTGTCAAAGATTTAGGTTTGAAGGAGTATCGGGAAGGAGGAGAGAGAGAGAGAGGGGGGGGAGGGCGGAGAGGAATTAATTCTCTTAGGCCCCCGGACTGCTGAAAGCACGTCCACCAATCGTGAAGCGATGAGACATTCATGAGCAACAGCCAGGATTGAAGAAGGACCGAGATTTCGGGAGGGTTGTCAGGCCAAGAGGGAGGATCCGGTGAGGCTATGGGGAGGTTTGAAAACCGGGATGAAAATGTTTAAATTCCCAATGCTGTCAGACTGGGAATCAACATGGGTCAGTGAGCACAGCAAGTGGGCCTTGATCTCCTGGCGACACACAATGATTCGTAAGTGAATTTCCAAAGACTTTGCTCACCGTGAGAGTCCGCGCTGATTGACAACAACAGGCCTGATGCCCTGTGGACTTACGTTTTATGAAACTTTATATCTGAGATGCTCAAATGTGACACAAAATTTGCTTGAGGTTGCATGGGCTTGTTAGATGTGAGGCTTAATTATATTGATCGAGATAGGTGATCATGTAATGCAATAAAATGTACTAATAGTATCACGCTACGTGACCAAATGATGAATTTGAGATGGACGATGACATTGAAATGGATCTGGCACCAATTAAGGTGGCGAGCTCAGGAATGGCTGGGGCTTTGCACTTTTTCCCGTTGACGACAGCTTGAAAGCGGAAGAGCCTTCATTTTTTATTTTTGAAATAAGTTTTGAGTACCCAATTCTTTTTTTCCCCAAATAAGGAGCAATTTAGCGTGGCCAATCTGTCTACCCTGCACGTCTTTGGGTTGTGGGGGTGAGACCCACGCTGAAACTCCACACTGACAGTGACCCGGGGCCAGGGGGAACCCGGGTCCTCGGCGCCGTGAGGCAGCAGTGCTAACCACTGTGCCACCGTGCCACCCGGATAGAAGAGCCTTCATGAATGAAGAAATGCCTTTTTAGCCTGGAGTGCGGTATAGCAGTGTAGGACAGTGGGTTGCCTGAGCTGCTTTAGTCACATGATGAAGGAAGGCCCCTTTTATCAAAGCTGGAAGAGGAAGAAGCTTATGGGAGTCATTATCAACCGTTTGTGCAACGCCGCCAGTTAATACAAAGCTGTTCTTAAGGCTAACACTATCTTGCTCCACATATCTAGGGCACTTGTTTGGAAATTGAAGCGAGTAATCCTGCTGGGAGATTAATGGTCGGATCTCACTTCAAGACACAGGGTGGAGAGGAGGGAAGTAATTTTGCTGTTCACTGTTGCGACATCTTGGGCTGGATTTGTGCAGTTTGGGTCTCCTTCTCTGAGGAAGGATGTTCTTGCTCTTGAGGGAGTGCAGCGAAGGTTTACCAGGCTGATTCCAGGGATGGCGGGACTGTCATATGAGGAGAGATTGACTAGGTTGGGATTGTTCTCGCTGGAGTTCAGAAGAGTGAGGGGGGGGGGTCTCATACAGACTTATAAAATTCTAACAAGACTAGACAGGGTAGATGCAGGGAAGATGTTCCCGATGGTGGGTGTGTCCAGAACCAGGGGATCACAGCCGGAGGATTCAGGGTAAACCATTTCGGACAGAGATAAGGAGATATTTCTTCACACACAGAGTGGCGAGCCTGTGGAATTCATTGCCACAGGAAGAAGTTGATGCAAAAGCTTTGAATATATTCAAGTGGCGGCTGGATATAGCACTTGGGGAGAATGGGATCAAAGGTTATGGGGAGAAAGCAGGATTAGGCTATTGAGTTGGATGATCAACCATGATTGTGATGAATGGCGGAGCAGGCTCGAAGGGCCAAAAGGCCTCCTCCTGCTCCTATCTTCTATGTATGTATCCATGTATGTATTTACCGGCTGCTCACGCCAGTGGCAATGTCCCACGCCTGCGCACGTGTTTCCTGGCGGCAAGGGGTGCTGTCAATGTTGACAACGGCGGGACCAGTAGATCCCGCGGGCTGGTCACCTCCCCTCCCCCCGCTTAAACACACAGGGTGGGGTGGTCGTTAAATCCGGCCCCTTGTGTCAACCAGTCAGTAGCACTCTTTTCTCTCAGTCAGATGTTGGTGTTTACAACCCAGCCCAGAGACTTGGAGCTGAGTTTTACATTCTACGTAGGGGATTCATTAAAGCAGAGGGGGCAGCGTACCCACTACCTACCCCCTCGCCCCCACCCTCACTGCAATTTTACCAGAGGCCTTAAGGCCCATTGGATGGCCAATGGGTCAATTAAGTGGGCCGTAAAGGCTGCTGGGATTAAGTGGACAGATCATGTCATGGCACTGTAGCTAGAATAGTAGCCCAGAGTCTCAGGCCATTGCCCGGGCGGCATGGGTTTAAATCTCACCATGGTAATTGGTGGAAGTGAAATTGAGTTAATTAATAAAAGTCTGGAATTGATATGCAGTGTCAGTAAGGGTACCGTGAAATTAGAATTTAAAAGAGCAGAAGGTGTTGGGTCTGCTGTCCTGGGCCAATCTCCATCCCTCAGTCAACATCACAACAACAGATTATCTGGTCAATACCCCGTTGCTGACTGTGGGATCTTGCTGTGCACAAAGATGCTGCAATCTTTCCTACATCGCGACAGTGACTACTCTTCAAAAAGTACATCATTGGCTGTAAAGCATTTGGGACGTTGAGGGCGTGAAAGACAATCACCGGAATTCACCGGCCGTTGCAATTCACAGCTTTCACCGGCAGTGCACCCCGCCCACGGGTTCCCCCGGCGGTGTGTGGTGGCTTCAGTGAGAAATTCGGCTGGGGCAACTGGAGACTCCAGTTCACTATATTAATACAAGTCTTTATTCCTTTTATAAACTCATAGCGGGTAATTTAATCCAACTTTCCAGGTGGGATCTTGGGGATTGGATCGGATAATGGGGGCAGGATTCTCTGATCAACACGGCCTCAGGAGCAGATATTCTGACCCCTACAGGGGGCCAGCACGGCACTGGAGCAGCCCACTCCGCTCCAGCTGCTGATCCTGGCGTCAACTGGGCGCCGGGGGTTCTGCCCATGCGCAGTGGCTCCCTTCTCCGCGACGGCCCCGACACAACATGGCGCAGGGCTACAGGGGCCGGCGTGGAAGAAAGGAGGCCCCCAGCCCAAGAGCCCGCCCCTCCCCCCAGGATCAGACCCCCCCCCTCCCACAGACTGCTCCCGGACCCTTCCCCACCGAGGTCCCGCCGGCTAAGAGCAGGTTAGAACAGCGGCGCCAGGACTCACGTTTTTGGTTACGGCCGCTTGGTCCATCCCGGGCCGAGAATCGCCAGGGTCGGGGCGGCGTGGCGCGATTTGCGCCGGTCACGGCGATTCCCCAGCCCGGCCCCGGGCTGAGAGAGTCCCGCCCTGGATTTTTGCCCAGCCCTCTGTTAGTTTCGATTGAGCGAGTAAAATTGGGCAGATGTGAAACTAACAATACAGGCGGGATATTCCGTCCCCCCAGCCACATGTTTCTCGGAAGTGCGCTGTTTGCTGGAGGCTGGATTCTCTACAGGGATTTCCCACTGAAGCCGCCCCACGCCCCCCCGGGAAACCCAGGGGCCTGGAATCCCAACGCTGGAGAATTCCCACTTACATCTGGTCATGACTCCCAACATATCGAAGGAAAAAGAAAAACACTGGATAATAGAATTTTTTCAGCACAGAAGGAGGCCATTCGGCCCATCGTGTCTGCACCAGCCCCCGACAGACCTACCCAGCTAGGCCCAATCCCCGTAGCCCTCCAAATTCATTACTTTCAAACATATACCCAGCTCTCTTTTGAAGCCTCTGCCACCCCCACTCTCCCAGGCCGCCTGAAACAACACAGAAAGTAGCGAAAATACAGCAGATAACGTGGCTTCTGGGGAGTGAAGGAACTACTTCAGCCTTACAATCATAGAATCGTAGGATTTACAGTGCAGAAGGAGGCCATTCGGTCCATCGAGTCTGCACCGGCTCTTGGAAAGAGCACCCTACCCAAGTACACACCTCCACCCCATCCCCATAACCCAGTAACCCCACCCAACACTAAGGGCAATTTTGGACAATAAGGGCAATTTATCACGCCCAATCCACCTAACCGGCACATCTTTGGACTGTGGGAGGAAACCGGAGCACCCGGAGGAAACCCACGCACACACAGGGAGAACGTGTAGACTCCGCACAGACAGTGACCCAAGCCAGGAATCAAACCTGGGATCCTGGAGCTGTGAAGCAGTTGTGCTAACCACTGTGCTACCGTGCTGCCCACGCTCTTGGATTTCCTTTGAAGACATTTGGGATTTTGCTACTCTTGGACACCAGAACAATTCTTTACTCACCCCCTCCCCAGGAGCCAACCCTCCAATATGACCACTCATTGTGTAACTCATTGGTCACCTTTCTTTGAAAAGGACTCCAATGTATATCGGATGATTTTGATACGAGTGAGTGACAAGAAATGGTTTCAGAACCATGTGCTCTGAAGAGCAAGACTCACAGAAAGCACTGAATTAGTTTTGATTCGAGAAATTCGAGGAGCAGCAGGGTAGCACGGTGGGGCAGCAGGGTAGCATGGTGGTTAGCATAAATGCTTCACAGCTCCAGGGTCCCAGGTTCGATTCCCGGCTGGGTCACTGTCTGTGTGGATTCTGCACGTCCTCCCCCTGTGTGCGTGGGTTTCCTCCGGGTGCTCCGGTTTCCTCCCACAGTCCAAAGATGTGCGGGTTAGGTGGATTGGCCATGCTAAATTACCCGTAGTGTCCTAATAAAAGTAAGGTTAAGGGGGGGGTTGTTGGGTTACGGGTATAGGGTGGATACGTGGGTTTGAGTAGGGTGATCATGGCTCGGCACAACATTGAGGGCCGAAGGGCCTGTTCTGTGCTGTACTGTTCTATGTTCTATGTTCTATGTTCTAAAATGGGGCAGAGTGGAGGTGTTTCTGAATTACAAAAGTGTTGTAGATACGTTGATCCTGCCCCCCCCCCCCTCCCCCCACCCCCTCACTGCTCCAGCGTCCCAGGTTCAATTCCGGCCTCGGGTGACTGTCTGTGTGGAGTTTGCATTTTCTCCCCGTGCCTGCGTGGGTTTCCTCCGGGTGCTCCGGTTTCCTCCCACAGTCCAAAGATGTGCAGGTTAGGTTGACTGGCCGTGCTAAATTGCCCCTGAGTGTCCAAAAAAAGGTTAGGCGGGGTTACTGGGTTATGGGGATAGGGTGGAGGCACAGGTTTAAGTAGGGTGCTCTTCCAAGGGCTGGTTTAGACTCGATGGGCCGAATGGCCTCCTTCTGCACTGTAAATTCTATGAACATTGTGTATGAGATCGACCAGTTCGGGACTGACGGCCTCAGACCCGGTACCACCGGGAGCAGTGTCCCGTAAACCTTGTAAATAAACGTTTACAACCCGGTCTGGACTCCACCGTGTCTTCATCAAAGATGCAAGTGTCTTATCTTCTTGGACTCGAACAGAGAAACAAAGGACTTGGGTATTCAACTAGCGGGCCTCAGTCAAAACCAGAGATTTTGGAGGCTTTCTTGCGGTGGGTATGAGAGACTGAACTGTCGAGTTATAGCAATGATTGCAGTGCTGATTAACACCCTTCCAAATGAGCCAGATGACTACTGTATCTGGTTAGGAGCGGGATTGCGGGCGATAAGGACAAATACAAATAGATAATCAAACGCTATGTGGAACAGATGGTTCCTGTGCTGTTGAAACCGTAGAAACGCCATGCCAAGGGAGGCAACAAGTTTCAGATGAATAATGTAAGTTGTAATGGTGGATAGACACTCGGCAGACTTGTTCAGCTCCCTTCTCGGGAGCTGAGCTGCAACGTTGCAGATGGCCTTATGCTTCCTTCAGGTTGTGACAGCCCTGCCACTGCGACGAACTGGTGAGATTAACAGAACAAATACAAGCACATTGAAATAGCAGGCAGTCAAACTGTCCAGCCAAGGGCATCTTGTTCAAATAGACACCAAGAGAGGGCTGATTGCATGTTACGATTGGCGGGTAAAGGTGGTCACCGCTTGTTGTGTTTTCTCATTGCACGATCCAGCAGTCTCTTGCGAAAAAGCTCCTGGTAACTGGAGCAGTTAATTCTTGCCACAGACAGGAGGAGGCTGCGATTCAACAGTGCCATTCAGCCCATCTGTGAGCAGCCGGCAGCCACGCAACATTTATGAGTAAAAATATCAGACGGTGCCCGGAGGAACTTTATTCTACATTCTTTGATGCTGAGGCGATATTTCGATGGGTGACCAAAAGAAGGGGTAGATTTTTTTAAAAATTGAGAGTACCCAATTCATTTTTTTTCCCAATTAAGGGGCAACTTAGCGTGGCCAATCCACCTGGCCTGCACATCTTTGGGTTGTGGGGGGTGAAACCCACCCAAACACGGGAAGAATGTGCAAACTCCACACGGACAGTCACCCAGAGCCGAGATTGAACCTGGAACATAGAGCATACAGTGCAGAAGGAGGCCATTCAGCCCATTGAGTCTGCACCGACCCACTAAAGCCCTCACTTCCACCCTATCCCTGTAACCCAACAACTCCTAACCTTTTTGGACACTAAGGGGCAATTTAGCATGGCCAATCCACCTAACCTGCACATCTTTGGACTGTGGGAGGAAACCGGAGCACCCGGAGGAAACCCACGCACACACACGGGGAGAACGGGACCTCGGCGCCATGAGGAGGCAGCAATGCTAACCACTGCACCACCGAGCTGCCCCAAGAAGGGGGTAGATTTTAAGAAGTATCTTAAAAGATGATAGAGAGAGGTGAAGAGGTTCAGGAGTTCCAGAGGTTAAGGTCTGGACAGTTGAAGGTATGGAAGCGATGGTGGAGCAATTAAAATTGGGAGTGCACAAAAGGTCAGGGGGGGAGGGGGGGGGGGGGGGGTAGCACAGAGATCTCAGAAGGTTGTAGCACTAGAGGGGGTTACAAAGACAAGGGGGAAAGGCCATGGAAGGGTTTGAAAGATGAGAATATTAAAATTGTGGCATTGGCTGAATGGAAGCTAATGTTTGGGGCCTCACGGTAGCATGGTGGTTAGCATCAATGCTTCACAGCTCCAGGGTCCCAGGTTCGATTCCCGGCTGGGTCACTGTCTGTGTGGAGTCTGCACGTCCTCCCCGTGTGTGCGTGGGTTTCCTCCGGGTGCTCCGGTTTCCTCCCACAGTCCAAAGATGTGCAGGTTAGGTGGATTGGCCATGCTAAATTGCCTGTAGTGTAAGGTTAATGGGGGGATTGTTGGGATACGGGTTACGTGGGTTTAAGTAGGGTGATCATTGCTCGGCACAACATCGAGGGCTGAAGGGCCTGTTCTGTGCTGTACTGTTCTATGTATCTATGTAGGACGGCGAGTATTGGGGTGATGAATGAACAGGACCCTGGGAGAACTAGGACACACATAAGTGAACGAAAACCGGAACCGAGCACTTGTGATAGTCTCCAATAAGAACAATAAGGCCCTCCAAGCCTGTACCAGTCACGATACCAACCTTGGCCAAAACTCTCAGCACTTCCTTGTGCTGCATCCCTCTAAACCCATTCTATCCATAGGTTTGCCTTTTGAATGCTGTTAATGTATCTGTTTTTGCAACCTTCCCTGGCAACACGTAGCAGGCACTCACCACCCTCTGTGTAAAAAAACCTGCCTCGCACATCTCCTCGAAAGGATGGACAAATTCCATCAAT
The DNA here is from genome assembly GCF_902713615.1 of Scyliorhinus canicula. Taxonomy (NCBI): domain Eukaryota; kingdom Metazoa; phylum Chordata; class Chondrichthyes; order Carcharhiniformes; family Scyliorhinidae; genus Scyliorhinus; species Scyliorhinus canicula. Next base: position 6,840,379 of record NC_052168.1, on the reverse strand, counting down.
AGGCATAGCCTACGGAGTGAAGGTTGACAAATATGCCCTCTCACTTCTGCGCCCCTCTTTTCTGTCGCTAGTTGCAAAACAATACTTCAATCACTATTCATTATAGAATGCATCCTACCTGGCTGCATCACAGCCTAGTATGGCAACTGCTCGGCCCAAGTCCGCAAGAAACTTCAGAGAGTTGTGAACACCGCCCAGTCCATCACACTAACCCGCCTCCCATCCATTGATTCCATCTACACCTCCCGCTGCCTGGGGAAAGCGGGCAGCATAATCAATGACTCCTCCCACTCGGCTTACTCACTCTTCCAACTTCTTCCATCGGGCAGGATATACAGAAGTCTGTGAACATGCACGAACAGACTCAAAAACAGCTTCTTCCCCGCTGTTACCAGACTCCTAAACGACCCTCTTATGGACTGACCTCATTAACACTACACCTTGTATGCTTCACCCGATGCCGGTGTTTATGTAGTTACATTGTGTACCTTGTGTTGCTCTATTATGTATTTTCTTTTATTCTTCATGTACTTAATGATCTGTTGAGCTGCTCGCAGAAAAATACTTTTCACTGTACCTCGGTACACGTGACAATAAACAAAATCCAAATCCAAATCCTTAACATGTTCACGATCTAACACTGGTTTCTGTTCCCTCTCTCTAATTGCAGAGTTTCCAATGGTCTGACTCCCGCTCCCTTCCCCCACGAACAATGATACAACAGTGGCGACATGTAGCTAACATTCCAAAATACAACAGCTTCTTTCCTCCATTTCTGACAGTTGCTGATTCCTTCCGCTGATTTGCGATCGGTGGCTGAAGCCAATCTGACAGCGACGTCTCTTCACTTTGCTACATTGGCTCCCAGCAGGTGTGTTTAATAACAAGCTTTGATTCCACCCACATGGTCGTGGGTTGGCTGCTCCCGGATTACCATGGCGACAGAGTGTGGAGGGGAGCTACAGAACAATAGAACCTGGCCAACCTCGGAAGAGTTCAGTCTCAGCAAACGCGGTGGCAGTGCTTAACGTGATTGTGCTCAATGCGCTGCCTTAATGTGGGCTTGCGGTGTTTCAGAAATTGGAATCTCTACTGCTCATGGGGATTATTTTTTTTTAGTAAGGAGGGAAATTCCTACTGTAATCGCACTAGGTGTCTAAAATATGAAACAATTTGACACTCTCTTCAATCTCCTGTGAGCTTTCGTTTTAAGAAATGTTTTTCCCGCCCATGGTAGTTTGTGACGGAGGTTCATGGTGGAAAAATTGAGTAATTCCACCTCAGCGCACAGAATCAGCATCAAGTTTTTTAAGGTCAAGGCAGAAACTACTTTATATTTCATCATTGGTAATTGTTTGGAGCCATATCATCCACCTTCTGTTCCTCCAACGTCTCCTTGTCCCCTCAGTCACTCCTTGACCTTTGTTCAGCCATGACATTCCTGGCTCTGAAACTCTCGTGGCCAGTTCCTTTGGCCTTGTCAACTCCTTCCCTGCCATGAGTTACCTCCACTTTCTCTTTGAATGAGGTCTTGTGGCACAGTGGATGGTGACCCTCCCTCTGAGCCAGTACCTCTGGGTTTGAGTTCCACTCTGTTTTGTTACCTGTGTAACCTGTGCTACTCAACTCAGTTACAGTAGAGGTTTTGGAAGAAGGCTCAAAGTCGTCCAGAAGTTTTACAGAAGTTTTATTGAGCAACACAACTTAAATAACTGCGTGAGTTCTTACTTTAAGAACTGTACTAGTAGAAAGGTTATAACTTTTCTATGCTCTACAACTAGGCCTGACCACACGAGCAGCGCTGAGCTGAATTTCTGCCTCTGTTCTTCTCACAGTCAAATCAGTCAAAGAGAGCAGAGGGCCGCTTGCTTCCCCTTTTATACACACCAGTGTTGCCCCCTAGTGATCTTTCCATTGCCGATCAGCCCCTTCTGTACACACCAAATAAAGATCACTACACACTCCAGGGGCGCAATTCTCCCCCCCCCACCCCGGGTTGGAGAATCGCGGCAGCGCCGGGCGAGTCCCGCCACGCCGCCCGGCACCCACATGCGATTTTCCCACTCCCCCCCCCCAAAACGGCACGCCGAGATTTACGGCAGGCCGCTCGGAGAATTGCCGCTCGCTGTTTGTAACGGGCGAGCGCCAATTCTCCGGCCCGGATGGGCCGAGCGGCCTGCCCAATACGACGTGTTCACGCCGGCGTCAACCACACCTGGTCGCTGCTGGCGTGAACAGCACGTGAACGCTGCGGGGCGGCCTGTAGAGGGGGGGGGGGGAGGGGGGAAGGAGGATCGAGCACCGGGGAGGCGCTCAAAAGAGGTCTGGCCCGCGATCGGGACCCACCGCTCGGCGGGCCGGCCTCTCTGAGATAATCGCTGACCCATCATCGGATCTTCAGCCCATTTTCAAAAGGATATCATTTTTGCCACAAATCAGGTGAGTTTACAAATTTATGCAGAACTATAGCCATTTTGTGTTGGCGATTTGCAGAAAATAGATTAGATTGCAACAAACTCACTTTGCACGGAGCAGCACAGTGGTTAGCACTGGCTTGGGCCGCAGTCTGTGCGGAGTCTACACATTCTCCCCGTGTCTGCGTGGGTTTCCTCCGGGTGCTCCGGTTTCCTCCCACAAGTCCCGAAAGATGTGCTTGTCAGGTGAATTGGACATTCTGAATTCTCCCTCTGTGTCCCCAAACAGGCGCCGGAATGTGGCGACGAGGGGATTTTCACAGTAACTTCATTGCAGTGTTAATGCAAGCCTACTTGTGTCACTAACAAAGATTATGATTATTATCCCTTTCCACCCCCTTAATTAGTGTCCTTCCATCTGCTGTTGAGTGGGTGAATTTCTCTGCCTTTGTGGTGGTAAAGGCTTCGATCTCTCCTTGTCATTTTCTCCCCATCGCATGCTTTTATTGGTCTGGCTCTGACCTGTGAGCATTTAGCTCGTCAGGGAACACAATAAGTGTATTAGTAATGGGATGTGAGCTCCTGTAAATGGTGCTTCACTTGGCAGCCTCACATGAGTGACTGCAGCAGGATTGCATGTGATATGCACTCTGGGACACACTGGGCAAGTCCACAGCTTAGCCTGTGAATTAATGTCAGCGACAAACCATCACAGTCACCTATTCTTCTTCAAAGGGCGATTACGCTAGTTCCATTACCCCCTGACCCACGATATTGAAGTCCGTTGCTACTAAGATGAATGAACTTTGAAAGGAGAGGAAAAAGACAGCCTTTCAGGATCTCACAGTGTCTCAAAGCCGATGAGGCATCTTTTGAAGTGCAGTCACTGCGTGTGCTGTTGCGCAGAGCAAGAAACTACAAACAGTAATTTGCTTATGATCATCTGCTTTTAATGATGTTGATTGGGGTATGAACATTGGCCAAGATACCAGGGGGAAATTCCCTCCCTCCCACTCTTCTTCAAAATAGTGCCATGGTATCTTTTGCACCCACCTGAGATTGCAGACGGGTCTCGGTTTAACATCTCATCCTAAAACAACATCTCCGACAATGTTGTGAGTGACAGGGAACATGTGAAGAATTCTAGATGCAGGATTGTACGTCGGAGGAGGTAGAAGGGCTTAAAAGATTCCCTCTAATGGAACACATTTATGCTATTTCTATATGCAGTAACTTGAGAGGACCCTCCCCAGGGACACACAGTGTTCTAAATTACAATGGAGGCGGACAACAATAACAACAACATGTGGCGTTTCTAACGCTGTGAAACATTGAGAAGTGCTCCTTTGTTCCTGTGAGGTGCAGGACAGAAGCTTGGTCAGATCAAATCTAATGCGCAGCAAGATAAGGGGCCTCACGGTAGCATGGTGGTTAGCATCAATGCTTCACAGCTCCAGGGTCCCAGGTTCGATTCCCGGCTGGGTCACTGTCTGTGTGGAGTCTGCACGTCCTCCCCGTGTGTGCGTGGGTTTCCTCCGGGTGCTCCGGTTTCCTCCCACAGTCCAAAGATGTGCAGGTTAGGTGGATTGGCCATGCTAAATTGCCCGTAGTGTAAGGTTAATGGGGGGATTGTTGGGTTACGGGTATACGGGTTACGTGGGTTTAAGTAGGGTGATCATTGCTCGGCACAACATCGAGGGCCAAAGGGCCTGTTCTGTGCTGTACTGTTCTATAAGGAGATACACGGGCAGGTGACCAAAAGGAGCATCTTAAAGGGAGAGAGAGAGAGATAGTAAGACAGAGAGGTTCAGGGAGACCTAGTCAGGGCTGAACCAATGTGTGCACCTGTATTAGGGGATGTAAGGTAGGACCTGTACTACAGGTTCGCCAGTAGCCCCTCCCGGCTAGCTCCGCCCACAAGGAGCCGTATAAATACGCGTGTCCTCCATTGATCTGCCATTTCGCCAGCTGCAGCAGGAGGCCGCGCATCTGACTGCAATAAAGCCACAGTTGTACCAATCTGAGTCTTTTGTGCAATTGATCGTGCATCAGGGCTTAGGGCCTCTACAGGCAACCCCTCATGGAGCGATGATTATCGGGACATGCAAGAGACCGAAATGGAGAAATGTAGACATCTGGGAGGGTTGTGGCAGAACAAGAACATAAGATGCATTTTCTTTTAGCAACAGACTCCAGGGCTACCCCAGAATGTTTTCTCTTGTTGGTATTTTTCAGTCCCCCCACCGCCCACCCCCTTGTTACCATAATTTCCAATCAAAGACAACCTGAAGGAGGAATTTTGCCTGTTTGCCCATGTTTAATCCACAAGTATAAAAGTATATGGTGTTTTTCCTGTCAATAGTTCTTTGAGTCCATTCCACAATGAATTACATCTCGAAACACAGGGACATCTGTGGGACAAACAACACCACGGGTGCGATTCAATGGGACGAAAACAGAATACCGTTTTGGGCACGTTTTAGCGGGTGATCCTCCTGCAGTGCCGACAAACGCCCTACTATTCAACAGTACTTTGCCGTTGGTTTTGGCCTGGCAGGGAATGTCCCGGGAAGGCCGCACTTACAGCATTTCCTGCACTGATGACCTCAGCACCCCAGTGCAGGAAGAGTACCCGCCCATCGGAAAGGCCGCCCCGATCTATTGACCCCTCTCAGCACCCCACCGCAGCCTCCAGAACCACCCCTACTGCACTCAACTTACCTCTTACAGCACCCCACCCTCGCCCCACCTTTTGTGGGCAAGGCACCCTCGGTGCCTGAGTGGTAGTGTCAAGGTGCCAGGATGCTGGCCAATGTACCACCCTGCCCAGAGCCCGACTACCCCGGTCTCTGATGACATGAGAGACCCCTGATCCACGTTTGTGGAAATCAGTAAGGAATGGCACCCTGGCAAGATCTCCCAGGCACAGCCGTTAGATCCCGGACGCCGGGGGAATCCAGCCCAGGCTTATATTTTTTTACTTTTAAATTTAGAGTACCCGATACATTTTTTCCAATTAAGGGGCAATTTAGCGTGGCCAATCCACCTAGTCTGCACATCTTTGGGTGACACAGAGGGAATGTGCAAACTCCACATGGATAGTGACCCCAGTGTCTAATATACACCAGTGTATCATGGTGCAGACACACACTGATGGTCACACACAGGGACCAATCAACATGTACAAACACCGCAGCCAATCACCAGTTAGAATACACACACTATAAAGGCAGAAGGCACCACGGTTCCCGCTCATTCTGGGTGCTGCCTCTGAGTGTAACAGGAACTCATTCAGCCCAGCACGGACTCACAACACGTGCTGAGAGAATCAACTGGTTCGGACAAGGCTTAGGTCTCTAGTTCAAGTTAGCATTATTTAGACCCACAGTCATCGTGTGTTAGTCAGTTAGGAGTAGTTAATAAAATTGAGTTGAACCTTCATCTGTGTTGGAAGTGTCTGTTCATCTCTCAAGCCTACACAAGCCAACATATCACCAAGGGCCGGGATCGAATCCGGATCCTCGGTGCCGCGAGGCAGCAGTGCTAACCACTGCGCCACCGTGCCGCCGAAGCTCAGACATATTTCAGTAAATCTAATGGTTCACGTAAATATGCAATCTGGGTCTCGCCCAGCGAGAACGAGAGCGAGATCCAGATTGCGACATGTCGCGAGATTCCGTTGAATCCCGCGAGACGTTTCGAGCTTTGCAAACCGCGCGAGAGGCCTTTTGTGAGGTTCAACGGCCTCGTCGTGTCACCAAGTCGGGTGTGATGGGACCGGGAAACCGCGCCCCACAGCTGGAAAATTAATGAACAGAATGTCTGTGTCTAATCACTCTCTAATCAGAAGCTTTCGAATGAATTAGCATCATCAATAAAAAGTAAGTAGTTTCCATAGTCAGAACTCAGGGGCCATGAGTTCAAATCCTTCAGTGGCAGGTTTTAAAACTGAACACAGCAAATCTTTGGGGAATGACGCAAAAAGCTGTTGCAAACCAATAATAATAATCTTTATTGTCACAAGTAGGCTTACATTAACACTGCAATGAAGTTACTGTGAAAAGCCTGGCCTACAATCCCACACTTACTGGGGTTCACTCTTCATTGGGCGACAAGGTGTCACAGTGACGGGCAGCACGGCGGCGCAGTGGGTTAGCCCTGTTGCCTCACGGCGCCGAGGTCCCAGGTTCGATCCCGGCTCTGGGTCACTGTCCGTGTGGAGTTTTCACTTTCTCCCCGGGTTTGCGTGGGTTTCACCCCCACAACCCAAAGATGTGCAGGGTAGATGGATTGAACATGCTAAATTGCCCCTTAATTGGAAAAAATTGAATTGGGTACACTAAATTTATATTTTAAAAAAAGGTGTCACAGTGGTTAGCACTGCTGCCTCACAGCTCCAGGGTCCCGAGTTCGATTCCGGCCTTGGGTGACTGTCTGTGTGGGTTTCCTCCCACAGTCTAAAGAAGTGCAGGTTAGGTGCGCTAAATTGCCCCTTCGTGGCCAGGGATGTGCGGGTTAGGTTAAGGGGTTAGGGTGGGGAAGGTGAGGTGCTCAGTACAGACTTGATGGGCCAAATGGCCTCCAACTGCACTGTAGGGATTCTGTGATTATGCGTTTGCCCTCTGTGCAACTCAGCCTCAAAGCTGCTTTACCCACACTCCCAAAGCAAATAAATAGTTCCCTCAGTTTAGAACATTCAGCGCTTAAGAACTTAAAAATCTAACATAGTGGCCACTTTACATTTGCAAAATCGCCTCTTGCAGTGTATCTAAGCAAGGCTCCAGCTGCCTATATGCCTGGAGGAAGAGGAAATTAAACAGAGATGTATGGAGCAGACAACACATAATCCAATACTTCTGGCTGCACTGTCTCCCTTCCTAATTGAGCACTTGCTCAGCTGATAGGTGACCTGGTTCCTCAGTGCAAATTTGTTTTGTGCCACATGTGGACTGGTGTATACGAGACAGAGCGCCAGACAGCTCCAATAAAGCTGCTCCCAGTACTGTCAGCTTCCGCAGCCTTGCTCCCCCCCCCCCAACCCCCCGGCTCATCCTCCACAATTATTGCTTTCCTAAGTGGGCGGAAAATCGAATCCTTTTTCTCAACAGGGATGTGGCTCCAATTTTGAACAAAGCTGCTAATGGCAGCTTCCTTTGGTTTTTTTCTCCTGCCCTTTCTTTCTTCCCTTTCTTCTATTGGCACCCTGGAGTGGGTGGGGTTCAACAGAAGCAGTTATGGGTTTTTAATTTTTCAGTTAATCAATTTTTAATGGTTGGAGAAAATGTCAACGCAAATGAGGAATAAATAACGCACGATATTTCTGCAGAACTAGTTTAACAATCTCGGCCGTTCCCAAATGATGTAGATGGTGAACTTCACAGTATTATGCAGTTTGTGCTGACGGAGGGTGGGGGGGACTGCTTGATTATTTGGAGGGAGTGTCATTGTGTAATTAGAACGATTTGCCGATGTCCTGACTCCAGCAGCCATTTTCAGACTCAGCCACAGCATCTGGGCTGTGAATTTGTTGAGGTCAATTGTAAACCTGGAGAACAGAGGGCAATCTAGCAGAACACAATTTTAATTCCCTAACTTCACACAGCACCTCTTCTCCCCAGTTACTCACCCCTCCCACCATTGAACCCCACATAGTAGCAACATGGAATGAAAGGGAGGAACGTGTCTGGGGGCAGTGGCTGCGTACTTGCCTGTTTGTTGATGTGCAAAATTTGATCTCAATATTTTTTAAAATATAAATTTAGAGCACCCAATTCATGTTTTCCAATTAAGGGGCAATTTAGCATGGCCAGTCCTCCAAGGCTGCACATCTTTGGGGGCTAAACCCACGCAAACACGGGGAGAATGTGCAAACTCCACACGGACAGTGACCCAGAGCCGGGATCGAACCTGGGACCTCAACGCCGTGAGTCAGTAGTGCTAACCACTGTGCCATTTGATCGCAATATAAACAAGAACAGCGCAAAGTATTGGACGGGGTATTGAGTACAAGAGTCAGCAGGTCATGTTACAGTTGTATAGGACTTTGGTTAGGCCACATTTGGAATGCTGCGAGCAATTCTGGTCGCCACATTATGAAAAATGAAAATGAAAATCGCTTATTGTCACAAGTAGGCTTCCATGAAGTTACTGTGAAAAGCCCCTAGTCGCCACATTCCGGCGCCTGTTCGGGGAGGCTGGTACGGGAATCGAACCGTGCTGCTGGCCTGCTTGGTCTGCTTTAAAAGCCAGCGATTTAGCTGAGTGAGCTAAACCAGCCCCTCATTACCAGAAGGATGTGGATGCTTTAGAGAGGGTGCAGAGGAGGTTCACCAGGATGTTGCCTGGTATGGAGGGTGCTAGCTATGAAGAAAGGTTGAGTAGATTAGGACTGTTTTCGTTGGAAAGACGGAGGTTGAGGGGGGACCTGATTGAGGTCTACAAAATTATGAGAGGTATGGACAAGGTGGATAGCAACAAGCTTTTTCCAAGAGTGGGGGTGTCAATTACAAGGGGGTCACGATTTCAAGGTGAGAGGGGGAAAGTCTAAGGGAGATGTGCGTGGAAAGTTTTTTTACGCAGAAGGTGGTGGGTGCCTGGAACGCTTTGCCAGCGGAGGTGGTAGAGGCGGGCACGATAGCATAATTTAAGATGCATCGAGACATGAACGGGCGGGGAACAGAGGGAAGTAGATCCTTGGAAAATAGGCGACAGGTTTAGATAAAGGATCTGGATTGGCGCAGGCTGGGAGGGCCGAAGGGCCTGTTCCTGTGCTGTAATTTTCTTTGTTCTTTTTTCTAACTAAGCAGGAGCCATTTGTCGCTAATGATCATTGCGGCCATTTGAATGCGTTCATTCCGACCACCAGAGGGCTGACCAGCAAAAAGATGATAATGATGTGAATGACATGGAGAATGACGGAAGTGTTAGCTCTTAGTAAACTAAAGTGAATGAAATGAAAATCACTTATTGTCACAAGTAGGCTTCAAATGAAGTTACTGTGAAAAGCCCCCCTAGTCGCCACATTCCGGCGCCTGTTTGGGCACACAGGACAATATGAATTAATGAAGGAGCAACAGCCATGGGAGCTCCCACAGGAGACATATATTGTGCGGCATCTCCACGAGCTCCTCATTTGTAAATATTCTCCCTTCAAAGGCAGTACAGCTCTCAGGGCAATCAGTGCAATGTGATAATCCCTAATTAGCAAGAATTAACTGTCTGAAAATGAATCTCCTTTACAAATCCCTTTCTGTGTCTCTTGATCTGCAAGAAATCTTAATATGACAGCCCAGGAAGGTTGTGCGAGCGTGACAGTGATTGGCGATTAAAGACAAAAGTAAGTCTGGATGGTGGGGGGAGGGAGGGGGGAGGAGGGGGGCAGTTCTGTGCATTTAATTCAGGGACTCACTGAAGTGAGACTAACATAGTTACAAGCTTTGCCAGAAAATGAAATGAAATGAAAATTGCTTATTGTCACGAGTCGGCTTCAAATGAAGTTACTGTGAAAAGCCCCCTAGTCGCCACATTCCGGTGCCTGTTCAGGGAGGCTGGTACGCGAATTGAACCTGTGCTGCTGGCCTGCCTTGGTCTGCTTTCAAGGCAGGCGATTTAGCCCTGTGCTAAACCAGCCCCTCGGGGGTTGGGCGTTCTTAATTTCTATTTGCATAAAACAATGTGCGAGGTCTGCACGTTTCCCCCGTGCCTGCGTGGGTTTCCTCCGGGTGCTCCGGTTTCCTCCCACATGTGTGGGTTAGGTGGATTGGCCATGGTAAATTGCCCTCAGTCTCCAAAAAATTTTAAGTGGGGGGGGGGGTTACTGGGTTACAGGAATAGGGTAGGTACGTGGGCTTCAGTGGGGTGCTCTTTGTAAGGGCTGGCAGACTCGATGGGCCGAGCGGCCTCCTTCTGCACTGTAAATTCTATGATTCTATAATGACAATATTAAACATCAAAAGGAATTGGGCTCATTTCCTCCGATTCCCAACATGAATTTGAACTCTGAGGACTTGTTATTGAATGGTAAAATCATTCAGCTAAAATGTTTTAAAGAATAGAGGCTGTGCACTAATTCCTGGGCCCCTTTACACCAATAGTACGGATGCTGAAATTGAAAAAAATAATGCTGGAAATAGGCTGCAGGTTGGGTACTATCTGTGACGTGAGAAACAGGGTGAATGTTTCTGGTCGATATTCTGACGAAACGTTATCGACCCGAAATGTTAACTCTGATTTTCACTCTCCCCAGGTGCTGCGTCACCTGCTGAGTATTTCTGGCATTTTCTGTTTTGTTCCTGGGGTATCTTAATCGCAGCTACTTTCTGCTTGAAAGAGCTTCCAGTTACACCTCCGCTCCATTTCCTGGTGCTGGTGCAAGTGCTAATCCATTTACTTTAAATGGATTAATGCCTCTTCTAAAATAAGCAGAGAACTGAATGTCTTACGAATGTATTAAGCATCTGATCGATAAAATTAACAACAGCAACCTCCTGAGTAGGACTCCAACAGTATTTCCGGTGGGTTATAATGGGTCAAAATAAACATATTTCACGGATGATTCCAAATCGTATCCAGTATTTTTTTTTACCTCCATGAAAGTGAGGCTTTAGTCACTGATATGCACCCTCATCCTCCTCACCAATCAATGTCCATTCATTATAAACACCTTTCAAGTTTCTTTACTTGACAATTCAAATCCGCGCTCTTTCTCAATCCATTGCGTTAATTTCTCCAGGTCCCTTTGAAATCCTCGCTAAATTAAACCACGGCGACATATTTTTTCAACCGCCTTCGATTAGGGGAATAATCATCCGCAGGAAACCTCGAGCATACCCAGTGAGATGATTACCCCAAGGGACTGCGTGTTTACGTTGTGGCAAGGCCTGTGTGCCCCTACCCTCGTGGCTGCTGTAGTGAAAGTGGTAACACGCCAGGTAGGGATGCTAAATCAAGATAGGTCGAAAGGAAGCAGGCAGACGAAAGACACCACCGATCATAGAAACATAGAAAACAGGAGGAGGCCATTCGGCCCTTCGAGCCTGCTCCGCCAGTCAAGATGATCGTGACTGGGCGGCACGTTAGCGCAGTGGTTAGCACTGTTGCTTCACAGCTCCAGGGTCCCAGGTTGGATTCCCGGCTCGGGTGACTGTTTGTGTGGCGTCTGCACGTCCTCCCCGTGTGTGCGTGGGTTTTCTCCGGGTGCTCCGGTTTCCTCCCACAATCCAAAGATGTGCAGGTTAGGTGGATTGGCCATGCTAAATTGCCCTTAGTGTCCAAAATAAAAGGTTAGCTGGCGTTACTGGATTATGGGGATGGGGTGGAGGTGTGGGCTTAAGTAGGGTGCTCTTTCCAAGGGCCGGTGCAGACTCGATGGGCCAAATGGCCTCCTTCTGCACGGTAAATTCTATGATTCTATGATCAAGTTGAAAACCCTGATCCTGCCTTCCCCCCCATATCCCTTGACCCCTTTGGCCCCGAGAGCTGTATCGAATTCCTTCTTGAAATTACACAACGTTTTGTCCTCAACTACATTCCGTGGATGCGAATTCCACAGATTCACCACTCTCTGGGTGAAGAGGTTTCTCCTTATCTCAGTCCTGAAAGGTTTACCCCTTATCCTCAAACTATGACCCCCTAGTTCTGTACTCTCCCACCGATCTTGATAGGGGAGTCAGGGTAACCACGTGTTCATGCAAAACTGCCTTTTGCCATGCAAGCCAATGCAAAGAAAAGATGATTATGTTGCAGATTTGCAAATATAAGCAATTGTGGAGAGCCATTTGTATCTGTGGCAATGGAGATAAATGTCTTGCTGGGGCCAGACAGCAGTCGGCTACCTCCTGCACCATGAGGTACAACAGAGTCTAAATAACCAACAAAGATCATTGAAATCAGCATACCCAGCTGAGCCAAACAATTTACATTCAAAACTTGAAAAGTTTTTCTAATATAGTAGTTGCACCCAAAGTTTCTTCACCAACCCACACTTGTATATTTAATATAGCGGAATTTTCCATTTCGCAATTGGGTGCCAGACAGGAAGTGGACGGCACGGTGGCACAGAGGTTAGCACTGCTACCTCACAGCATCAAGGACCCAGTTTCAATTCCGGCCTTGGGCCACCGTCTGTGTGGAGTCTTCACGTTCTCCCCGTGTGCGCGTGGGTTTCCTCCGGGCGCTCCGGTTTCCTCCCACAGTCCAAAGGTGTGCAGGTTAAGTGGATTGGCCAATGGTAAAATTGCTCGTTAGTGTCTATGGATGTGCAGGTTAGGTTAGGGGGTTACTGGGATAGGGCAGGGTGGACATGGGCAGAGTGCCCATTCGAAGGGTCGTGCCTCCTTCCGCACTGCGCAGTTTCAGGGAACACACTGGGGGTCTGGGGAGATGACTAAAAGTGCAAAGAGATTTTAAGATTGATTTTGATGAAGAAGAAAGATGTAGGCGGATCGAGGTATCTAGGTGAAGAGGTTTCAGACTATGGGGTGACGTGACTGAAGGCTGTGCCATTGATGGGAGAGTGGGAAAATGTGCAATGGTTGATAGAGGAGTAGGGGATGGGAAGGGGGCGTGGAATGTGCCATCAATTCAGGTAGATGAATGCAGACTGGTATGTAAAGAAGTGGCAAGTAATATTTGTGCCTTACAAGTGTCAGGCAATGAACATCTCCAACAATATAGTATCTAACTATTATCCCTTTACATTCAAAGTGCTATCGCTGAACCCTTGGGGTTATCACTGGCCAGAACTTTAACTGGACCAATCATATAAATACTGTGGATACAAGAGCAGGTCAGAATCCTGCGGCAAGAAACTCACCTCCTGATTCCCCAAAACCTGTTCACCATCTATAGGCACAAGTCAGGGGTGTGATGGAATACCAAGGCTCCTTTGGTAGCACCTTCCAAATATGTGACCACTACCATCTAGAAGGGCAAGGGCAGCAGATACTGGGGAACACCACCACCTGGAGGTTCCCCACCAGGTTACACACCACCCTGACTTGGAAATAGATTGCCGTTCCTTCACTGTCGCTGGGTCAAAATCCTGGAACTCCCTCCCTAACAGCCCTGTGGGTGCACCTACACCACAGGGGCTGCAGCACATTTAAGAGACAGTCCACCACCTCCTTCTCAAGAGCAATTTGAGATGGGCAATAAATGCTGACCTACCCAGCGATGTCCACATCCTTTGAATGACTTATAAAAATAGAAGAGTCCTAAAAACAGCAATGTGATACATAGAACATAGAACATAGAACAGTACAGCACAGAACAGGCCCTTCGGCCCTCGATGTTGTGCCGAGTAATGATCACCCTACTTAAACCCACGTAACCCATATACCCGTAACCCAACAATCCCCCCATTAACCTTACACTACGGGCAATTTAGCATAGCCAATCCACCTAACCCGCACATCTTTGGACTGTGGGAGGAAACCGGAGCACCTGGAGGAAACCCACGCACACACGGGGAGGACGTGCAGACTCCACACAGACAGTGACCCAGCCGGGAATCGAACCTGGGACCCTGGAGCTGTGAAGCATTGATGCTAACCACCATGCTACCGACATGATCAGATGTTTTTTTTAAGTGTTGTCGGGAATTAATATTGACCAGTACGTTTGGTGTACCCACCTAATCTTCTTTCAATAGGGTATAGGGGGCTGGATTCTCCGCCCGCCAGCCATATTTCTGCTCCAACCCGCCGGCGGGATTTTCCACCACGTCGGCCGGTCAATGGCGTTTCCTATTGTGGGGCAGCCCCACGCCATCGGGAAAGCCCCGGGCGCCGGCAAAACAGAGAATCGCGCCCAGGATATTTGATGTGCACATGGGGAGGGCGAACTGGGTCTGAATTTAACATCCCATGTACAACAGGGCATCTCTAACAGTGCAGTACTTCATCAGTCCTGCAGGGAAGTAAGTTTTGGATAAAGTCCCTGGGGTGGGAAATCACAAGCTTCCGGCCAAAGAGCATGAGTGTGACTGATGTTACAAGGCTAACACCAAAAGCTGGAGTTCACATAAGGTGCAGTTCAAGAGTACAGCAATGGAAATGCCAAACTGGAAGTAACAAAAGTGTGAATAATTGTAAACGGGGCAGTTAAATTTGGAGCAGAGGCAGGTGACCTACTGGACTGGGTAATGAGTCGGGTATGGCATTGGAAGGTCAACTCAGGATTGTGCAGAACACCTACTTTCCAGTTCTACTCGAACCAATGGACTTCTGAAAGGGGGATGGAGTTGGAATCTAGTCTGCTGTTTCAAGCAGAAGTCAAACAGGGCGACTGCCGGCTCAACAACACTGAGTCGCAAGCAACTCTATTGCAGCAACGATCGCAGAGATTTTCTTTTCAAGGAAGCTGAATTGCAGAGGGAAAGTCAGAAGGGTAACAAAAATAATAAGCATAGTTCGGTCTGACTGTGAACTCAGATCTGTTGACGGTCATTGAGAGTGAAGACAATAGATTATCCTCTCTGAGTCCTCAGCTGTGGTGAGGAACCTAGTCTGCCACATGTATAGATTAGAAAAACCACACAAATGAGAGGTGTGAGCAGGGACCAGCGAAACATGCGCACATGTGTTGGGGCTGCGAAAATTTGGAGAGATTCTGGGCGGGAGTGTTTGCGGCCTTCGCAAGACCAGTGGGGGAGGAGGTGGAGCCAGATCCTTCGGTGGCGATATCAGGGGTTTCGGAGAAGGAGGGGAGGAAGGCCGATGTTGTGGCCTTCGCGTCTCTGATTGCCCGGCGACGAATCTTATTGGAGTGGCGGTCAGCAACGTCACTGGGGGTAGCAGCCTGGCTGGGTGACCTGTATACAGGGCCGGTGCTAGGAATTGCGGGCCCAATTAGAAAAGTGATGGCGGGACCCCTACTCTAAAAATTTATGTATGTTTATATTTTGTGTAGTATGCTCGTCTTTAACCAAACAAAAAACATTAAATGCTTGATATACTAAAATTTTGAAACTTACTTACCCGGGCGGAAGGATTTGGCGGCGCAGGGCTGAAGGATTTGTCGACGGTAATGCGGTGCGTTCCCCAAAAGTAAAAACTACCCTATAGTTCCTCTTAGAATACAGAAAAGGCTTCAAACGGTAACTCTGTCGCCGCTGGCGCGGGGCCCCCTTAAGGTGCGGGGCCCAATTTGATGAAATTGGTCAAATAGGCTTAAAACCGGCCCTGACTGTATGATATTCTTCGGCTGGAAAAGAACCAATACGAGTTAAGGGGTTCGGTGGAGCGTTTTGAGGCAAGGTGGGGATGTTCGTGACTGTGTTTGAAGAGTTGTTCGTCGCGCGGGAGGGGGTGAAAACGGGGAGAAATGTGTACAAATTGTATAGTCGTTTGTTGGGAAGCCTGTTTCCCAAATTGTTTATGTGTTGTAGCTTTTTATATAAGTTTGTAATAAAATACATTTAAAAAAAAAAGTAAAAACACACAACAGCCAGACACCAGGGTCTGGATTCTCCGCCGGCGTGATGCTCCGTCTGGCTGGCAGCCCCGGGGTTTCCCGACGGTGTGGGGCAGCCCCACAATGGGAAACCCCATTGGCTGGCCGGCCTAACGGAGCATCCCGCCGGCGGAGTGAGACAGAAGTGTGGCGGGGCGGAGAATCCAGCCCCAGATCTTCACATTCGGGGAGGATGTCACAGAACTTTCAGTGGGATGGGAGAAGAAGGACATAAATTGGGATAAATATTAAGAATATCACCGGTGTCTTCAGTGGAACTGAGCAGTATTTCCTCGCTATTTAGCTAATTATTATTACAGCTGCTATAATTCACTGCGTGCAGAGAAGGAAAAGAAAGACTTGTATTATATAATGACATTCACAACTTTACAATGCCCCAGAGTGCTTTACACTAAATGAAGTACTTTCCCAAGTACAATCACTGGTAATGTTGGAGTGTGACAGCCATTTTACCTCCAGCAACGTCCCACAAACAGCAATGTGATCATTATTTTTTTTTACTGATGGTTGAATGGCTCCACCCGAGAGGGCAGATGGAGCACGGACTTAAAATTTCATTCGAAAAAGGTCCAGGCATCCATCAGGATTGGAATCAGTTGTGCAACTGTGCAGAATTGTTTATCCTGCAGACTTAAAGTAGCTCATCATAAAACTACTGTAAGTGGGCAGCACGGTGGCCTAGTGGTTAGCACAACCGCCTCACGGCGCTGAGGTCCCAGGTTCGGTCCCGGCTCTGGGTCACTGTCCGTGTGGAGTTTGCATATTCTCCCCGTGTCTGCCTGGGTTTCGCCCCCACAACCCAAAAATGTGCAGAGTAGGTGGATTGGCCACACTAAATTGCCCCTTAATTGGAAAAAATAATTGGGTAATCTAAATTCAAAAAAAAAACTACTGTAAGTTGTGAATCTCCTTATATAAATACAGGTCCTTCTTTGCACACAGTGGATGACAATTGAATCATAGAATTTCTACATTGCAGAAGCAGGCCATTCGGCCCATCGAGTCTGCACCGACCCTCTGAAAGATCACCCTACCTCGGTCCACTCTCCCACCCTATCTCCGTAACCCCACCCAACTAAGGGTCAAATTAGCATGGCCAATCCACGTAACCTGCACATCTTTGGACAGCAGGAAACCGGAGCGCCCGGAGGAAACCCATGCGGACACGGGGAGAACGTGCAAGCTCTACACAGACAGGGCCGGAATTGAACCCGGGTCCCTGGTGCTGTGAGGCAGCAGTAATAGCTGCAATAATAATAAGCTAAATTGCAAGGAAATACTAATCAATCTGTTCCTCTGGCAGTATTCTTAATATTTATCCCAATTTGAGTTGTTATTCTCCTTTTCCACTGAATGTTCTGTAATACTCTCCCTGAATGTGAAGATCTGTTTTTTGACTTGTTTGTTTTTTCCAATCTATACATGTGGCAGATCAGGTTCCTCGCCACAGGGGGGGTGGGGGGAGGGGGGGGGGGGGGGGGGGGGGGGGGGGGCTCAGAAAGGATAACCTATTGTCTTCACTCTCAATGATCATATATAGATATGAGTTCCCAGTCAGACAGAACTGTGCTTATTATTCCTCTTACACTTCTAACTATTTTTTTTAAAAATTAAATTTTTAAAAAGATTTTTAAAATTTAGAGTACCCAATTCATTTTTCCAATTAAGGGGCAATTTAGCGTGGCCAATCCACCTAGCCTGCACATCTTTGGGTTGTGGGGGCGAAAGCCACGCAAACACGGGGAGAATGTGCAAACTCCACACGGACAGTGACCCAGAGCCGGGATCGAACCTGGGACCTCAGCGCCGTGAGGCAGCAGGGCTAACCCACTGCGCCACCGTGCTGCCCTCACTTCTGACTATTACTTATTCATGACATCAATCTTTACTCATTGTATGTCTGTAGGAGAGTTTTTATTCATTCGGCAGGGTTAGGATTATGTACCATATATAACTGCAAAGAGCTTCTGTTTAGTCAACAGGACAAGAATTAGTCACTGTGCATTTGTATAGAGTTGTTGTTTATTCAGTAAAGGAAGGAGTGATATTTTCCTATTTGTATTCCTCTGGGAGTAATATTCCAGTTTTGCAAGACCATCTGTTCCTCTTGGTTTTCTCTCTGTCACACACCTATCCAAGACTGCGGGGCCTCCAACAATGTTTCCACGAAACCAATTTCTAGGATGTGTGTGACGGTAGCTGGGAGTAATTTTCCCTGCAATTTTCAACCACTCTTTTAGAAGACAATTGACTTTAAGTTCATGCTCTACTGCATTACTTTGAGTCACAACGCCTTTTGAAATACTTACTACAAACATGGCAATGTTATCGCGATTGGCAACACAAGGTGGTAATAATTGTACCTTAGGGATAATTCTAAACGTGCCAGAGATAGGGGTACAAGATTATGGGCCCCGAAAATAACTGACATTTATAAGCAACAAATAATGTCCCAAGGTGCTTCATAGGAATATAATCAGAAAAGAAAATTGACATTGGACAAACTACAGAGGTATTAGGCCAGGTTTATAAAACTCTAGGTCACAAATATAAGTTTGAAAGAGCAAATTAAGGTAGAGGGAGGGAGCCGGAGCTGTTAATGGAGGGAATTCCAGAAATCGAGGCTACACCAGTGGTGAATAGATGAAAACAAGGGACTCAGGGGACCAGAAATGAAAGGGTGCAAGGACCTTGGCAAGGTTGTGGGCTGGATGAAGTTACAGCAATAGGGAGGGGGGGCAAGGCGAGAGAAAAAGTTGAAGGCAGTATGATAATTTCAAAATGGCCCTCATAGAACATAGAACATTACAGCGCAGTACAGGCTCTTTGGCCCTCAATGTTGCGCCGACCTGGGAAACCACTCTAAAGCCCATCTACACTATTCCCTTATCGCCCATATGTCTATCCAATGACCATTTGAATGTCCTTAGTGTTGGCGAGTCCACTACTGTTGCAGGCAGTGCATTCCACGCCCTTACTATTTGAGTAAAGAACCTACCTCTGACACCTGTCCTGTATCTATCTCCTCTCAATTTAAAGCTATGTCCCCTCATGCTAGATATCACCATCTGAGGAAAAAGGCTCTCACTGTCCACCCTATCTAATCCTCTAATCATCTTGTATGCCTCAATTAAGTCACCTCTTAACCTTCTTTTCTCTAACGAAAACAGCCACAAGTCCCTCAGTCTTTCCTCATATGATCTTCCCTCCATACCAGGCAACATCCTTGTAAATCTCCTCTGCACCCTTTCCAATGCTTCCACATCCTTCCTATAATGCGGTGACCAGAATTGCACGCAATACTCCAAATGCGGCCGCACCAGAGTTTTGTACAGCTGCAAAATGACCTCATGGCTCCGGAACTCAATCCCTCTACCAATAAAAGCTAACACACCGTACGCCTTCTTAACAACGCTCTCAACCTGGGTTTCCAAGTGGAAGGTGTTATGGGCTAGGGCTTAGAAACTCCAAAGTGTATCATGAAGCTTACCTGACCTATAACTTTTAGGTTGAATTTGGCTGGGATGAGCACAAGAGCCTTCCCTTCAGGTGTGATTCATCAAATTTCCTAGACACTTTCATCTAAAACTAAGTTTATTATAAGAATGTAGTTAACATATATATAACACTTAGCAAGAATTTGTTATCAATTACAAATATGAAAAAAACACAACAGCTACAGTAATCTGTGTATATAACTCTTAATGAATCCCCCTTAGCTGTTCCAATTCAATAACAAAATCCAATAAACCAAAACCCCTTTCAAGGGCGTGGCCCATCACACTGTAATCTCACTTGAATGGGACTGGTCCTTTCCCGGAGATCCAGCCTCCAACCAGCAGATTCAAAACTCCTTCCGGAAAGCAACCCTATCTTTAAAGTTCCCAAGGCAGTTTGCCACACCCAATGTGCCTTCAGTTCACTGGAACAGCTTTAAAATAAAAACAGAGAAAACAGGGAACCTCTGTTTCTCTTCTGCAGTCCAAACCAACAAACTGAAACTGAAACCCCAAAACCTAAACCCCCTCTCACCTGACAGCCACAGCCCAGCTCCACCCACAAATGACATCACCAAAGCCATGCTACAAGCCATGTGGTCAAACAAAACCTTTCATAAAGGAACACTCACATGACAAAGGAGATTATTAAAGCAGTGATTTTCTCCACAAGAATGCAAGATTCATAGAATCGCGACCATGCAGACGGAGGCCATACAGCCCACCGAGTCTGCACCGACCCTCTGAAAGAGCACCCTACCTAGGCCCACTCCCCACCCCTGTAACTCCACCTAAGGGACACTAAGGGGCAATTTAGCATGGCCAATCCACTGTGGCGAGAAAGTGCACCAGAAACTCAACAGACACCGGGAGAAATGCAAACTCCACACAGTCACCCGAGGTCGGAATTGAACTCGGGTCCCTGGCGCTGTGAGGCAGCAGTGCTAACCAGCGTGTCACCTTCTGGATGTAAAGGAAGACTGCCCCATTAGAATCATAGAATCCCGACAGTGCAGAAGGAGGCATTCTGCCCATCGAGTCTGCACCAGCCCTTAGAAAGAGCACCCTACATAATAATTGCCCAGGCTTCTAGTTACAGGTGAAAATGACAAAATGTAGTTGTCAGTCTGTTTTTCTTTACCCTTGCACATGTTAAACCCTGTTGCAAAGTGCCCTATAAACAAGAATTGACTAGATAATTCCTCCAATAAAGATGATAGATTTCACCTATTATTTGCGGTCACTAAGCTCTGCGGTGATTGGATCCTCAGCTACTGTGAAGACTTCAACCTGTGCCCTGGGGGTGGGTGGCACATTGGCCAGCGACCCTTCATTAATTACCTCGCCTGGGTGACTGTACATCCCGCGTGCGCCGAGAAAACTGGCTATTCAACTGTCGGGGCATCATAGGCAAAAGCAGCCACTGGTCTCTCTAACTGATGGCCCTGCTCACCCACCTCCCAGCATCTGTCAGGGGGTTGGGGATGTGGTGTTGATCCGGATGGGGACCCTCCCCACTCAACCCCACTCCACACATCCCCCCCCCCCCCCCCTCACCACCACCCCTTGCTATGGGGCACTGGCCTCCACTGGTTGAACTGCTGCTGCCACCCATGAAGTCTGGGCTATTGGAACTTGATTCGAAGTCCAGCAAGATCCAGCAGTGAAGGAGTTAAACGTCTGTCTGACAAGGACACAAGAATACAGAATCTGGGAAGGGGGACTGAGGTGCAGCGAAATCTGGAGAAAATCAGGCTGATACAATAAAGATCTCGCATCCCTGACACCTCTCCCCCAGTAGGAATCTTCGCAACCATGTTACAGAGGCTGCTCTAAACCATCTTCCAGCCTCAAACTTTACAGATAGCAGCTGGGAGAGCCTGCTAGCCACTGGGCACTCAATTATTTATCCAACCATTCAGGGTTTTTTTTTCAGGAAACGCACGATTATTTGACTAAACGCTTTGTCCAACTCAATTCCCAACAATCTGCTATGGGACGGGTGCAGCTGCCCAGCCCCACCGCCCTAACCCAGCAGCACCACCTCCACAAACACCTTGAGACCCAGCGTTGCCTTAAAGGGGGCAGAGCAGGACCCTAACCCCCCCCTTCCCCAGGGGGAGGGAAGCCAAGGACCCCACCCCAAAACAACCCCCCACCCCCTCCTCCCGACCCCAGCCCAACACTCATCGGCTGTGCCCTGTTGCACCGTTCGAGTTAAGTACATTTGAGCAAAACCCAGGTTACGCACAGGAGCTCCACCCCTGCGGTAAGAAGCAAATCCGAAAATAATTGCACCTCTTTGCAAATCTGGTGTTTAAAAATCCCTGAGTCGAGAGGGTATTATTGGGAGAGAGGGCGGTGCCATGTATCTATCAGACATACACATAACTGGATGAATAAAGACTATTATTTTGCCAAAAACCCTCACAAAGAATTCGAGTTGAGGGAGTGGAGATATTCAAATCTTTTTAAAAAACATATATCTATGCAAAAGCCATCAAACAACAACAGTAACAATCAATCTCACAAGGAAAACACAGAGCTTGTTTGCTTAACAAGCTCCTGCTAATAATTTGGTTGCTAGGCAGCTAATTAATACAAAAGGTCCATTTCCCTTACCTTGGGTGGTCTTTGTGGAGTTTCTTGCCCCCCCCTCCTCCACACACCCCGTCCCCCTTCCTCCTTGAAAAAAGAAATCCAGCACAAATTCTTTTCAAAGAAGTGTTTAGCTGGTGCTACAGGTGGGTTCCTGCCTTGCCTTCCTCTCTCTCTGAGCTCAGGGCTCACTCACTCCAGTGGAGCTGTCCAGAGCTGGGAGGTGCTGAAAAATCTCTGCTGCTGGTGTTGGGGGCGGGGGGGGCTGGACGGGAGCATCGGGAGTAACAAGTACCTGCAGGGTGGTGCGGGGCTGGGTGGTGACGGGGAGGAGACAGCACTCAGCTCGCCCTCTCAGACTATACCATCCTCCCGAGGGTGGAAGAGGGAGGAGGGACGAGCCAGCAAAAACAAAACCGAAACCGACCAGCCAACTTAAACCCCCTCTCTTTCTGCCAAATATGCCTCAGCCCTCTCCACAGCTGACACAACCTGTTTTCCAAAGCTCAACAACTTCCACCCCCCCCCCTCCGCCAACAAAAAAAAGGCTTAGCGTATATTAGACAGACCGACCACAGTTAAGTCACAATTAAGTTACTGCCAGGAATTAGTGTGCAATGTTTAACGCCACTGCTTTATTAATCGTACACTTGAGCCTGAAGCTGGATTCTCCTCCTCCACGAAAATCTATTCGTTCAAAAAAATGAAAACACTGAAATAATCAGGAACAGTCACAATGCAAAGTGAGAGAGAAAAGGCAGGTTGAGTGGAGCCTTGGACAGGATTATTGAAGAATGCCTCACCCCCCCCCCCCCCCCAAAAAAAACTGCTGCCTTCCCTCTTTATATATGCTGACACAAATGCTTCGTTTTTGCAGTAATTTAATTTCACATTTCTCATTTGTCTCTCTGTGCAGCTAACCTGGAGATATCCACACTGCTCGATTGGAGATCTGTGCAGAAGCTGATGTCAAGGGGGCGAGGTTGACAAATAAAGCTGCCTGCCCCCCCTTCACTTTCCAAATGCTGTGCATTGTTTTCCAGTCCACCTTAACCTAATCTTCTGATCCACCCAGGAAAAGACAGCACTCACAGAAACAGAGTCGACTGTGGCGCGAGGTATTTTATAAAAATAAAATTTTGGGCGGGTATGAGCATCACAGACAAGGCCATCGTTTGTCACCCATCCCTAACTGCCCCCGGAGAAGGTGGTGGCCAACCGTCCTCTCTAACTACAGCAGTTCATGTGGTGCAAATACAGCCGCCGGCTAATTTTCTGCAGGGTTTGATACAACTCAGTAGCTTGCTGGACCATTTCAGAGCACAGTTTAAGAGTCAAGCGCATTCGCTGTGGGTCTGGAGTCACATGTAGGCCAAACCGTGTAAGGACGTCAGATTTCCTCCCTTGGTTCCATCGGTAAACCAGATTTTTTACAATAATCAAGTGGTTTAATGATCATCATTAATGAGATCAACTTTACATCCCAGATTTATTAATTGAATTTAAATTCCTCTGCCGTGGTGGGATATGAATCGTATGTCCAGAGCAGTAGTTGGAGCCTCTGGATTACTAGTCTACCAATTTTAGGCTAATGTCCTTCAATATGGGAGAAACCTTATGGACATTTGCTAATCTGACTGTAGGGTGAGCGTGAGTGAGTGTAGTTTATGTATTGTTCTTGAATGTGTCATCAAAGGGAAAAGCAGCCTGTGGTCATCTGTGACTATAGTGAATTTACCGTTATAAAGAACAAAGAAGAACAAAGAAAAATACAGCATAGGAACAGGCCCTTCGGCCCTGCCGACCATGCTGTCCATCTAAACTAAAATCTTCTACACTTCCTGGGTCCGTATCCCTCGATTCCCATCCTATTCATGTATTTGTCAAGAGGCCCCTTGAATGTCACTATTGTATAATAATCACTTATTGTCACAGGTAGGCTTCAATGAAGTTACTGTGAAAAGCCCCTAGTCGCCACATTCCGGCACCTGTTCGGGGAGGCCGGTACAGGAATTGAACCCGCGCTGCTGGCATTGTTCTGCATTACAAGCTATCTGTTTCGCCCACTGTGCTAAACCAGCCCCTTAAATTTAGAGTATCCAATTCATTTTTTTCCAATTAAGGGGCAATTTAACGTGGCCAATCCACCTACACTGCACATCTTTGGGTTGTGGGGGCGAAAGCCATGCAAACACGGGGAGAATGTGCAAACTCCACATGGACAGTGAACCACAGCCGGGATCGAACCTGGGACCTCGGCGCCATGAGGCAACAGGACTAACCCACTATGCCACCGTACTGTTACATCTATGTATTTGTGTGCATGTTATATTAAATCATTTATGAAGCACTTTTCACCATTTCAGTACAGCCCAAAGATAGTGAAGCACATTTTAAAGTGTACTTGTTATTGCAATCATAGAATCATAGAATTTACAGTGCAGAAGGAGGCCATTCGGCCCATTGGGTCTGTACCAGCCCTTGGAAAGAGCACCCTACTTAAGCCCATGCCTTCACCCTATCCCCGCAACCCAGTAATCCCACCTAACCTTTTGGACACTCAGGGACAATTTCACGCGGCCAATCCACCTAACCTGCATATCTTTGGACTGTGGGAGGAAACAGGAGCACCCAGAGGAAACCCACGCAGACATGAGGAGAATGTGCAGACTCCGCACAGACAGTTGCTCAAGGTTGGAATTGAACCCGGGTCCCTGGTGCTGTGAGGCAGCAATGCAGCACCGTGCTGCCCAATGTCCGGTAACTGGGTAGCCAATTTGTTCACAACAGGCTCCCATAAAGAGGTATAAAACAAATGATCAGATAATCTGTTTGAGTGATGCTGGTTGAGAGGTGAACCAGGACACGGGAGGTCAGGAGGGGAGGGGGGGGGGGGGATCCTCCTGTTCCTGTTTAAATTGTGGCTGGGGTTCTTTTATGCTCATCTGAGGGGGCAACACCTCGCACAGCGCTGCGCTGAAATTGTAACCTGGATCATGTGCTCAAGTCTCTGGAGTGGGACTTTAACCCACAACCTCCTGACTCAGAGGGAGAGGTGTTTAAATGCATCCATGGGATGGGATGCGAGCATCACTGTCCAGACCAGCATTGATTGCCCATCCTTAATTGTTCTTGAGAACGTGGCGGTGAGCTGTCCTCTTGGACTGCTGCAGTCCAGATGGCAAACAGGCACGGTTGAAAGCTTTCTTACATGGCGTTGAAGATCTTGTTCATTTACAGAAAATTTAAACAATTGTGTTTCAGGCACAAAACAACCCTCTCCACAGGGTCAGGAAACTAAGAGAAAGACCAAGCGATCAAAGGGTAGCACAGTGGTTAGCACTGTTGCTTCACAGCTCCAGGGTGCTGGTTTTGATTCCCGGCTTGGTTCTCTTGTCTGTGCGCAGTCTGCACGTTTTCCCCGTGTCTGCGTGGGTTTCCTCCGTGTGCTCCGGTTTCCTCCCACAGTCCAAGGATGTGCAGGTTAGGTGGATTGGCCATGCTAAATTGCTATTAGTGTCCAAAAACGTTAGGTGCAGTTACTGGGTAACGGGGATAGGGTGGAGGTGTGGGCTTAAGTAGGGTGCTCTTTCCAAGAGTCGGTCAGACACGATGGGCCAAATGGCCTCCTTCTGCACTGTAAATTCTATGATAATTCAAATACTTGACGGATTTACAGTGGTTAACACTGTTGCTTCACAGCGCCAGGGTCCCAGGTTCGATTCCCGGCTTGGGTCACTGTCTGTGCGGAATCTGCACGCTGATTTTATTAATCGGCGGAGTAGACACCAAGGTGAGGTTGCAATCCAATTCTTACGTTTGTTGGTTCTGAGGTTGCACAGACCGTTTTCATGCATTTACTCTTTGTTTCCAACCCGTCTCATCACTGCCTCCACCTCCAATGTGCTTGGAAAAGGCAGTTCCGGTTATGGGTGGCACAGTAGCACAGTGGTTAGCACTGTTGCTTCACAGCGCCAGGTTCGATTCCCAGGTCACTATCTGTGCAGAGTCTGCACGTTCTCCCTGTGTCTGCGTGGGTTTCCTCCGGGTGCTCCGGTTTCCTCCCACAAGTCCCGAAAGATGTGCTGTTAGGTGAATTGGACATTCTGAATTCTCCCTCTGTGTACCCGAACAGGCTCCGGAATGTGGCGACTGGGGGATTTTCACAGTAACTTCATTGCAGTATCAATGTAAGCCTACTTGTCACAATAATAAAGATTATCATTTTTTCGTTTGAATATATGTTTGATTGGCAGCTTATTTGGAGTTTGTGACAAACATTTAAACTTAATTTCTCCTCATAAAATTACTTCTCACCCTCTGCTCTTCAAATTAAGCAGTTTGTGTGAAACCATCAGAGAGTTTTAGGCCAGAGGGAGAATTTCTTAATGATCGGCAACAAATTACCATATAAATGTTCATATTCAGACTCTATTCCATCTGGTTCAATTTTCATTGCATTTCAGTGCAGCAGATGTCTGTTATTTTTATATCTTCCAAAGAGGGATAGTTAAGCTTGTAACTACTGAAGATATGCAATATATCACTCTTTCAGTTACTTAGCCATTTATTCATCTGTTTAGCTGTTGATAAGCTAAGCCACAGTCCCATCGCTCTACTTACTTCCAAAGGTGAAGACGATTATCTGAAGGCAGCTGATATAAGCGATGTGCCGTAGCATAGAAATGAAAAGTTTCCATTTGAACCCGGTACTCGCAATAAATGAGCTGGATATTGGGTAGGCCGAGGTACACCCCAGTTTACGGGACGAGGATTCAAGAGAAGCTGAATCATAGTAAAATATCTATAGAAAAACCTTCAAAATGAAAAACTAAAATGTTCCTTTCTCAGAGTTACAAAGCCAATGCGCAGTGTGAATGGGGCAAGCCCCTAATCCAACTCCTTGCTTGCTCCAAAAACCAATACAAACTTAATCCAATTCGTGGTCCCCACAGAAGAGACATGCTAGATCCAGGCTGACAAGAAGAGGCAATACACCCGGTCGCGGGCTTGATCCGACACCTGATCTTAGCCAAAAGGCCGGGAAGCATTAACTAGTACCATGGGTGGCACGGTAGCACAGTGGTTAGCACCGTTGCTTCACAGCTTCAGGGTCCCAGGTTCGATTTCCGCTTGGGTCACTGTCTGTGCGGGGTTTGCACGTTCTCCCCATGTCTGCTCCGGTTTCCTCCCACCAGTCCTGAAAGACATGGGGCGGAATTTTCCGCAAGGCCCGACGCCTCTCCCGGCCCCCTATTCTCCCCTACCCAGGGGGTAGGTGGGCCGTACCGGGAAACTCGGTGGCCGGGCCTTGTCCCTGGCTTCAAGGCCCGGCGCACCAAGAATGACGCCGTGGCGGCGTCTAATGACGTCAGCCGCGCATGCGGGGGTTGGACAGCTCAAACCCACGCATGCGCGGTTGCCGTCTTTCCCCTCAGCCGCCCCGCAAGACATGGCAGCTTGATCTTGCGGGCCAGCGGAGGGGAAAGAGTGCGTCCCCTTGAGATGCCGGCCCCATGATCGGTGGGTACCGATCGCGGGCCAGTCCCCTCCTGAGCACGGTCGTGGTGCTCGATCCCTGATCCTCCCCCCCCCCCAGGCCCCACACTTACCTGGCGCGCCATGTTCACGACGGCAGTGACCAGGTGTGGTTGCCGCCGTCGTGAACAGGTCAGGAACGGCAGGCCGCTCGGCCCACCCGGGTCGGAGAACCGCGGGCCGCCGTGAAAAACGGCGGCCAGGCGAATTGGATATTCTGAATTCTCCCTCACTGTACCCGAACAGGAACTGGAATGTGACGACTAGGGGATTTTCACAGTAACTTCATTGCAGTGTTAACATCAGCCCACTTGTGACAATAAAGATTATCATTAGTATTATTAATGTTACAGAATTAATGTTGACTGTTTATTCATAGACCAGCCTGCAATGCCTCTCTGTCTTGCCCGTACAACTGACTGTGTTGCAGTTCTGACCCAATCATTCCAGTCAATTCTGTGAATCTAACACCTTCATAATACTTTCACGGCTGACCTGGTCTGAAGCATAAAACTCACTTCTTGAATATACTACCTGCGCTCTCCCACTCAACTAATTATAGAACCATTGAGCACAGTAGGAGTCCATTCGACTCATTCATGTCTGTGAGCATGAATGAGATATCCAATTATCCAAAGCCTTTACAACTTTGGAGGTTGTTTTGGCGGCACTGAACAAAAATCTTTGACAAGCAAAAGATTATATTTAAAAATGAATTGATGGGATGTGGCCATTACTGACTGAGCCAGCATTTATTGTCCAACCCTAATTGCCCTCGAGAAGGTGGTGGTGAGTGTCCTTCTTGAACCGCCGCAGTCCCCAAAGTGTAGGTACACCTCCAGTGGTATTAGGGGGGGGGGGGCGAATTCCAAAATTTTGACCCAGTGATAGTGAATATATTTCCAAGTGATATATTTGCAAGGCAGGGTGGTGAGTGACTTGGGGGTGTGGGGTGTGGAAGGGGGGGGGGGGGGGGATGGGGTTGGTGGGGAGACCTCCAGGTGGTGGTGTTTCTAAGACTCTGTTGTCCGTATCCTTCTAGATGCTAGTGGTTTCAGAAGGTGCTGCCTGAGGAGACTTTAAAAAAAATAAATTTAGAGTACTCAGTTCATTTATTTCCAATGAAGGGGCAATTTAGCATGGTCAATCCACCTACCCTGCACATCTTTGGGTTGTGGGGGCGAAACCCGCGCAGACACGGGGAGAATGTGCAAACTCCACACGGACAGTGACCCAGAGCCGGGATCGAACCTGGGACCACGGCGCCGTGAGGCATCAGTGCTAACCACTGCACCGCCATGCTGCCCTGCTGCCTAAGGAGACTTGGTGAGTTTCTGCAGTGCATCTTGTAGATGGTACACACGGCTGCCACTTTTCGTCGGTGGTGGAGGGAGGGAATGATTGAGGAAGGGGTGTCAATTAAGTGGGCTGCTTTGTCCTGGATGGTGTCGAGCTTCTTCAGTGTTGTCATTCTCAGACTACCTAAGCTCCTGCCGTATATATTCATGCCGGCACAGTAATGTTTATATTTCACAAGAATCTCCTCCCTCCTTACTTCATCTCACCCTATCAGCACATAGTCCTTTTTCCCTCATGTGTTTACCTCATTTAAGCCTTAACTGGATCTGTGCTCGAATAATCTGTAAAGTTTGAAGCATGGGCTTGTGTAAGCATTGGTACTGAAGTTCCTGAGGAATATGTTCCGTTGAGCCTAGATTAAAGTAACAGGCGACAGAAGACTTCATTTTATTAAACTCATTCATGGGTTAAAGGAAACTATGAAAATATGACGCATGCGTTGGCCTTGATAGATTGGGGAGAGTTACTTAAAGGGATGACAGTGGACAGGCAATGGCAAACATTCAAGGAACGCATGGGGGAACTTCAGCAACTGTTCATTCCTGAATGGCACAAAAGCAAAATGGGTAAGAGGGCCAATCCATGGCTTACAAAGGAAATTAGAAATAGTATCCGATCCAAGTAATAAGCATACAGATTGGCCAAGAAAAATAATGGGCGCGATTCTCCGCAAATGCGGCGAGTCGGAAAGGCTGCCGTGAAACTGGCCGTGTTTCACGGCAGCCTCCGTGCCCCCTCCCAGGACCCAATTCTCCACCCAGGGCGGGGCTAGCAGCGCGGCCCCGTGAAGCACGGCATCGCGGGCTTAGCGACCGTCGCTAAGTCCGCACACCAAGCGTCACGGCGGCTGACGCGCACGATGACGTCAGCCGCGCATGCGCGGGTTGGACGGCTCCAACCCGCGCATGCGCAGATGATGTCATCACGCAGACGCATCAAACCCGCGCATGCGCGGGCCGCCATGCCCCTCAGCCGCCCCGCGGACTGATCCTGCGGGGCGGCGGACGAATAAATAG
Organism: Scyliorhinus canicula; assembly: GCF_902713615.1. Lineage (NCBI taxonomy): Eukaryota > Metazoa > Chordata > Chondrichthyes > Carcharhiniformes > Scyliorhinidae > Scyliorhinus > Scyliorhinus canicula. Next base: position 6,810,484 of record NC_052168.1, on the reverse strand, counting down.
TGCGATCGGACCCGCTGTCCGTGATCGGTGCCCACCGATCGCAGGCCCATGCCACCCTTGGCCGGCCGTGCCAATCGGTGCCATGCTTGTCCGGGATTGCACTTTGCGGCCGTTTTCACGAACGGTGAGAGCAGGTGTGATTGCGTTCGTGAAAACGGCCGTAAAGGCCTGGGAACTCGGCCCATCGGCCTGGGGAGAATCGCTGTTCACTGTAAAAAATGGCGAGCAGTGATTCGTGTCATGGGGCGGCCGTGTGGGGGGGGGGGGGGGGGGGGGGGAGAATAGCGGGAGGGCGGGAAAATTGTCGGGAAGGCCCTCCCGCTATTCTCCGACCCGTCGTGGGCAGCGGAGAATCGCGCCCAATAGGTCTGAGGATTGGGAACAGTTTAGAATTCAGAGGGGATTGGTGAAAAAGGGGAAAATACAATACGAAAGTAAGCATGCAGGGAACATAAAGACTGACACTAAGAGCTTCTACTGTTATGTCAAGAGAAAGAGATTGGTAAAGACAAATGTAGGCCCCCTACAGACAGAAACAGGGGAATGCATAATAAGGGACAAAGAAATGGCTGTGCAATTGAATATATACTTTGGTCCTGTCTTCATAAAAGTGGACACAAATTAGATACCAGAAAGGTTGGAGAATGAAAGGTTTAGTGAGAGGGAAGAAATGAGGGAGATCATGAAATGAGGGAACATTAGTAGAGAAATGGTGCTGGGAAAATCAATGGGATTGGAGGCAGATAAATCCCCAGGGCCAGATAATCTGCATCCCAGAGTGCTTAAGGATGTGGCTCTGGAAATAGTGGATGCATTGGTGGTCATCTTCCATGATTCTATAGACTCTCGAACTGTCCCTGCAGACTGGAGGGTAGCTCATGTCACTCCAATATTAAAAAATGGAGATAGAGAGAAAGCAGGGAATTATAGACCAGTAAGCCTAACACTTAGTGGGGAACATTCTTGAATCCTTCATCAAGGACTTTATAGCACAACATTTAGAAAGCAGTGGCAGGATCAGTCAGAGTCAGCACGGGTTTACGAAGGGGAAATCATGTTTGACAAATCTGTTGGAATTCTTTGAAGATGTAACCAATACAGTTGACAAGGGAGAGCCAGTCGATGTGGTATATTTGGACTTTCAGAAGGCGTTTGACAAAGCCCGCATAAGAGATCATTGTGCAAAATTAAAGCGCTTGGGTTTGGGGGAAGTGTATTGAGGTGGATAGAAAACTGGTTGGCAGAGAGGAAACAAAAAGTAGGAATTAACGGGGCCTTTTCAAATTGGCAGGCGTAACTAGTGGGGTGCCACAGGGATCGGTGCTGGGACCCCAGTTCCATACAATATATACTAATCATTTGGATGAGGGAACAAAATGTAACATCTCAAAGTTTGCAGATGATACCAAGTTGGGTGGGATGGTGAACTGTGACGAGGATGCAGAGATCCTACAGCATGATCTGGACAGGTTGGGCGAGTGGGCAAGTCAATGGCAGATGCAGTATAATTTGGATAAGTGTGAGGTAATTCACTTTGGAAGCAAAAATAAGAAGGCAGATTACTACCTGAATGGCTGTAAATTGGGAGAGGGGGCGTGTGCAGCGGGACCTGGGTGTCCTTGTGCACCAGTTGCTAAAAGTAAGCATGCAGGTGCAGCAGGTGGTAAAAAAAGGCTAATGGTGTGTTGGCCTTCATTGCGAGAGGTTTCGAGTATAGAAGCAGGGATGTGTTACTGCAATTATACAGGGCCTTGGTGGGGCCACACCTAGAATATTGTGTGCAGTTTTGGTCTCCTTCTCTGAGGAAGGATGTTCTTGCTCTCTCAGGAGTGCAGCGAAGGTTTACCAGACTGATTCCAGGGATGTCATATGAGGAGAGATTGACTAGGTTGGGATTGTTCGCGCTGGAGCTCAGAAGAATGAGGGGGGGATCTCAAAGAGACTTATAAAAGTCTAACAGGAGTAGATGCAGGGAAGATGTTCCCAATGGTGGGTGTGTCCAGAACCAGGGGTCACAGTCTGAGAATTCAGGGTAAACCATTTCGGACAGAGATGAGGAGGCATTTCTTCACCCAAAGAGTGGTGAGCCTGTGGAATTCATTACCACAGGAAGTAGTTGATGGTAAAATGTTGAATATGTTCAAGAGGCGGCTGGATATAGCACTTGGGGCCAATGGGATCAAAGGTTATGGGGAGAAAGCAGGATTAGGCTATTGACTTGGATGATCAGCAATGATCGTGATGAATGGTGGAGCAGGCTCAAAGGGCCAAAAGGCCTCCTCCTACTCCTATCTCCTATGTATCTGTATATGTATGTATTACTGACAAGGCCACTATTTATTGCCCATTTTAATTTCCCTTGAGAAGATGATGGTGTGATATCTCCTTGACTATAGTTGAGTGGCTTGAAAGGCCATTTCATAGGGCACTTAGATCGGCCACATTGCTGTGGATCTGAAGTCACATATCGTCCAGGCTCGGTAAGGATGGTAGATTTTCTTTCACAAAGGACATCAGTGATCAAGATGGGCCGTTACAATGATCCAGTAGTTTCATAGTCATCGTTACTGTTCCTAGCTTTTTTTAAAATTCAAGATTTTTTTAATGAACTGACATGAAATGTCCCAGGTGCCAGCTTGGGATTCGAACTTCTACCCCTGGATCATGGCCGGAATTCTCCGGCCATTCGCTGGTGGCGGGGTTCCTGCTGGCAGAGCACCCCGCCCCGCCCCCGTTTGTTAAAAACATTTTAAAAAATAAATTTAGAATGCCCAATTCATTTTTTCCAATTAAGGGTCAATCCACCTACCCTGCACATCTTTGGGCTGTGGGGGCGAAACCCACGCAAACACGGGGAGAATGTGCAAACTCCACACGGACAAAGACCCAGAGCCGGGATAGAACCTGGGACCTCGGCGCCGTGAGACAGCAGTGCTAAGCCACTGCGCCACCGTGCGGCCCCTAAAGATTGATCGTTTTTTGAAGAATAAAGGTGTTTGGGCAGGTAAGTGGAGCTGAGTCCACAAAAGATCAGCCATGATCTCATTGAATGGCGGAGCAGGCTCGAAGGGCCAGATGGCCTACTCCTGCTCCTAGTTCTTATAGAACATCCTGCTGCCAGTGAACGGTGCAGCACCTCCTGCTGTTGAGAAATACACAACTGCGGGAGCAGAGAATCCAACCCCATAAATCCAGCTGGATTAATAGTCCAGTAACGGTACCACTATGCTACTGTACCCTGTATTATACAATGTACAATCTTCTAAAATTGTTATATAAACCTTTTAAGTGAAGAAAGTAATAGAAATGAGCCTTTTAGTAACAGCACATAATCACCCCACTAATGCAATCCTATCTTATTTGCAGTAATGCCATGGTTCGAAGATGCTTCTGGCTACATCAGTGGCGCTAAATCTATCTGAAACATTTACCCCGTCCCAATCCGCTCCGATACTTACCAATTCTGTACCAAATCCATCCCTGGCGATTTAAGGATTAAATCTGGCAGTTTTGATCCGACTTCTTTGGGTTGAGTTGGTGCATCGTGTGCCACAGGCAGGAGCTAATGAAACAAGATAATTAATGATCGAGCTGCATGCGATAATCTCCCAAGCAGTTGTGTGTCACATCAACACCCTGGAATTCAATCAAGTATAAAGCAGGCTAACACACAAACAGTATTGTGGAAATTACCGGAACAATTAATTACAGCTGTGCTCTGCAGTTTCAAACAGTCACTTTCCAAAGACTTGTCCGCTGAAATGTGTAAACATTAGCCCATTTAAACACTAACCACTGCAATTTCTGTCTCGCTCTCGCTTTCCACACAAACACACACTAATCTTTTTGCAATGTGATTAGGAAGAGAGCCTAAGTTTGCATGTGAAGGATCAAAGATAAGGCAGGTTTTTTCAGGCAACCTGATTGATTTTTGCTGGTTCAGTTCAACTTTTTAATTAACTCTGACTGCTGCCAGGAGGCTGTGTAACAGAGAATAACACTGGAATGTACAACCCAGAAACAGATCCACCTATGTCTGTGTTTTTGCTCACAGGAACCTGCATCCGGCTCTCTTCCTCTAACCCCATTCTGTAACTTATTCCAGCTTGTGTTATCTGGCTTCCCGTAAACGTATCTATACCATTCACCTCAACTACTCCCTAAGGTAACAACATCCATATTCTCGCCACTCTCTAGGCAAAGGCATTTCTGCTCAATCCTCCATTGAATTCATTAGTGACGATCTTCCATTTATGGCCCCTGGTTTCTATGGACGCCATCTTCCAAAAAGGGAACAAAGCTCCAGCTTTCTAACACTGACTCACTAACCAGCTTTCTAACACTGACTCACTGACCAGCTTTCTAACACTGACTCACTAACCAGCTTTCTAACACTGTGAGACTCACTAACCAGCTTTCTAACACTGACTCACTAACCAGCTTTCTAACACTGACTCACTAACCAGTATTCTAACACTGACTCACTAACCAGCTTTCTAACACTGACTCACTAACCAGCTTCCTAACGCTGACTCACTAACCAGCTTTCTAACACTGTGAGACTCACTAACCAGCTTTCTAACACTGACTCACTAACCAGCTTTCTAACACTGTGAGACTCACTAACCAGCTTTCTAACACTGACTCACTAACCAGCTTTCTAACACTGTGAGACTCACTAACTAGTTTTCTAACACTATGAGACTCACTAACCAGCTTTCTAATACTGACTCACTAACCAGATTTCTAACACTGTGAGACTCACTAACCAGCTTTCTAACACTGACTCACTAACCAGTATTCTTACACTGTGAGATTCACTAACCAGCTTTCTAACACTGACTCACTAACCAGCTTTCTAACACTGTGAGACTCACTAACCAGCTTTCTAACACTGACTCACTAACCAGTATTCTAACACTGTGAGACTCACTAACCAGCTTTCTAACACTGACTCACAAACCAGCTTTCTAACACTGTGAGACTCACAAACCAGCTTTCTAACACTGACTCACAAACCAGCTTTCTAACACTGTGAGACTCACTAACCAGCTTTCTAACACTGACTCACTAACCAGCTTTCTAATACTAACTCACTAACCAGCTTTCTAACACTGACTCACTAACCAGCTTTCTAACACTGTGAGACTCACTAACCAGCTTTCTAACACTGACTCACTAACCAGCTTTCTAACACTGACTCACTAGCCAGCTTTCTAACACTGACTCACTAACCAGCTTTCTAACACTGTGAGACTCACTAAGCAGCTTTCTCACACTGACTCACTAACCAGCTTTCTAACACTGACTCACTAACCAGCTTTCTAACACTGTGAGACTCACTAACCAGCTTTCTAACACTGACTCACTAACCAGCTTTCTAACACTGTGAGACTCACTAACCAGCTTTCTAACACTGACTCACTAACCAGCTTTCTAACACTGACTCACTAACCAGTATTCTAACACTGACTCACTAACCAGTATTCTAACACTGACTCACTAACCAGCTTTCTAACACTGACTTACTAACCAGCTTTCTAACACTGTGAGACTCACTAACCAGCTTTCTAACACTGACTCACTAACCAGTATTCTAACACTGACTCACTAACCAGTATTCTAACACTGACTCACTAACCAGTTTTCTAACACTGACTCACTAACCAGCTTTCTAACACTGACTCACTAACCAGCTTTCTAACACTGACTCACTAACCAGCTTTCTCACAATTCTTACTGACTGTTGGATCCGTGCAGAGTGCCCAGAAGGAATGGATGTTGGGCGGAAAAACTAAAGGTTTAATGAATTGCACAAGTGCACTCTCCACTCCCTGAATGGTATCCCGCCCAGCCCATATCGGAACGGGCTTTTTATACTGGCCAGCCTTCCCTTGTTAAGGCGAAGCCCTGCCCCTTTAATAATAATAGTCTTTATTATTTCCACAAGTAGACTTACATTAACACTGCAATGAAGTTACTGTGAAAATCCCCTAGTTGCCACATTCCGGCGCCTGTTCGGGAGCACTGAGGGAGTATTCAGAATGTCCAATTCACCTAACAAGCACGATTTTTGGGACTTGTGGGAGGAAACCGGAGCGCCCGGAGGAAACCCACAAAGACATGGGCAGGGCGTGCAGACTCCGCACCGACAGTGACCCAAGCCGGTAAACCAACCCGGGCCCCTGGCGCTGTGCAGCAACAGTGCTAACCACTGTGCTAACAGGGAAGTTTATATTCTGCCGAGATCACGGGGAACCTAATAGTCCATGCCCCAAGATCTTCCCTATGGGCTATAGCACTTACCCAGATTTCTAATACGCTCAGGGTCATTAACACAGATTTTTCCGAGACTGACTCACAAGACCACTTCTCCTACATTAAATGAAGTCATCCCCCCAAAACAATGTGGCTCTTCCCCACGTGTAACAGGTCTGAGAAATTGTGCACCCTGCCACTCTCAAGCTTCAAAACTTTCTTCCATCGCTTTCCAGAGAATCTGGCAAACAAATCTGAAAATAAACCCACAGAGGGACTGCATCATACTTCAGATATTGTCAAAGTTTAGAGTCATATCTCCCACTGTCGCAGTGGGGAGCTGGGCTCTGCACTTCCTTTGTTAAGGCAATGGACTTCTGTTGTTCATGATTGACACAAATCGCCTCCTCCACCCACAGATAGCACGGGCACAGAAAGGGCAATTCTTTCATCCGGGGGTGCGAATAGCATCTGCTTTTTTTTTTACATTTTCCCTCCACAAACAAATTTGTGAATAAGAAAGGAAAGCTCCCCACACACTAATTGAAGTGTTACTGAAAGGTGAGAGCATTGACGGTATAATTAGTCTTCCTGGCTTATTACAGTGCGGGAAGAAAATTGACAAGCCAGAAAATTGCTTTGATCTGTCTAATGCCGTGACATTAATTGAAGCTTTCGGCTTTAATGGAGTTCTGTGTTTCCAAGCCTGATTGCTTCTCCGAAAAGTGCTGTTGAAAGCCCACACCAAACGGAGTGTCTGATAAGACCCTGATCTTAACTGTTTGAGAATCAATGTCAGTGGTAATTACTGCTCGAGGCAGTCATGGCAGTCAGGGGAACCAAGCCCTCGCAGTTTCCTGCAAATCTAATTGAAATTGGTGTTACAATTATGTGGGTTATAAGATTGCTATGTTTTGGGACTGTGGACTGAATATTGAAAACAAAACAAAAGTCATCGTAGTCCCCGAGGACCAGAGGCGGCTCTTCCCTTTGGAGAGGGGAGAGCTGATGGGTGGTGTTTCAACCGGAGGGTCACCACACCTCAGGTGAGGGGCAAGGTTGAGAAGTGCGGGCCTTCATGAATAACCTCAGCAGGTCCGGTCACACTCCTCTTTGATCCAGATGGTCTGTGTCCTCTTTAGGCTGAAGGAGGTCACCTTCATCTGATTGGAAAGGAACTGGATGATCTTTTTTTCATAAATTTGGGGTACCCCAATTAATTTTTAACCAATGAATTTAGCGTGGCCAATCCAGCCACCCTGCACATCTTTGGGTTGTGGAGACGAAACCCACGCAGACACGGGGAGAATGTGCAAACTCCACACGGATAGTGAACCAGAGCCGGGATCGAACCTGGGACCTCGGCGCCGTGAGGCAGCAGGGCTAACCCTCTGCACCACCGTGCTGCCCGAGCTGGGTGATCTAATAATCTTTATTTGCGACATTGACACTGCAATGAAGTTACTGTGAAAAGCCCCTGGTCGCAACATTCCGGCGCCTGTTCGGGTACACGGAGGGAGAATTCAGAATGCCCAATTCACCCAACAAGCACGTCTTTCGGGGCTTGTGGGAGGAAACCGGAGCACCCGGAGGAAACCCACGCAGACACGGGGAGAACGTGCAGACTCCGCACAGACAGTGACCCAAGCCGAGCATCGAACCCGGGACCCTGGAGCTGTGGAGTAACTGTGCTAACCACTGTGCTACCCTGCCGCCTGCCTCAGCAGAGATACGCGGAAATTCTGACTGAAATCCCAATCGAGGGCTATTGGACGGTTTTGAGGGTCTCCAACTTGTTCTGCTCAATGACATTGCCCGCTGTTTTAATGTGGTTGAATGCAATGCAGAAGTCTTGGCTCAGGACAAAAAATTCCAAATCACATGAAGCATCTCCTGCATTTGATTGTTGCCGTACCTGAGCGGTTCCAGAGACATGTTTATAACTGGTAGTCTGATTCCCCCCTGGACCATAGGCTGGAGTGTTTGTTCACCAAAGCCAGAGGTTGGCTCGTCATAGTTCTTTTATCGGACAGAACTGCCATACTTTACACTGCATCTAATTTAAAATGAGCAATGTGCCCATCGACTCTTATGTCAGTGTTCTAGAAGGTATCACTGGGAACATTAGTCTCGCCTGGGAAGCATCATTGCTCTTCGTCCTGGTCTGACTCTTCTAATTCATCTTTTTTGTGCGAAGATTCGCTGGTCATCCTCTGTATGTTTTGAGGTTTTTGCTCTGCACATTTTTCCAGAGTGTCCCAGTTGTTTTTACAGCGGAAACATTCTGCCGTGCTCGCACTGTTCCTGACTGTGAGGCTTTTTGGGGGCCACAGCATTGGTTTGGTTTGCTGTCAACTTGAGCTTTGATTGCAACTATATAGGACCTTAGTTAGAGTATAGTGTTTAATTCTGGTCACACTTGGAGTATAGTTTAATTCTGGTCGCCACACTACCAGAAGGATGTGGAGGCTTTAGAGAGGGTGCAGAAGAGATTTACCAGGATGTTGCCTGGTATGGAGGGCATTAGCTATGAGGAGCGGTTGAATAAACTCGGTTTGTTCTCACTGGAACGACGGAGGTTGAGGGGCGACCTGATAGAGGTCTACAAAATTATGAGGGGCAGAGACAGAGTGGATCGTCAGAGGCTTTTCCCCAGGGTAGCGGAGTCAATTGCTAGGGGGCATAGGTTTAAGGTGCGAGGGGCAAGGTTTAGAGGAGATGTACAGGTTTTTTTTACACAGAGGGTAGTGGGTGCCTGGAACTTGCTGCCGGAGGAGGTGATGGAAGCAGGGATGATAGTGACGTTTAAGGGGCATCTTGACAAATACATGAATAGGATGGAAATAGAGGGATACGGACCCAGGAAGTGTAGAAGAATTTAGTTTAGACGGGCAGCATGGTCGGCACAGGCTTGGAGGGCCGAAGGGCCTGTTCCTGTGCTGTACTTTTCTTTGTTCTTTGTTCTTAATTGTGTACGGTCTTTGTTGCCCTGGAAGACCTTTTGCCTTTTCTTTGTCTAATGAGCTGTACCGTCTTTGTGGGGTGTTCTGTACCAGGGTTTATCCTCTCCTCTTCCTGCGGATCTATTTTGCCGACGGACCTCAGATTTTCTGACAATCCGTATCGCCTGCTCCAAATCTTTTTGCATTGACGGAGATCAGAAAGGGTATCATCAGTTACCCCAATAACTATGTGTTCTTGTATCAGACTTCGGGTCACCATATTCACAGCCTTCGGCCAGCCAATACAAATCATTACTGGAGGCGTCCACAAGTTCTCCAGGATTTTGAAGCCTTGCTCTTTCCAAAGTTTTGTTTCTCTGTAGATTAGGGTAACTGTGACCAAAAAGGCATGTTCCCCGTGAGCTCTCAAAACCCAATGCCATGGGTCAAAGAACATTACAGCACAGGAACAGGCCCTTTGGCCGGCGCTGATCAAACTTCTCAGTTGCTTCATCAATGTCTTGTCTGTCTATTACATCGTCTGCAAGTGCGCCGACTGAATACAATAACGTATTAACTTATATCGCCTCTGATTTGTTATTGGATGCTATTCTGTGTCTTAAAAATCTCCTCCTCCATGATGCCCAATTCTGGGCGGAATTCTCCGCAACGGCCGACGCCGTCGTGAAACCCGGAGTGTTTCACGACGGCTTCGGAAGCCGCTCCTCGCCCCCTATTCTCTCCCCCCCCCCCACCCCCCCCGGGGGGGGGGGGGGGGGGGGGGGTGAGGAGCGGCGTTTCGTGAAACTCGTCCGCCGTGCCTTGACGCTGACGTCAAGGCGGCGCGCCAGGAATGACGCCACGGCGGCGCCTAAGTGACGTCAGCCGCGCATGCGCGGTTGCCGTCTTCCCCTCCGTTGCCCCGCAAGACGTGGTGGCTTGATCTTGCGGGGCGGTGGAGGGGAAAGAGTGTGTCTCTTGGAGACGCCGGCCCTACGATCGGTGGGCACCGATCGCGGGCCAGTCCCCACCGAGCACGGCCGTGGTGCTCAATCCCCTCTCCGCCCCCCACAGGCCCAAACTCACCTTTCGCGCGATGTTCACGACGGCAGTGACCAGGTGTGGTTGCCGCTGGCGTGAACAGGTCGGGAATGGCAGGCCGCTCGGCCCATCCGGGCCGGAGAATCGCTGGTCGGCGGGAAAAATGGCGAGCGTCGATTCTCTGAGCGGGGGTGGGAGAATCGCGCGGGGGGGGTGCCAGAACGGCCCTCCCGCGATTCTCCCACCCAGCATGGGGAGCGGAGAATCGCGCCCTCTATGTCTGGTCTGTCGATCTGCACAAATTGTTTCCAAATCGCAGGAAAAATCGTTCAAACAATTATTAAGGCCAGTTAGTTACTTTGCTACTGCTAGAGGGTCAAATGTATTGGCTGATTTTTTTCTCTCTCAGTTGTTTTAATCCATTGGTCGCCGTGTGTTTTAGTGTCAGACTGGAACTGGACCGTGATGTGTCTCAAGCTGCAAACTCAAGACTGAACCGTCTCCCGGTGCAACCTGGCTGCTTCGCTTTGTTTGGAAGCTTTTTAAAGCCTTTTTTAAAGTTGGTTCCCCCTTCCTCAGATTGTCACGGGGTTCTTAGAATCTGCTTTCTCATTGAGGATTACGAGGGACCACCACATGCTCTGGTGGAGTCTTTTTTAACATTTTTTAGAGTACCCAACTCATTTTTCCCTATTAAGGGACAATTCTGCACATTTTTGGGTTGTGGGGGCGAAACCCACGCAGACACGGGGAGAATGTGCAAACTCCACATGGACATGATCGAACCTGGGACCTCGGTGCCGTGAAGCAGCAGTGCTAAGCACTGTGCCACCGTGCTGCCCTTGGTGGAGTCCTTCTTGAGCTACGCAGTTAATCTCCCCTCTGCCTATCAGCCTCCACGTCTGTTCTGGAGCTTTTCTGGTGACTGCCAACGACTTTGTTGAATTTATTGGCCAGTGGCGGGGTTAGGTGGTCCCACTGTTGTCAGCGGGGTTTCCTGCTGAACATCCCCCTCATCACCGGGAAACCCGCAACAGGGGTGCACCATCGGCGGGACTGGAATATCCACCAGCCGTAGAATCTGAACAGTGACCATTTATTGCGGAACGTAACTATGCACAGATATATGTGACAATAAGGTGGCGCAGTGGTTAGCGCTGCTGCCTCTTGGCGGCGAGGATCCAGGTTCGATTCCGGCCTTGGATGACTGTCTGTGCAGAGTCTGCACGTTCTCCCCGTGCCTGCGTGGATTAGGCTATTGAGTTGGATGATCAGCCATGATCACAATGAATGATGTAGCAGGCCCGAAGGGCCGAATGGCCTCCTCCTGCTTCTATTTTCTCTGTTTCTGTGCCTCGGTCCAGCATGGCAAAGCCACTAGTCCATAGATTATCATAGAATTTACAGTGCAGAAGGAGGCCATTCGGCCCATCGAGTCTGCACTCGGCTCTTGCAAAGAGCTCCCTACCCAAGGTCAACACCTCCACCCCATCCCCATAACCCAACCCAACACTAAGGGCAATTTTGGACACTAAGGGCAATTTATCATGGCCAATCCACCTAACCTGCATATCTTTGTGACTGTGGGAGAAAACCGGAGCACCCGGAGGAAACCCACGCACACACGGGGGAGGATGTGCAGACTCCGCACAGACAGTGACCCAAGCCGGAATCGAACCTGGGACCCTGGAGCTGTGAAGCGATTGTGCTATCCACAATGCTACCGTGCTGCCCTATGGATGTCACCCTCTGCTCGCTGGGTTCAAAGGTTAGTCCTTTCTTGTGGTGAGAGTTAATTTTAAAATCCAGAGTCACAGCTTAACTGGAGGAGGATCTTGCGAACTCACCCATGACCTCCGTCAGTGCACCGTGTTTACAGAGTGAGCTGCCTTGCAAGAATATAGTCATCTCGCAATGGAATATTCTAATGTTGACCTGATTGACAAGTTTGGCCATTTTAATAGGGACACTCTATTCAACAAACTCATAAACTCCTCAAGAATCAGAAATGCAAAGGACTGTAAGCCATCACTGGTGAGAAGGTTGTAGCTTAGTGCCCTCTTCTGGCCAAGGCTGTGCATTAATCACTCAGGACCAAGTTGTGGGTAACATATATAATGCGGCACTGTAGCACAGTGGTTAGCACTGTTGCTTCACAGTGCCAGGGTCCCGGGTTGGATTCCCGCTTGAGTCACTGTCACTGCGGAGTCTGCACGTTCTCCCCGTGTCTGCGTGGGTTTCCTCCGGGTGCTCCGGTTTCCTCCCACAAGTCCCAAAAGACGTGCTTGATAGGTGAATTAAGCATTCTGAATTCTCCCTCTGTGTACCCGAACAGGCGCCGGAATGTGGCGACTAGGGGCTTTTCACAGTAACTTCATTGCAGTGTTAATGTAAGCCTACTTGTGGCAATAAAGATAGGCTGGTTTAGCACAGTGAGCTAAACAGCTGGCTTGTAATACAGTGGGCAACACGGTAGCATTGTGGATAGCATAATTGCTTCACAGCTCCAGGGTCCCAGGTTCGATTCCACCTTGGGTCACTGTCTGTGCGGAGTCTGCACATCCTCCCAAGTGTGTGCGTGGGTTTCCTCCGGGTGCTCCGGTTTCCTCCCACAGTCCAAAGATGTGCAGGTTAGGTGGATTGGCCATGATAAATTGCCTTTAGTGTCCAAAATTGTCCTTAGTGTTGGGTGGGGTTACTGTGTTATGGGGATAGGGTGGAGGTGTTGACCTCTGGTAGGGTGCTCTTTCCAAGAGCCGGTGCAGACTCGATGGGCCGAGTGGCCTCCTTCTGCACTGTAAATTCTATGATTAACAATGCCAGCAGAGTGGGTTAAATTCCCGTACCAGCCTCCCCGAACAGGCGGCGGAATGTGGCGACTAGGGGCCTTTCACAGTAACGTCATTGAAGTCGACGTGACAATAAGCGATTATTATTATCATAATCTTTATTATTTTATAATAATAATAATCTTTATTATTGTAAGAAGTAGGCTTACTTTCAATGAAGTTACTGTGGAAAGCCCCTAGTCGCCACGCTCCGGCGCCTGTTTGAGTACACGGAGGGAGAATTCAGAATGTCCAATTCACTTAACAAGCACGTCTTTCGGGACTTGTGGGAGGAAACCGGAGCACCCGGAGGAAACCCACGCAGACACGGGGAGAACGTGCAGACTCCGTACAGACACTGACTCAAACAGGAATCGAATCTGGGACCTATGCACTGCGAAACAACAGTGCTAACCACTGTGCTACCGTGCTGCCCAAGTGGGGCTGAAAATAACTTGGACAAAGAGATTGTCCCAAAGTTGCCAGTTTCCTGTGCTGCATCAAAGAGCTGGTACCTGAGGTCAACATATCCTCACAGGCGTCGAGGTCCCAGGTTCGATCCCGGCTATGGGTCACTGTCCGTGTGGAGTTTGTATTCTCCCCGTGTTTGCGTGGGTTTCGCCCCCACCACCCAAAGATGCACAGGGTAGGTGGATTGGCCACGCTAAATTGCCCCTTAATTGGAAAAAAACAAATTGGGCACTCTAAATTTATTTAAAAAAAGATATCCTCACAGTCAGAAAGTTATTGTGGAAAGTGTCCATTTCATCGTTCACAAAACGTCTTCAAGACCAATCTGAGTGTGGTATGTCACCGCAATACAAATACTTGAAAGAGAAGACAAGGTAAATAAGGAAGTGCCGACTGGGGTAACATTCAAAATGGACTGTCAGACCGGAGGAGCAAATTTGAGATTCAGGAAATTGTTAGAAAGTTATATTGCTGGGACAGTTATAGACACTGTCAGTACTGAGGGTCAGTCCCATTATAGACACAGTAAATTCTGGACAGACAGTCCCATTATAGACACGGTTAATAACTACAACATACATGCACGATGCACATTTACAGCAGAAAATATCTCGGAGCTGGGAGTCAAACCGAAGAAGTTAAAGGGGAGAAAGTGCGGGGAGATGCAAATGTTAATGAGGGTTGTTTTGAGATGGGGCCAAGCAGGTGGAAAGAGTGTCAGAATACAAGCCTTCGGCTTATTTCATCAATAACAGTAGGAATGAGGTAAGGATGGTTATTGAGCACAGCAAGATCCTTTCTCAACGATCCATTAAAGCAATATTTTGGCCTCTATGTAAACTATCACATGCCATACCTTTGCAACCAATTGCTCAACAGAATTTTGTTACTTCTCGCACAGCCAACATCTGCAGTATAATAACCAGTGGCGGCCAGAAACTCACCTTACCCCAGCCTCATTGAAATCCCGGTAACTCGGCAGAGCGTCAACGGTGAAAGAGGAAGGCAGCATGTTCCCCTGCATCCTCTCAGCCTGAGGGTTAGAGCACACAATCCCGAGGGCGGAGCGGGGGTGGTAACCTACAAGGAGCGAGAGGAAAAGACCAACTTAAACAAGAGAGATGAGCTCAAGAGAGTGCAAGGAATTGCCCAACAGCCTAGAACATAGAACATAGAACAGTACAGCACAGAACAGGCCCTTCGGCCCTCGATGTTGTGCCGAGCAATGATCACCCTACTCAAACCCACGTATCCAAAGATGTGCGGGTTAGGTGGATTGGCCATGCTAAATTGCCCGTAGTGTCCTAATAAAAGTAAGGTTAAGGGGGGGGGGGGGGGGGGGGGGGGGGGGTTGTTGGGTTACGGGTATAGGGTGGATACGTGGGTTTGAGTAGGGTGATCATGGCTCGGCACAACATTGAGGGCCGAAGTGCCTGTTCTGTGCTGTACTGTTCTATGTATCCACCCTATACCCCCCCCCCCTTAACCTTACTTTTTAGGACACTACGGGCAATTTTAGCATGGCCAATCCACCTAACCCGCACATCTTTGGACTGTGGGAGGAAACCGGAGCACCCGGAGGAAACCCACGCACACACGGGGAGGACGTGCAGACTCCGCACAGACAGTGACCCAGCCGGGAATCGAACCTGGGACCCTGGAGCTGTGAAGCATTTATGCTAACCACCATGCTACCGTGCTGCCCCCAAATATGCCTGACTAATATGTATTTCTTGTAAAACAAAATTCAACTTTATCAGCCCATGGGAAATAGGAACTGGAGGAGGCCACTCAGCCCTTCGAGCCTGCTCCGCCATTTAATAAGCTCGCGGCTGATCTAACACCAAGTCCACCTTTCTCCCTAACCCTTGATCCCCCCCGCTGATTTGAAACCTATCAATTCCTTGTCTCTATTGGCAATTTAGCGCCATTTGTAAAGATAGGTGGTTCGGATTAGGTGAGGTAGGGTAATAGGAAGGTCATGTGGCCTCTTGGCTCAAACTTAAATGTAGTGATTTCCCGCGGAAGGTGAAGGTGCAAAAACCCTGCAGCAAAGTGTGGAGAAGTATGAGTTTGGAGGATAGACACCGGAGGTAGGCATCTTGATGGGTGGTGACTGGAGCTTCATGGAGCAGAGGGAGGAGCTAACATCCATTGTGGGGAAGTCTGCTAACTTGATAGATGGGCTATCGGAATTTATTTGTCTTCAGATTCTTTCATTGGTTCTAGGTCAGAGAATTGAGGGATCAAATCCCATCCTATTATACAGCACTTTCAAAATAGAAATAGGCCAACAGCCCTTCAGAATAATAATCTTTATTAGTGTCACAAGTAGGCTTACATTAACACTGCAATGAAGTTACTGTGAAAATCCCCCAATCGCCACATTCCGGCGCCTGTTCGGGTACACGGAGGGAGAATTCAGAATGTCCAATTCACCTAACAAGCATGTCCGTCGGGACTTGTGGGAGGAAACCGGAGCACCCGGAGGAAACCCACGCAGACACGGGGAGAACGTGCAGACTCCACACAGACAGTGACCCAAGCCGGGAATCGAACCCAGGACCCTGGCGCTGTGAAGCAACAGTGCCATGAATTTTGGTCTTTGCCAGTGTTTCTGTTGCATTTGAGCCTATCCCACCCTCCGTGATCCCATTCTATCAACATCTCCTTCTATTCCTTTCCCCCTCGTGTACCCGTCCAGTGCCCTCAAATGCCATTCATTTCAGCCACTCCATGAGAGTAATTTCTACATTTGAACCACTCTCTGGATAAGGACGTATCTCCTGAATGCCTTATTATATATTCGGTTTTATATATCATTGTTATATATTCAGCTTAATTTGACTGGAGCACTGAAGGAAAATTGACATGCTTTAGGTGAGGGTTACTGAAGGTCCTGCCTGTCTGTGGAATTGTCAAAGGAGAACAGGGTGTTCCGATGCACAGCTCCCCATCAACCAACGGCCAAAACAGATGAGAAAAAAACCCCTACATTTCTATAGCACCGTGCACACCGTTAGGATGTCCAAATGCACATTGATGCACTTTTGAAGCGTTGACGTTATAGTCATGCAAGGAACACGGCAGCCAATTTGCACACAGTAAGGTCCCACAAATAGCAATCAGACAATGACCAGAAAATCTGCCTTAGTGATGCCGATTTGTCCGATCACCAGGGGGAACCTGTTGCCCGAAAAGGTGCCTTGGGATCGTTTCCAGCCACCTGGGAGTGTAAACGGGGCCTCGGTTTAATATCTCATCTGATAGGCTCCACCTCTGAGAGCGCAGCACTCCCTCGGTACCGCATTGGAGCGTCAACCTAGGGGCTGGATTCTCTGTTATTGCGACTGTGAAAGACTGTGGAGTTTCACACCAGAGAAACTGGCGCGAAAGGGCCCCATATTCCGAGCCCTGCAGGGGGCTAGCAGGTACCCGGCGGAAATCTAGCTGCTTTTGCTGCAGATACGGGCCCCCGCACTTCCGGGTCAGAGGCCGCGCGTGCGCACGGTGGTGGCCTCCAGCGGCCGCGCTGTGCTCCATGGCGGACTCAGACCGCGGAGCTGGACACGAAACATAGACCCCCCCCCACGATCGGCCGCGCGCCCAACCCTGACCGTCCACCCAAACATTGCCCGGCCGCATATAAGGCCTCCCCTGCCCTACGATCGTCCCTCACCCGACCAGGTCGGACATGGACTGAGTCCGCAGCCACCATCCTAGTTTCCTGACCGGCTGGACCACATTAGATCCACGCCATCGGGGCTTCGGCCGGTCAGGGGCAGAGAATGGCGGAGTGGGCCTCCAGCAATGGCCACAGGTAGGTGCTGTGCGGCCCGCTGAACCCGGGAGGCGACGCCGGTCCCGATTCTGTGTGGGGAAATGGATTCTCCGCCCCAGCTCCAGCCGCGATTTCAGCGTCGGGGTGCAGAGAATCCAGCCCCGAGATGTTTGGGCTCAGGTCACGGGGACTCGAACCCCTAACATTCTGACTCAGTCAGGAGTGCTACGGCTGAACTATGTCTCATTGTGGAGAGCTTCAAATACAAAATACCTGCTGTGTTTAGCTTTAAGATCCTGCGGTGTATCGACAGGGTGGATGTGGAGAGGGTGTCTCCTCTTGTGGGAGAATCTGGAACTAGGAGGGTGTCGCGGTGTAAAAATGAGGAGTCCCCCATTTAAGACGGGCGATGAGGAGAATTTTTCTCTCTCAGAGGTTCAGTGAGTCTCTGGGACTCTCTCCCTCATAAGTCAGTGGAATCAGAGGGCGGGATTCTCTGAAAGCCCCGCCCGGTCGGAGAATCGCCGAGGGGCCGTGTGCATCCCGCTCCACTGCTCCGTGCCGGCTGCCGAATTCTCCGGCGCCGGTTTTCGGGCGGAGGCAGGAATCACGTCGTGCCGGCCGGGGGCCATTGGCAGCGGCTCATCCGGCAATTCTCCGGGCCCCGATGGGCCGAGCGGCCGCCCGTTTTTGGCCTGTCCCGCCGGCGTGAAATGGACATGGTCCATCGCGGCGGAACCTGGCTTGTCGGCCGTGTACCGGAGTGCTCGGGGGGGGGGGGGGGGGGGTGCGGGAGGATCTAGCCCCGGGTGGGGGGCCCCACGGTAGCCTGGCCCGCGATCGGGGCCCACTGATCTGCGGGCGGGCCTGTGCCGTGGGGGCACTCTTTCCCGCTGAGCCGGCCTCTGTAGGGCTCCGTCATGACCGGCGCGGAGAAGAAACCCCCTGCGCATGCGCAAGAACACGCCGGCGGTTCTGAGTGCGCGGGACCACGGCGGCCCTTCGGCGACAACCCCTCCGGCGCAGGCCTAGCCCCCGGAAGTGCGGAGGATTCCGCAACTTCCGGGTGGCCCGACGCCCGAGTGGTTCGCCAGCCAGCGTCGGGCCATCTTGCCGATTGCGGGAGAATCCCGCCCAGAATCTTTGAATATTTCTAAGGCAGATCTGAATAGACGCTTGATTAACAAGGGGGGGGGGGGGGTGAAAGATTATCAGGGGTCAGCCATCATCTTATTGAATGGCGGACAGGCTCGAGGGGCCGAGTGGCCTCCTCCTGCTCTTAATCCGCGTGCATATTTATGCATTCACCATACGTCAGGAATACACTACCTTGAAATGATAACAAGCATTTTGACACACAAGACTCTAACACACCATATTGCTTAAACACGCCACAATGCAAAAAAAGGTCAATCTCTGCATTTCCGACTGTTTAACAAAAGGAGCAAGGAGACTTGATCACCAGCAGGCTAGTTTATGCAAAGTAAAAGCTCTTTCACCCGAAGTGTCAGCCAGTATGTTACTGAGGATGCTCAGCGTTGCATTTAATTCTGTAACAGTTCCTCATTGTGATTTAGCCGCTTGCCAGCAGAGGGAGCTGTCAGCAGCAGAATGCAACTGACATCAGTGAAATTAGGCGATTTGATAACATTCATTATTCGCTAATCCCACTGACATGGGATTAGATCCCATTTGGCGTGAGGCAATCTGTCTCTTAGAACATAGAACATAGAACAGTACAGCACAGAACAGGCCCTTCGGCCCTCGATGTTGTGCCGAGCCATGATCACCCTACTCAAACCCACGTATCCACCCTATACCCGTAACCCAATAACCCCCCACCCCTTAACCTTACTTTTTAGGACACTACGGGCAATTTAGCATGGCCAATCCACCTAACCCGCACATCTTTGGACTGTGGGAGGAAACCGGAGCACCCGGAGGAAACCCACGCACACACAGGGAGGACGTGCAGACTCCGCACAGACAGTGACCCAGACGGGAATCGAACCTGGGACCCTGGAGCTGTGATGGAGAATGAGATACACGCTCTCGGGGAAGATGCTGCCAGCTTTGTCTGATGTGCATGGAATACCGCCGAGCTGGTTCCTGGGACCTGGATGCTGTCTGTGTGGAGCCTGCCCGTTCTCCCCGTGTCTGCGTGGGTTTCCTCCGGGTGCTCCGGTTTCCTCCCACAAGTCCCGAAAGACGTGCTTGTTAGGTGAATTGGACATTCTGAATTCTCCCTTGGTGTACCTGAACAGGCGCCGGAATGTGGCGACTAGGGGCTATTCGCAGTAACTTCATTGCAGTGTTAATGTCAGCCGACTGGTGACACTAATGAAGATTATTATTATTACTATTATTATTATTAAATTACGAATGAATGCAGCAGTCCTCTCAAAGGCAAATCTCCCAAGTATGTTGGCACTTGGAGGCGACATTGCTGGGCACGTTCACAGGATGGAAGACAGACGTATACCCAAGTTGGTTTTCTGTGAGGTGAGATAGCCAGAGCCGTGAGAGCAGCCGGGACACACGAAGCCCCACCCAAAGCGGATGATTGCAAGCGTGACATGAAGGCCGGAGGTCTCCAGCTGATGGCAGTGAGGGATAGAACATCGAACATAGAAAAATACAGCACAGAACAGGCCGACTCAACTACTTCCACAGGCAGTGCATTCCATGCCCCCACTACTCTCTGGGTAAAGAACCTACCTTCAACATCCCCCCTATATCTTCCACCATTCACCTTAAATTTATGTCCCCTTGGAATGGTTTGTTCCACCCGGGGAAAAAAATCTCTGTCTATCTATTCCCCTGATCATCTTATACACCTCTATCAAGTCGCCCCCTCATCCTTCTCCGTTCTAATGAGAAAAGGCCTAGCACCCTCAACCTTTGGCGTGAGTCGCCATGACGATCAGCGGCACAGCGGCTTGGTGACACGCGGCAATACTGAGAACAGCAGCCCACCACCACCACACCTGATACCAACCTTATTTCCGGCACTCTCGGCAGAGCCTGATTGGTCTCTTCAGCCGTCAACAACAGCGCGGCGTATGCAGCTATACCCCATCCCCCAAAACTGGTTTGATTTACTGCACGCTGAGTGTCTTACACAGCCGGAAGGTGGGTTATCCAATCACAACCCCTCAATGCTTCACTCCATTCTAATGGCTCATTTTCCGCCCTTCCGTCCCATCTTTCCAAGGGAATCCACGACCACAAATCCCCACGTCGACAGAGAGGGTAATCAACATCATTTACATCCCACTTTCGACATCCCAAGTTACTTCACAGGAGTGTCATCAGATCGATTGACACTGAGACACAGAAGGAGACATTAGGACAGGTGGCCAGGCCCCAGGTCAAGGCTTTTTCTTTTTGAAAATTATTTTATGAAGGCATTTATAATTTTTAACAACAATTTTCAAGAGGAAAAAAATACAACACAGATAATGCCCACCCAACTAACAGCCACACCCAGCCAACGTGGCTTACATACACGGTTCCCCCTGTCCCACTAACTATTTCACCCCTCAACCAAGCACCCTGCCATTCTGTGAGGATATTAAGCCTGAGTTTGAAAATACAGCTAGCCTAGTTCAGTGTCTTGCTGGGCCAGGGAATGTCCGATATTGCTCAGGAAAACCTGATTATTACACATTTTGTGTGCAATCTTAATTGAAACTTGATAGGTTCACTGAGTGTGTGTGTGGGGGGGGGGGGGGGGGGGGGGAACTAATTGTCAGTAATAGTGAGAGCTATTTCCACTCCTCACTTGTAAAACTGCAATAGGATAGAAATGTGTCATAATATACATCCATGTATATAATGGAGTGCAGACAGGCAGTGATTGACACACAGGATGACCAATGAGCACACAGAACACAGCAGCCAATCAGCAGGCAGGACACGATCACTATAAAGCCAGAGGGCACCAGGTTTCCCGCTCTCTCGGGACCCAGCCTCTGAGACAGTCAGAGTCCATGAGCTAGCCAGTGCAAACACCATGTGGTAGCTAGTAAGTCTGGTCAGGCTAGTATCAGATCTCCATTCAAGTCAGCATAGTGTCAACCCACAGTTGAACATGTATAATAGTTAAGACGTTAAATAAAATCGTGTTGCATCTTATCCAATGTTGGAGGTCTGTCTCTCGATACACTGCATCAAGTGCAGTCCACGTCGACCCAGACAGCCCAACACATCAAAATGGACACCAGGTACTAGATTTTCCGGACCCCGACACCGAAATCGCGTCCAGCGCCGGGGCGGAGAATCCACTTTCGCGCATGTACTCGCCGCGAATCCCGTACCTGCGACCATTGCCAGAGACCGACGCCGCGCTTTTCTCCGCCCCCGATTAGACGAAGTCCTGTTGCCGTGGATCTAATGTGGTCCTGCCCGTATCTGCAGCTAAAGCTGATAGATTCATGACGGATCCCTGCTAGCCCCCTGCCCGGCTGTGAATATGCCGCCTTTTCACAGCAGTTTTTCTGACCTGAAAGGCCACAGTTTTTACGACGACGTGGGGGACAATGTCCCAAAAACGCAGAGTCCAGCCCCAGACATCTTAATGACACAAAAACAATTGCTGAATCATAAACAAAGGATCAGACAAGTGGCAGGAAGCATCACTGCACTCCCACACGTTAGACGAACCTCTCGCTGCTCGCTGGCTTAGACTTAGACTTAGAACAGTACAGCACAGAACAGGCCCTTCGGCCCTCGATGTTGTGCCGAGCAATGATCACCCTACTTAAACCCACGTAACCCGTAACCCAACAATCCCCCCATTAACCTTACACTACGGGCAATTTAGCATGGCCAATCCACCTAACCCGCACATCTTTGGACTGTGGGAGGAAACCGGAGCACCCGGAGGAAACCCACGCACACACAGGGAGGACGTGCAGACTCCACACAGACAGTGACCCAGCCGGGAATCGAACCTGGGACCCTGGAGCTGTGATGCTAACCACCATGCTACCGTGAGGCTTATTGCTGAAGGACACACTGTGATTTCACCCGGGATCTGTGAGTTGGCAGGCTCCTCCCGGAAACCCGGCTGGCCAATCCATCCCGATCCTGCCATTTTATTTCAACTCCAGGTGAAAGAATAGAATCAACTCTCGGTGTGACCTTGAGGATTGCCTTCGCAACACCCGAGAGGCAGCAACGGTTCGTGCGGCTTTAGGAGGTGCTGGTCTGGCCGGATCAAGCCCCTTGCCTCTCAGTCTCCCTGACGTCTGAGCAGACGGTGCTGAGTAACGGCTGGAATGACTGCGCGGGCACGCACCCGCCACAGAAATCGTGCGAGCAGGCGTTGCCGTCCCAACACAATCGTGCCCGCGCGCAATATTACAGTCGGTGGGAGCCTGAAGAACGCCCGCTGACAATTAAAGAAGCAATTAAGCGCAGCGAGGAGGTGATTGCCGCTGGTTTTACATGGCCCGTCTGCTTCTCTGGTTGACGGACAGACCAATCGGTTAGGCGGCCTTCAGGCTTTCGCGATATACATGTTCCAGGGCTGGATAGTACGCCCGGGGCGACGGCGTGAAGTCACGGTCGGGATCGGTGGCACCCCTGCCTCTGAAGCAGAAAGGTCTGGGTTCGAGGCCCCTGCCAGAGATTTGGGCACCAAAGTCTGGGCTGCCACACCAGTGCAGTACCGAGGGAGTGCTGAACTAGCAGAGGCGCCACCTTTCGGAGGAGAGATTAAACCGAAGCAATCACAGTCGCGATGACATTTCAAAAGTGTTAACTGGCTGCAAAGCGCTTTGGGCTGACCCGTGGTCACGAAAGGCACCGTATGGATACAATTTCTTCCATTCTACGTAGCTTTCCAACAGGCGTTTGATGAAGTTCTACTTGGAAAGCTGTGGGGATTCAGGGCAAGGCTGGGAAATTGATGACAATTTGCCTGACGTGGAGAAAACTCGCGGAGGTGCAGCCAGGGGAGTTACTACTGGGTGAAGTGCCTCAGGGTTCAATGTCAGGAGCAGTCGGCTTGCTCCCTGATGCACTATCAATTACGACGAGACGAGAGTAGAGAGTAATCGAGGCTTTATTACGCAGAGATGTGTGGCCTCCTGCAGCTGCTGCCGAAATGGCTGCAGCTCGGTCAGCACACACATTTATACTCCGCCTACTGGGCGGAGCCAGCAGGCAGGGATCTATCCCCGTACCTGTAGTACAGGAGCCTTACCGTATTACATCTCATGTATGTGATATATACAAACAGTGGTGACTACCACACTCCCTCTCTGTCCACGATCGCCAATCTGTCCGGTTTAGAACAGGTCATTTGTACCTCAATGCTGCACAAAACGGAGCTCCGTGTGGCCTCGGCCGTGCATTCCCTTATTCAACACGAGTTGCCGTGAATAACAATGTGTTATTTCTCAGCAAGCGAGCACCGGGAGCCACGCGGCTAAACGCGCTCGCTATGGGACTTTGTTCCCATTTGGGTGAATCGCACTCTGAGTCTTCTGCTTAAAGGCAGATCTTGATTATGGGCCCATGGAACAAAACAATAAAATAAAAGAAATAGGAACAAAGAAAATTAACAGGAAGGACTCTTACACACATACCAAAGAAAGAAACAGGGGACAACATTTCAATATCGCGGGAACTCCCTGTCCTCAAGTTTTTTTTCACCAAATATAAACATTTGGTCTGAATCATTAATGTCCACGTAAAATAATTGTCATGTTTGTAATTTTTAAACGGCAAATCCTGGATTTTCCTCTTTGATAGAATGGCAAGGTGGATTTTCCATGGTGTTAACTGAATATCTAATGGGAACTAATTGTGTTCAGGGGGTGGGCATTGATTGGGGACCTTTGCACTCACATACCCACTTCCAAGGCAGCCCTTCGGGATGGGGTGGTGGGGGGGGCGACTTGCCTACAACCTGGTTCAGTGGGTTCCGAAACGGCTCGTCACTCCAGTGCGTGATCTGCAGACTCATACATGGGGCAGGTGGGCGCCTGCAAGGCTGGGTAGACGGGTCGTTTGGAAAGCTTTTGCGCTCCCTCGACATAACCTCTGCACACTCCCAACGAAATCTCCCAACATGCTCGGTGCCTTCTCGGACGAACCTTCTCTAACCCTCCCTTTACTCCGCGGACGGAGAGCGGGAAGTAGCTAACATTCCTTTCCACAGGTCCTTGATCGTACAAAATAAACTAACCCTCGGAGTTGATCTTAACTCAACTGTGAGGCTGTCAGTAAAAGTAGCCCTCAAAATAACAGATTTTTAAAAAAAAAATAAATTTAGATTACCCAATTATTTTTTCCAATTAAGGGGCAATTTAGCGCGGCCAATCCACATACTCTGCACATTTTTGGGCTGTGGGGGCGAAACCCATGCAGACACGGATAACTGAGATTTTAAAATAAAAATACACCGCCCCTTATTCTTTAAAACAAACTCATTTAAAACACCTTCTGTTTACAGACAGGTGGTAAGGGGACAGCAGCGCTGTTTGAACTGACCCCTTCCTGTCCATATCAACACACGTTGATGTGGGACCACACACATGCTCCAGTAGAGATGGCAGAGTGAGGGGATAGATAGGCTCATAGGGTTTTTACAGTACAGGAAAAATAAAGCACAGGAGTGTGTGGTTAGCTGTTCGTTGGCCGGTCTCGATGTGGCGGTTCCACTTTATGGCTGTTTGGTTCAGTTGTCCTCCTGGGTGTAATTGCACGGAGCAGACTTCCCACAAACGGCCTTGGTCAACAGTAGGATTCCCTCCTCAGGATGGCTACTTTGCAAAACAGGGCACAACAATTCTGAGAGAAGGAGGCAGAAAGGCACACAGATTCAAACAGCCTATGTTCAGTACAGCCTTGCTTTTGTTCTCTACCTCCCGCTTGGTTAGCAGTCCCCTTTAAAGTACCTTGCTGGCTGCATATTCCAGAGGAATTCTATGAGTTCATGTCGCTGAACCTATTGCTTCAGGGCAGGTAACTGCATTTTGAAATCCCGACCCAGAAACATGTGACATACACACCACACACACACACACACACCACTACAGGTGGCAGAGTAACAGGATAGGCTTATAGGATTTTTACAGTCCATGAAAAAAAAACAGGAGTATACGGTTATCTATTCCTTAACTTGTCTCGATGTGGTTGTTTGACGTTGCGGCCATTTTGTTTAGGGTTGGTTATCTGTTCTTTGGCTGGTCTCAATATGGGGGGGGGGTTCACTTTGTGGAAGTGAAACTGAGTGTAGTGTAGTAGTTGGGGCAATTTCATTACTGTCTTCAGAGGATTCCAGTTTTTTGAAGAAGGTCCAAACCAGAAAGAGAAAAATTCGAAATTGCACCTTTAAAAAACACAATGTCGCGTCAGTAGAAATCCCAGAGAATACCTGGCAGAGTTGCCAGTGTCTTCACCTCCCCCCCCCTCCCCCCTCCCCCTCCCCTGAATGTTTAGGTGCGGAGTTTTAGTAGACGGTCTAGCTATTTAATTGTGAGACCTACCCTGCATGAAAAGAGGCTTTTTCAAAGGGAAATCCAGGCTCGAGAGCGTCTCCTTTAACTTCATTGTTGGAGATCTAATGGTGACAGATCGAGAACTTGCATTTCTTCGAATCATAGAATCGATGAGTTTACAGAGCAGAAGGAGGCCATTCGGCCCATCGAGTCTACACCGGCCCTTGGAAAGAGCACCCTACCCAAGCCCACACCTCCACCCTATCCCCGTAGCCCAGTAACCCCCCCCAACCTTTCTGGACACCAAAGGGCAATTTATCAGGGCCAATCCACCTAATCTGCACATCTTCGGACTGTGGGAGGAAACGGGAGCACCAGGAGGAAACCCACGCACACACGGGGAGAAGGAGCAGACTCCGCACAGACAGTGACCCAGCGGGGAATCGAACCTGCGACCCTGGCGCTGTGAAGCAGCAGTGCTAACAACTGTGCTACCGTGCCATTCATTCTGACCTAATCATTTGCTTTACCTGTTGACTGAGGGACAGGTGTTGGCCGGAGCACTGGGGATGAACTCCGCTTCTTCGAATTGTGTGACGGGATCTTGCGGGTTAAGCCTGTTTCCATTGAAAACAATTTCTTAGCATGCTTACATCGATCCCTCGGCGATTAAGTGATTTTTGTCGGCTGCAATGAAACCTCCTGTTCAAGATTAACCTCCCCTGTTTCCGAAGCTCCCTATCAGCGCTAGAGTGAGGAATGAGATCAGAAGAACGGAAAGCACAGCGGTAAACAAAAATACAAGTGGGAATCCGGTCGGAAAAACAGTGAAAAATCAATCGAGCTGAGATTTCCTCCTCATCCACTAACTACAGTCCTCAATTAAATGGTTCACTGAGCTTTCAGTCTGTGGGAGAGGTGCTCTGCCAATTCCACCTCTGCTATTGTTAACGAGAGTGCAAGTGGCAATTTGCATTCCGCGCACTTACACATTGCGTAGATTCACACTGCGCACCGTCACAATTTGCACAAACAAACACACAAAGGATTTGAGCACGAAATACGTTCATAGCACATCGATGGACGCAAAGGAGGAGCGCACAAGTACATTTGGGAATGACAAGGTTGTGGGAGATGAGAGACTCACTTGAGATAGGGGCGGGATTCTCTGATCCTGAGGCCAAGTGTTGGCGCCGTCGTAAATGCCGTCGCGTTTCCCGACGGCATCAACATGCCCCCAGGAGCAGCGATTCTGACCCCTACAGGAGGCCAGCACGGCACTGGAGCGACCCACGCCGCTCCAGCTGCCAATACCGGCATTAAATGTACGCCGCGGGTCTGCGCGTGCGCAGTGTGACCGGTGCGATTGCGCGCACGCGCGGTGGCTCCCTTCTCCGCGCCGGCCCCCGAGGCAACATGCCGAAGGGCTACAGGGGCCGGCGCGGAGGAAAAGAGGCCCCCAGCCTGAGAGGCCAGCTCGCCATTTGGTCGGCCCCGATCGCGGACCAGGCCACAGCGGAGGCCCCCCCCCCCCCCCCGGGGGCAGACCCGCCTCCCCCTGCCCCCAACCAGGCCGCCCCCCGGATGGATGCACGCCGGGTAAGACCACACGCGGCGGCCGCCGGCAGGACTCGGATTTTTCTTGCGGCCGCTCGGTCCATTCCGGGCGGAAAATCGGCGGGGGGGGGGGGGGGGGGAGCCGCGTACAGCAACACCCAACCAGCGCCGCAGCGGCGCTAATTCTCCGCTCCCCTGAGAGTCGGCGGACCGACGTTGGGGGCGGCGACGCGTGATTCGAGCCCGGCCCGGCGATTCTCCGGCCCTGCGTGGCTGAGAGAACCTCGGCCAGGACATCTGGATAAATGTTGCACTGGACTCTCACTAAGTTGGCGCATCTGGTGTGTTGGTTTCATTAACAGGGGGATTGAGTTTAAGAGCCGCGAGGTTTTGCTGCAGCTTTATAAAACCCTGGATAGACCACATTTGGAATATTGTGTCCAGTTCTGGTCGCCTCATTATCAGAAGGATGTGGATGCTTTGGAGAGGGTGCAGAGGAGATTTACCAGGATGCTGCTTGGACTGGAGAGCATTGCTTATGAAGAAAGGTTGAGGGAGCTAGGGCAGGTTAGAGTGATTGGCCATGCTAAATTGCCCCTTAATTGGAAAAAATAAATTGTTATCAAAATAATTGATAACACCCTGTGAAGCACCCTGGGACATTTGTCCTTTATTAAAAATCCTTCGAGGACCAGCGTACCCCAACATTCCCATGCGTTGTGCTGGAAAGAGCCCCAATCTCCAATCCCATGGAGAGGATATGCCCACAATCTTGGAGTCTGCAATGGCCTGTAAGGATTTCCTTACACGACTTAACACGCTCCGTCCCATGCTCAAATTCACTTTTGACATGGATTAGTTCTCAATGGTCTCTCCTCACAGATGCAGCCAGACCTGCTGAGGTTTGTTTTCAGCAACCTCTCTTCTTGTTTCTGATTCCGGCATCTCGAGTATTTCGCTTGTTTCGATCAGATCATTGTTCACGGTGTGTCACGCAAACTTAGAAATGGGTCAAATGCCTTTGCACCTGGGAAGTGCCCGGTCCGCCTCAAAATGTTTCGAGACATAAAAGATCCTGAGGGGTATCGACGGGGTGAATGTGGAGGGGATGTTTCCTCTTGTGGGAGAATCTAGAACTAGGGATCAATGTTTAAGAATAATGGAAATGAGAAGCAAGGTTTTCTCTTGAGCCTTGGGAACTCCTCTCCTGAAAAGGCGGTGGAAGCAGAGTCTTTGAGTATTTTTAAGGCAGAGCTGGATAGATTTTTGATAAGCAAGGGGGCGGTAGATTATTAGGAGGGTGAGATACCCTCAATTATGACTCAGGAGAGATGATTTGTAATTCAAAGGCTTTAATTACCAGAGAACCAGACAGCTGCCCACTGAACGTAACCTTATATACAGTTCCCTGGGGGCGGAGCTGGAGGCGGAGTCCCCCAGGGTTCCAAACCCGGTCTTAAAGGGGCCATCGCATTAAAGGTACAGTTATCATTCATCACAGAGGGCACAAGGGATGTATGATCTTATAAAATGGCGGAGCAGGCCAGAGGGGCTGAATGGTCTCCTCCTGACCCTTGTTTGTATGCTTGTAAATTATTCTGGAAAGGTAAAGTTGTTCAGAAACGTGAACACATTAAGGAAGCCATTTCAGGCTGCTACTGTGCAGTCGCTACATCCAAGTGGTATTTTCCGTGACCTGGGTGCTACTGTCAGTCCAAAAAGACAGTCCACCAACAACACAATTGAGGAACGTTGTTTATCAGTTTGAGCATCTATGCGATATCTATGTTGGCTACGTATCCCAACGATTGACTGATCGAATCAAACAGTACGTTCCTTTCCAACATGCTGTTTGTAATCGACAGAGTACGGACCACATTCAATTTGCAAAAACCAAAAACGAAACTGACTCCACGATTGGGCAGCACTTGCTGAACAATCCTGAGTCCACCAATAGCTACATTAACAACCAATTTAAGATATCCAGTCAAGCTCGTAATGTGATAAAAGCAAATTGCTGCGGCTGCTGGAATCTGAAACGCAAACAGAAAATGCTGGGCACTCTCTAGCGGGTATGGCAGCAAAGGTGGAGAGAGGAGGGAGCTAACGTTTCGAGTCTGGATGACCCTTTGTCGAACCTACCTTTGTCAAAGAGACACCCAGACCCGAGAGGTTAGCTCCCTTTTCTCTCCACAGGTGCCATCAGACCTGTTGAGATTGCCCAGCGTTGTCTGTTTTTGTTTAAGCTCGTAACGTGGCACATTTACATTTGCTAGAAGCGACGCCCATTCAGACACAGGGACCCATCCTCTGCAAACAAAAGGAATGCGTTCAGGCCTTTGTGAGTTACCCAGCAGCTTGAGGAGCCTATAGTTCCCCATTGCCTTTTCCCAGAGCAATGCTTCGTCCAATCGGAATGAACTTGCCAACCCATCTGTGCTCTTTTCCGCTGCGGAATAAACTGTTGCGATCATTTGAAATTTGGCATTCTTGTGTTTGTCCAGATGAGAATAAGAAGCTTCGACAACATTAACAGCGTCAGATAAATGCAAATCGTTGCTCATTTTGCGCCAGACAAATTACTTACTTGAAAACGTTCTCCCTAACTATCACCCAGCAGGGGAAGGAGTTGCAGAGAGTCCCAATGTCGTTATGGTTGACCAGGCCCATGGGCTTCGGGAGCCCATCGAAAAGCTCGGGCAAAGAAATAATTCAAAAGCTGAATCTGTTTGGATGGTGTGCGAGCAGATTCCAATTGCAGTGGAAGGGGACATGCGATCCCCCGCTGGGCTGTGAGGGATTGCAGGCCGGTGATATACACCCCTATACAGTTACATCTCTTAAACCTCTCACATGGCCTAATTTAGTAACAGCATGAATCAGTATAGATAAACTATACATCACCTCAAGACGTTTGATGTAAGGTTCCCATAAATATAATCCGGGAACGGCTTCAGCTGGGAGCTCTTCTGTAACCCTTTGAGGTCTGAGCCAGGTTTCTCACTCAGATTTTTGAGAAAGCGTTTGGGTGAATACATCACCTCCTCCTTCTCCGAAGGCAGACCCCTCATTTTGCCCCCACGCATTCAAAGAAACATCACTTTGGCTGTGCTCAACCCGCAGCATACTGGTGTTAAGAGCATGGAATCTATCCATCATGTTAAGACAGAATAAGTGTCTCAGGCACACTGCACGCATGGAAACTAAAGTGGGCCAACTTCTCTGACGTGCAGTGGCAATGGAAAGAGTTGAGCAAACGTTATCTGAGATAGGAAATGCCTGCGTTGCGGGTACAATAGTGCTGTTGCGCTGCGTACATGCCACAGCCTCCAACCTCAGGGAGGATTTTCCTCTCCCCGTGGGGCGGACCCAAGTCCAGGTTTCCGCCAAGGTGAAGAAACCCATTTAGTGGAAGCAGGGAGACACCATTTGATTGTCATACCTCCACCTAGACCCACTTAGGGCGTCACGGTAGCAGACTGGTTGGCACTGTTGCTTCACGGCGCCAGGGATCCGGGTTCGATTCCCGGCTTGGGTCACTGTCTGTGCGGAGTCTGCATGTTCTCCCCGTGTCTGCGTGGGTTTCCTCCGGGCGCTCCGGTTTCCTCCCACAAGTCCCAAAAGACGTGCTTATTAGGTGAATTGGACATTCTGAATTCTCCCTCTGTGTACCCGAACAGGCGCCGGAATGTGGCGACGAGGGGATTTTCACAGTAACTTAATTGCAGTGTTAATGTAAACCTACTTGTGACAATAATAAAAATTATTTCCATTTCATTTTTCATTATTATTATTATCTGGTTTGTGCGATATTGACCTGAGATGTTTTGCGAGTTTCAATGCCACCTTCTGCCAAACATTGGCAATCATTAAATGTGAGTCAGGAACATAGGACATAGCAACATAGGAATGTGAGTAGGCCATTCAGCCCCTTGAGCCTGTGCCGCCATTCAATGAGATCATGGCTGATTTGTGACCTCGCTCCATAAAACTGCCTTGGGCCCATATCCCCCAATATCTTTGCTCAACAAAAATATATCTCAGATTTAAAATGAGCAAGTGTTCCAGCTTCAGCTGCTGTGTGTGGGAGAGAATTCCAAACCTCTACCACCCTTTGAGTGAAGACGTTCTTCCCAACATCTCTCCTGAACGGACCAGCCCTAATTTTTAGACTATTCCCCCGAGATTTAAACAGTGGAAATAGTTTATCTTTATCTACCCTGTCTTTCCCTGTTAATATCTTAAACACTTTCATCGGGTCACCTTCTAAATTCTAGCGAAAAGCTGCCCAATTGAGTAATCTCTCTTCGTAACTCAACCCCTGTAATCCAGCTACCTGTAAGGTACCAATGATCATGCCATTGTCAAGCAAACTGACCTAAAGAAAGAAAAAAGAACTTGCATTCACACAGAAAATGAAAAAAACACCCTCAGGACATCCCAAAACAATTCACAACTGCCATAATATACACACAAGTATATGATGGTGCACAGACAGACATTGATTGACACACAGGATGACCAATGAACACACAGAACACAGCAGCCAATCACCAGACAGGGCACGGCCACTATAAAGCCAGAGGGCACCAGTTTTCCCGCTCTCTTGGGATGCAGCCTCTGAGACAGCCAGAGCCCGTGAGCAACAACACGAACATCCACCATGTGGTAGTAAGATAGTAATAAAATCGAGTTGCATTTCTCCAAGTGTTGGACGTCTGCCTCTCTCACTGCTATGGTAAACGCAGTCCTCGCAGACCCAGCATACCCAACACATCAACAACTAAGTAAGTTATTTTTGAAGTGTAGTGATTGTTGTAAGATAGGAAACATTACAGGCAATATGTGGACACCTTGATCCTTCAAGCAGCAATAATGATCAGGGGCGGGATTCTCCCCTACCCGGTGGGGCGGGCTATACTGGCGGCTAGGAGTGGCGTGTACCACTCCGGCGTCAGGCCGCCCAGAAGGTGCGGAGTCTGCATTTTTTCCCCGTGTCTGCGTGGGTTTCCTCCGGGTGCTCCGGTTTCCTCCCACAGTCCAAAGACGTGCAGGTTCGGTGGATTGGCCATCATAATCCCTTAGTGGCCAAAGGGGTTGGGTGGGGTTGCTGGGTTACAGGTGTGGGGCGGAGGTGTGGGTTTAAGTGGGGTGCTCTTTCCAAGGGCCGGTGCAGACCTATGTCTTAATTGAGGCATAAGTATTGGTCAGGACACGGGTTATTTACATCTAACCGAGGGGGCCTTTGTTTAGTGCGTCATCCCAAAGATTGTGCAGGACTCTGTCAACACTGCATTGGATTATACGTGTATGTCTCTGGAGTGGCTGTTGAAATAATGACCTTCTGATTCCGAGGTGAGTGTGCTGCTACTGAGTCACAGCGCAACTTGAACGAGAACAATAACCCCACTATCAAGCAGGGAGCAACTGAGCAAAGCTGACATTCCCCGGAGCAATTATTTTAAAATGTATGGTTCTGCTTTATTAGCATGTAATACCAACATCTGGTTTTCCAGTTTACTTTCAAGGGTTACTTGAAGTGGCAACTAATAGAGGTTTCAATTTGTCGTCTCAGCCGACCCACAAGATTCGGCCAACCCCGTTCCCATTGCTGGTTCAGGGTACGGCACGATTGCAAAGCCTCTGTCACCCTCATGTTGAGAATGCCGATGTTCACATTCAGTCTTGTCCGGATCAGGAAGAGTGTGCTCCGGGGGAGAGTAGGGGTGCTGCCCACGCCAAACGACGGCACATTCAGCAGATCGGGCAAGGGAGAACTTGGTTAGAGACGTAGGAATGCCTGTGAATTCCAAACACAGGCAGGAAAAGCAGATCAGATAGACTCTTGGAGCTGAATTATAAACATCGCACGGTGGCTAGCACTGTTGCCTCACAGCTCCAGGCTCCCAGGTTCGATTCCGAACCTTAGGTGACTTGGGTCACTGTCTGTGCGGAGTCTGCATGTTCTCCCCTGTGTGTGTGTGTGTGGGTTTCCTCCGGGTGCTCCGGTTTCCTCCCACGGTCCAAAGATTTTAGAATTTAGAACAGTACAGCAGAGAACAGGCCCTTCGGCCCTCGATGTTGTGCCGAGCAATGATCACCCCACTCAAACTCACATATCCACCCTATACCCGTAACCCAACAACCCCCCTCCCCTTAACCTTACTTATTAGAACACTACGGGCAATTTAGCATGGCCAATCCACCTAACCCGCACATCTTTGGACTGTGGGAGGAAACCGGAGCACCCGGAGGAAACCCACGCACACACAGGGAGGACGTGCAGACTCCGCACAGACAGTGACCCAGCCGGGAACCGAACCTGGGACCCTGGAGCTGTGAAGCATTGATGCTAACCACTATGCTACCGTGCTGCCCATGGGAGATGTGCAGGTTGGGTGGATTGGCCACAATAAATTGCCCTTAGTGTCCAAAGGAATTAGGTGGGGTTACTGGGTGACGGGGGTAGGATGGAGGTGTGGGCTTGGGTAGGGTGCTCTTTCCAAGGGCTGGTGCAGACCCGATGGTCCGAATGGCCTCCTTCTGCACTGTAAATTCTATGATCTTTGAGTTGGAAAGACTAGAAACGCTGTGAGTATCAGACGTTCCCTGAGGCTTTGCTTCATGGGGAGGCGAAGGTGGTACAATGGTATTGTCGCCGGTGTAGTCATCCACCAACCCTGGAGAACACTGTGGGGTTCGGAATTCAAAACCCACCATGGTGGCATTGAAATTCAATTCTAAATAGGCTAATTATGACCATGATTGTCATAAAGGAAATCTGCCATTCTTACCTGGTCTGGCCTACATGTGAATCTAATGCTTCACAGCTCCAGGGTCCCAGATTCGGTTCCCGGCTGGGTCACTGTCTGTGCGGAGTCTGCACGTCCTCCCCTTGTGTGCGTGGGTTTCCTCCGGGTGCTCCGGTTTCCTCCCACAGTCCAAAGATGTGCGGGTTAGGTGGATTGGCCAGGCTAAATTGCCCGTAGTGTCCTAAAAAGTAAGGTTAGGGGGGGTTGTTGGGTTACGGGTATAGGGTGGATACGTGGGTTTGAGTAGGGTGATCATGGCTCGGCACAACATCGAGGGCCGAAGGGCCTGTTCTGTGCTGTACTGTTCTAAATTCTAAAATTCTAAACCTCAAAAGCTGACAATACAGTGCCTTTATGAAATGAATGAAATGAAAATCGCTTATTGTCACGAGTAGGCTTCAACGAAGTTAATGTGAAAAGCCCCTAGTCGCCACATTCCGGCGCCTGTCCGGGGAGGCTGGTACAGGAATCGAACCGTGCTGCTGGCCTGCTTGGTCTGCTTTAAAAGCCAGCGATATCAGAGGTAATTCATAAAACATTCTCACAAGGAGGAAAAACAAGCGACTGACAGTAAGATGGTGTTTCTAATACACCTCTGACTCTGACACAGAAGTGGTACCAACTGAGCTACGGTCGACATTAATCAGAACAGTAGAATTAGCTGTCAGAGATGTTAGCACTCCTGTACTAAATTCCTCCCCCCCCCCCACCAACACCACCCCACTCCCAAACTATTTTTAACAGAGTTGTGAACTCATTTGTTGTAAACTGATGAATGGTTCTATTAAAGTAGTGGAGATGAATTTGATACAAGCACATTAACATTTTCACCATAACATCACCGAGAGTTATTTCCGCTCTATCACGGGCAAAACTAAGAAACATTCTCCAAAGATAGATCTATTAAGCCATTTGGAGGAAGAACATTAATTGTGATAGATGATGCAAAAAACTATTGAGAGACGCACAAGAATAACACGGAACAGCAGACGGCAGGGACAACTGGAGTTCAAATTGATAAAGATGAGGTCAAAGTTGGACTTATTGGCGATTACTGCCAAGTGGCAGCTTCAAGTGGACAGGTGGATCGTACCCTGTTTAGATAAGTGAGAACAACTGTGGATAAAGGTGGTGTGGATATCACAGAGGATGGTGAGAAGGTGAGAATGAGAGTAAAAGCTCAAGAGAAAGGTGAGAAGGCAGAGGGGAGGCTCAGGTGATTGCATTGAGACACAATTTTTAATAATGATCATTGTTAGTGTCACAAGTTGGCTTACATTAACACGGTAATGAAGTTACTGTGAAAATCCCCTCGTCGCCACACTCCGGCGCCTGCTCGGGCACACGGAGGGAGAATTCAGAATGTCCAATTCACCCCAACAAGCGCGTCTTTCGGGACTTGTGGGAGGAAACCGGAGCGCCCGGAGGAAACCCACGCAGACATGGGGAGAACGTGCAGACTCCGCACAGATCGTGACCCAAGCCGGGAATCGATCTCGGGACCCTGGCCCTGTGAAGCACCAGTGCTAACCACTGTGCTACTGTGCCGTCCTTCATTCAGTGTCATCAAAAGAAGGTACCCGAATGAACGTCCAGTTCCGTGCTGCCTTCAGAAGCCTGACCGACATTTCAAAAGCTTCAAAAATACAAGGGGTCCACAGAAAAATGGAGGCCAACTGAGGTAATTGTTTGAAAAAAAAAACTCAGCAGAGATACGAGATGGTAAATTACAAATGGACTTCAATGGACTAAATGGTAAGACAAAGTGCCAAAGACCACTTTACCAGATAATATCAATATTCATCTGAAAAGTAGAATGACATTAGTGATAGTCAGCACAGTTTCAGAACCAATAGGTCATGTATCACAAATCAGAGGAATCTTTACTGTGAGAGTAATTAAATTAGTTGCTAAGGGTTCTCAGAGATGATAAATGTCCATAATGTTAATGGCAAACTAATCAAAAGTTGGCATGGCGCCTCAAGATGCAAGTGATGATGCATGGAAAGAGCTGTGTGCCAAGGTAGTGCCTCGTGGAGTTCCAGGGGAGGTTGGCATGGGCCCAATGTTCAGACTATTGATAAACAATGTGGAGGAGGACATTACAATATTATAAAACCTGCTGATAACATTAAGACAAGTGGCAAGTAACCAACAGTGATACCACTCAACAAGATTGGGACAAATTAAGTGGCTGTGCTAAGTGATGGCGGATGGATTGTGACGCACAAAAAAGGCTCACGGCATCTTGCAGCATAATAGACGGCCATTTGGCCCATCATTGCTGCTCTCTCCCTCTCTCCAATCGCACCATCTGGACCTGTAAAGACTTAATTTCCTGCAAAGACTCACATTTAAAGTATCTTGGATCATTGGCTTTGTCTATATATGTGTTTGTGGAACCCACCTCTTCACTCACCTGAGGAAGGAGCTACACTCCGAAAGCTAGTGATTCCAAACAAACATGTTGGACTTTAACCTGGTGTTGTAAGACTTCTTACTTCTCTCTTTGGGACACTGCTCCCCATTCGTCACACTTCCCCCACTGTGTGCCCACATTTGTTTCCCACAGCCCTGCAATTTTCTCCTCTCAAGTATTAATCCAATTCCCGTTTGAAAGTGACTCTCCTGAATCTCTTTCTTTGCTCTTTCAGGCTCTGCATTCCAGGCCATGTCATTCACCCAGAAAACAAACCACCTCCCTTCTACTTCTATCGCCAATAACCTTAAATATAGGTCCCCTGGTTACTTGCCTGTCTCCCACTGGAATCAGTGCCTCCTCATTGAGCCTACCTGAAATGAAATGAAATGAAAATCGCTTATTGTCACGAGTAGGCTTCAATGAAGTTACTGTGAAAAGCCCCTAGTCGCCATATTCCGGCACCTGTCCGGGGAGGCTGGTACGGGAATTGAACCGTGCTGCTGGCCTGCTTGGTCAGCTTTAAAAGCCAGCGATTTAGCCTGGTGAGCTAAACCAGCCCTTTGTGATTTTTAAACAACTCTCTTAAACTTCCCTTTGACCGTCTCTACTCCCAGGAGTAAAATCAAGCTCTCTGCATAACTCATCACAACAAATACAGTACAGAAGAGGCTCTTTGGCCCATCGAGTCTGCACCGACGCATGAAATACACCTGACCTGCCGACCTAATCCCATTTGCCAGCACTTGGCCCATAGCCTCGAATATAATGAGGGGCCAAGTACTCATCCAGGTACTTTGGGCGCGATTCTCCCAAACAGGGAGAAATCGTAAAGCTGGCGTCAAAAACGGGCGGGTTTGACGCCAGCCTCCCCCCCCCCCCCCCGACCGGGAACCGATTCTGGTCCCCGGTCGGGGCTAGCATGCCCGCTTGCTAGAGTTTGCGACAGCTGATGCGTCACATGACGTCAGCCGCGCATGCGCGGATTGGAAGACTCCAACCCGCGCGCGCGGATTGGAAGACTCCAACCCGCGCATGCGCGGATGACGTCATCGCGCATTTGCGCGAAACCCGCGCATGCGCGGGCCGGGATGCCCCTCAGCCGCCCCGCGAATTGATACAGCGGGGCGGCGGAAGGACAAAGAGTGAGCAGGAATCGGACCCGCTGCCCGCGATCGGTGCCCACCGATCGTGGGCCCATGGCACCCTTGGCACGGCCGTGGTACTGCCGTGCCAATCGGTGCCATGGTTGCCAAGATCCGAACTTTAGGGCCATTTTTACGAACGGCCAGACCAGGTGAGTTTGCCGTTCGTAAAAACGGCCGTAAAGGGCTTGGACTTCGGCCCATCGGCCAGCTGAGAATCGCTGCTCGCTGTAAAAAAATGGCGGCAGCGATTCGTGTCGGGAGTCGGGCGTGGGGGGGCGGGGGGAGAATAGCGGGAGGGCGTTAGACTAGCGTGGCCGTAAAAATTTACGACCCCCGCTATTCTCCGCACCGTTGTGAGTGCGGAGAATTGCCCCCTTTGTTCAAGGATGTGAAG
Organism: Scyliorhinus canicula; assembly: GCF_902713615.1. NCBI lineage: Eukaryota > Metazoa > Chordata > Chondrichthyes > Carcharhiniformes > Scyliorhinidae > Scyliorhinus > Scyliorhinus canicula. The sequence goes on along the minus strand of NC_052168.1, from coordinate 6,772,380 downwards.
CAAGCACCCTCCCAGGCAACCCTGGCACCATTCTTGTGAAGAGTGTAAACGATGCCAGAAATTATCAGTGCAGGAAGACGTCAGGTACTGGGACTGTCTTCGTCTGAGTAGGGAAGATTGAGAAGAAATTTGGTTTTAAAATCACAATGGGTTTTCCTACGGTGATTGGGGAATGAGGTGACAGTGACAAGGCGGGTAGGGGGGTCATCAATTTATAATTGGCACTGAAAGTGAGGAGAGGGGTTAGGTTAGGAGAAGTTTTTCACACATTGGTTTACCAAATGGCATTGTTGATGCAAACACCATTTCATCTCTTAAGAGAATACTAGTCATAGATTGGAGAGTAGGAGGATACCGAGCTTTGCAGGGAGTCAGACATTGGGGTTTATTCTGAATTGCTCTAAGAAGGAGATGCCATAGACCTCAATCTGTCAGGATAGGCAACAGCACCTCCTCCACAATAGTCCTCAACACCGGGGCCCCGCAGGGATGTGTGCTCAGTCCTCTACTGTATTCTCTATACACACAAGTGTGGCAAGATTTAAATCCAACTCAATCTATAAGTTTGCGGATGATACGACTGTGGTGGGCCATATCTCAAACAACAGACTACAGGAGGGAGATAAGTCACTTGGCTGATTTAGCTCACTGTGTTAAATCGCTGGCTTTTAAAGCAGACCAAGCAGGCCAGCAGCATGGTTCGATTCCCGTACCAGCCTCCCCGGACAGGCGCCGGAATGTGGCGACTAGGGGCTTTTCACAGTAACTTCATTGAAGCCTACTCGTGACAATAAGCGATTTTCATTTCATTTCATTCATTTTCATGTACCGAAAACAACCTCTCTCTAAATGTCAGAAAGACTAAGGAACTGATCATCGACTTCAGGAAGCGTAGCACGGCACACACTCCCGTCTGCATCAATGGCTCCGAAGTGGAGATGGTCGATAGCTTTAAGTTCCTGGGGGTCACCATCACCAGCAGTCTGTCCTGGACCACTCACGTTGTTGCAACAGTCAAGAAAGCCCCACACCGTCTCTACTTCCTACGGAAGCTAAAGAAATTTGACATGTCTGCATCGACTCTCTTCACAAACTTCTACAGATGTGCCATAGAGAGCATCCTATCCGGCTGCATCACAGCCTGGTATGGCAACTGCTCGGCCCAAGATTGCAACAAACTGCAGAGTGTGATGAACTCAGCCCAACGCATCACACAAGCTTGGCACCCCCACATTGATTCTGTCTACACCTCCCGCTGCCTCAGGAAGGCAGACAGCATTGTCAGAGACCCCTCCCACCCAGGCATTGCCTTCTTCCAGACCCTTCCATCAGGCAGAAGGTACAGAAGTCTGAAGACCGCACATCCAGACATAGGAACAGCTTCTTCCCCACAGCTACAAGACTCCTCAACGACTCCCCCTCAGACTGATCTGTTCCCTGTAAGAACACTATTCACGACGCCCTATGCTGCTCTTGCTCGTGTATTTGCTTTGTTTGGCCCCTTGTTCCACGCTGTAACCAATCACTGTTTATCAATGTACCATTTGTCAATGTTCTCTGTTGATTATTCTTGTGTCTACTCTGTACGTACTGCGTACGTTCCCTCGGCCGCAGAAGAATACTTTTCACTGTACTTCGGTACATGTGACAATAAATCAAATCAAATCAAATCAAGCCATAGAATTACTACAATGAAGAAATAGGCCATTCGTCCCATTGTAGTAATTCTATTTCTGCCGATGATGCCTCGGGAGAGGCTCTCAGCACCCAGTGACCCAGTTGATGACCCCCGTTTAATGGACACCTGAGCCTGCCCCAGGTGTCCCATCTCTGGTGGTGTGGTCTGCACATAACCTGTTTCCAGGTAAGGCACCGCTGTGTCCCCGAGAGTCTGGCTCAACCTGGGCTACCGACAATAGACCGGTGCATTTCAATGGGGTGTGATGATCTCCTGGTGCGGGATTGAGGGGTGTGTTCCAGACATGTCTCGGCAGTTTATCTGTCGGTCGTGTCTTTGACTGTGGCCAAGTCTGAATTCCCAACAGCTTGCCTGAGATTTGACTGCAGTTTGATTTAAAGTGACCACCTCTTTAATTTAAAATATCCAATTTAATCAGGCTCAAAACTGGGCCTTGTCAGGAGAACACAAATGACTGACACATGGCACTGTACAACTAGAAAATAAAGCTGCCTGGCACATCACTAAGTATCTGGTGGCGGTCACTCTACTGAGTTAAAGGACACCCTGAAGCTTGACGCAACAGATCATGAACTCTGCAATAAGAAGCAAAAGATCACTTTTGAGAAAGACAAATATGATGACGAACCATTCACTGAAAATACCCCGTCAATGTGAAGGTAGTCAAGTACGAGGACGCACCTTATTTTATTTTAACTATTTAGCAACTTCCAAAAGGTTCTGTCAGATTTGGGGCACTCGGCCTCGAAAAGAATATGTTGGGAGGAGTTGCAGAAGAGGATGAATATCTTGTCAAGATAATTCCACCCTCCCCAGCAGAGCGAAAAGTTTCACGTCTCCTTCCCATCAATGAGATGCAGCCTGAGACCCGGTGGCCGTTGCCACTAATATCGCCATTGTCAAACTTGGCGAGTGTAAGGTCGGGCCTTCTTACTGAGGGGTTTATCGTCACAAGTCAATGAAACAACTCTGCGAGGGCGGAATTCCTCCTTCAACCAAAAAGCAGAAGTATTGCTTTGTAATGAATTACCTACACATTTAGCTGCAGTGCAATTCTGAGTTTTCAATCTCTCTAATGGGTCGTTAATTACAAAAGAAACTGGTATTTTCTTGCTGTACTGTTAACACTTAAGTTTCTGGAGAAACTTCGTACAAAACTTGATCTGTGGACAACAAAGTACAGATCAGTGTACAGTTTGTAGCAATCAAAGGTTCTCCAGACTTGTTCTGTCTTATGAAGAGTGATTGGGAAACTAATAATAATCTTTACTAGTGTCACAAGTTGACTTACATTAACACTGCAATGGAGTTCTCTGAAAATCCCCGAGTCGCCACACTCCGGCGCCTGTTCGGGTACACTGTGGGAGACTTCAAAATGTCCTAATTACCCAATAGCACGCCTTTCGGGACTTGTGGGAGGAAACCGGAGCGCCCGGAGGAAACCCACGCAGACACAGGGAGAACGTACAGACTCTGCACTGACAGTGACCCAAGCCGGTGAAGCAACAGTGCCAACCACTGTGCTACCGTGCCGCCCACCTACCATGCCGCCCATATGGGCCTATATTCTCTAGAGTTTTGAAGAATGAGAGGTGATCTCAGCGAAATCTACAAAATACTTAAAGGAATATTCAGGGGTAGATGCAGGTACGTTTCTTCCATTGGTTGGGGAATCCAGAACCAGGGGCAACAATTTCAAAATAAGGAGGAAGCCACTTAGGGCGGGGAGGAGGAGAAATTTCTTTACTCAGAGTGTTGTGAATCTTTTAAATTTTCTACCTCAGAGGGCTGTGGAATCTCAGCCATTGAGTGTATTTAAAGCAGAGATTGATAGATTCCTGCTTAACAACAATGCAAAGGATTACGGGGAGAGTGCGCGTAAAAGACGTTGAAGTGTCCAGTCAGACATGATCGTATTGAATGGCGGAGCAGGCTCGACGGGCTGAATGGCCTCCTCCTGTTCCTATGTTCCTAAAGGTTTATTCACCATAGAAGAGGACTTCCATGCCTGCACCAACTCTTTGAAAGAACTATCGAATTAATCCCATTCCCCATATCCCTGTAACATTTTCCGTTTCAAGTATTTATCCCAATCCCTTTTGAAAGTTATCATTGAATCTACTTCCACCTACTTTCAAGCAGTACATTCCAGATCGCAATAACTCATAGTGCTAATGTTTTTAATTCTTGCTTTCCCCTGATTTTTTGGCCAATAAACCTAAAACCTGTATCCTTTGGTTATCAACCATTCCAAGCCTGTCGACTCGATCAAAATGGGCGGCACGGTAGCATTGTGGATAGCACAATCACTTCACAGCTCCAGGGTCCCACGTTCAATTCCGGCTTGGGTCACTGTCTGTGCGGAGTCTGCACATCCTCCCCGTGTGTGCGTGGGTTTCCTCCGGGTGCTCCGGTTTCCTCCCACAGTCCAAAGATGTGCAAGTTAGGTGGATTGGCCATGATAAATTGCCCTTAATGTCCAAAATTGCCCTTAGTGTTGGGTGGGGTTACTGGGTTATGGGGATAGGGTGGAGGTGTTAACCTTGGGTAGGGTGCTCTTTCCAGGAGCCGGTGCAGACTCGATGGGCCGAATGGCCTCCTTCTGCACTGTAAATTCTATGTAAAAAAACCGCTGATAATTTTGAAGACCTCTATTAAATCTCCCCTTAACCTTCTCGGTACTAAGAATAATAGCCCCTCCTTCTCCAGTCTCCCCCTGAACTCTCACCTCTGGTACCATGGTGATCATTCTTTAACAGATCTGATATAAGGATAATTATGAGAGGGATTTATCACAAAGAGGTTCACCTCTCTTAAATGACATGTGGAAGCAGCAAAATAAAGGGACCATAGCTTTGGTATTTTCACAATCCAGCTCTGGCTCGATGGGATGAATGGTCTTCCCGGTGATGTAACCTTCCACGGCCGATCAAGGAAGCTCAGTCAGAATCAAGTGAAGGAAAGTAGTGTGGTTCATAAGGATAACCAACCGTTGGTACAAGGACCATGACAGCAGCGGAACCCTAATAAACTCATTTTCTACTTGTACAATTCAACTAAGTTCCTGTCCATCAGCCCGTCGTGACAATGGGGCCAATTGAATTCATACCCTGTTCTGAACTAATCCTTTTCTGTGACAGATCACGCTCGACATTACCTATCCAACTCTCCCTTGACATCTTGTACCAACTACTTTGTGTGCAGGGCCATAAGACCATAAGAAATAGGAGCAGAATTAGGCCACTCGGCCCATCGAGTCTGCTCCATCATTCAATCATGGCTGATATTTTTCTCATCCCCATTCTCCTGCCTTCTCCCCATAACCCCTGATCCCTTATTGATCAAAAACCTATCGACCTCTTTCTCAAAGATACTCAGTGATTTGGCCTCCACAGCCTTCTGCGGCAAAGAGTTCCACAGATTCACCACCCTTTGGCTGAAGAAATTCTTCCTGATCTCTGTTTTAAAGGATCGTCCCTTCAGTCTGAGATGGTGAATCCTCTGCTTCTAGTTTTTCCTACAAGTGGAAACATCCTCTCCAAGTCCACTCTATCCAGGCCTCGCAGTATCCTGTAAGTTTCAATAAGATTCTCCCTCAATCTTCTGAACTCCAACGAATAGAGACCCCAGAGTCCTCAAACGTTCCTCATACGACAAGTTCTTCATTCCAGGGATCATTCTTGTGAACCTCCTCTGGAACCTATCCAAGGCCAGCACATCCTTCCTTAGATACGGGGCCCAAAACTGCTCACAATACTCCAAATGGGGTCTGACCAGAGCCTTGCACAGCCTCAGAAGTACATCCCTGGTCTTGTATTCTCGCCCTCTCGACATGAATGCTAACATGGAAGCTATTCTATCCATTTCCAAACTTGGGATGCCCTCAAACTATTGTCTTTCCTCCGGGTGCTCCGGTTTCCTCCCACAGTCACAAAGATGTGCGGGTTAGGTGAATGGCCATGATAAATTGCCCCTCAGCGTCCAGGGATGTGCAGGTTAGGTGAAGGAATTGCGGGGAGAGGGAGGGGGAGTGGACCTGGGTAGAGTGCTCTTTTGAAGGGTCAGTGCAGACTAGATGGGTCAAATGGCCTCCTTTTCCATTATAGAGATTCTAGAATTCCATGATTAAGCTCATAACCCATTCCACGAATTCAGTGACTTAGATATTTTAATACACAGTTAATCTGAGCTGATGTGAAACCCTATATATTGATCCTTAAGCTTAACCTTTATGATGGGTTAAAGGCCAAAACAAGTACAGATTTCTTTTCGTACCTTTCCATGTTGCTCACACAACAGAGAAATGGTTAGTGAAAAACACAGAATGCTTAAAATGCAGAGCCGATCGATAAAGAGGGGAAAAAGTGGTTAATGTTTGGGCAGAGATGTGTCAAAACGTATCATTGATAAACCTCTATTTCAGCAGCTCGGGACAAATTGGGGGTTGGTTTAGCACAGTGGGCCAAACAGCCGGCTTGCAATGCAAAACAAGGCCAGCAGCGCGGGTTCAATTCCCGTACCGGCCTCCCCGTACAGGCGCCGGAATGTGGCGACCAGGGGCTTTTCACAGTAACTTTGTTGAAGCCTACTTGTGGCAATAAGCTATTATTATTTATTCTCTGTGAGTGCAGCCCTTACGTCCAGCATTTCGGAGGAAAGTCAGACTCCACTACACTATAAAAAGCCACAGCGTCTCCACTTCAAATGGGAGCCAGCCTCTTCGACAACAGGCAGCATCATCTTTATCTTATATTTTCTGAGGGTGGTCCACAAACCACCAGTTGGTGACCTCTCTGGATCTCCTGGGTCAGGCAACCACCGATATTGGTGAAGGCAGCCTCCTAATGCATTAATATCTCTAACTTGAGGTCGCGTCAGGACATTCCCATGGGGCAGGTGGAACGTTGCACCCAACCCAGATCCAATCCAAGAAACAACCTCAGGAAATTCAGTGCACCATATGTTCAGTTTCCAACATCTAAATTTCTGAAGTTAATTTCAGTTCAGGATAGGATATGCATAGCTTGTAACCGCGTAGCTTGAACACAGCATAAATCGGTAATGCAATCATTTGCACAGAAGCATATCCAGTTTGTATCCGAGCTATCTTTCTGTTTTCATTGACATTAATGAGCGCACGGTAGCACAGTGGTTAGCACTGCTGCCTCACAGTGCCAGGGACTCGGGTTCAGTTCCGGCCTTGGGTGACTGTCTGTGTGGCGTTTGCACGTCCTCCCCGTGTCTGCGCGGGTTTCCTCCGGGAGCTCCGGTTTCCTCCCACAGTCCAAGGATGTGCAGGTTAGGTGAATTGACCATGTTAAAGTGCCCCTTAGTGTCCAAAATGTTCAGTGGGGTTACGGGGATAGGGCCTCGTTTGGGTGCTCTTTTGAAGGGTCGGTGCAGACTCGATGGGCTGAATGGCCTCCTTCTGCACTGTCGGGATTCTATGATTCTAACATATACGCTACTTTGAGTTAATTTAAAATATACCTTTAACAGAGTAATGATATTTCGCAAATGCAATCCTACTTTGCAATGGCAGAACCTCTTCATAGGCAAAATGATTGCCAGCTGATTAAGAGACTGGGATGGATTTAGTTAGACAGCTTTGAGCTTCACTTTAACAACAGGGTTAGAGGCTGCCAGATTAAATCTTTGGTGATCATCATCGACATTTGGGGGCCATTCATTTTTTTCAAGTTCTCGGCGATAATAGCATTGGCCAAATTGGGAACAAAAGCTGCAAAAATACATGTTATATTATGTTATTCGCAAAGGGCTAAGGACTAATTGTTGCTTGAATATATATCCCATTCACTGTCGCACTGAAGTCATGTGCGGAGTAAAAATGTATCAGTCTATCTGTCTACCAGCCACATGGAGAGCGAAAAGAAACACACGCAATCTAGCTCTTTAAGTCTAATGTGTGAAATAGTTCTTTGATAGTGCAGAACTTAAGTATTGCTGAAAAAGGGAAATGCTGTCAAAGCTTTTCATCTTGCACTCATCAGGGTAGCTCGCAAGAAATTACCAAACGAATGGGGGGGACACCAATTTATGCTGCATGAGAAGCGAGTGCTGATTGGTTGGTGTGGACTTGAATGGTGATTAATGTGCCATTACACATGCCTGATCCTCTAGTTTCAGGTCCCAATGCTATTGCCAAGGCAGTATTTGCCTTTGAGAAACCAAGTTTAGGGGAAGGTGTCTGTCGACATTGGTTCAGTACAATCTACATGTGCTACTGCTTGCAATGCTACTTGGCGTTGACTTGTTATCTATTTTTCAGAAGTTACACAAATGTAACACTTAAGCCAGAATGTTCTCACCAGAAGGAGCCAGGAAGGATACGGCATCAACAGCGGCTACGAGTATATTTAAATCTGGGTGATAACAATGAACTGCCACTCGTGTAATCCATATATGTGTCTTTTTGTGTCTTTCAAGTAGCCAATTTTGGGACTCCAGAAAAATGCACAAAGGGCTGACTGGGGTTGGGGTAGCACCAATGCTCCCACCAACCTTCACTCACAGACTCTTACAGCAAAAGAGGCCCTTCACCCGTCATGCCTATGTTGGCTCTTTGATCTAATTAGTCCCACTCACCTACTATTCCTTCAAAGATCGCTTTCCTTCAACTATTTATCGGATTTCCTTTTTAAAGTAATGATTGAATGCGTTCCCGCAGCCCTATCTAGATTATAACTCACTGTGTTTGGAATTTTCCTCATCGCAACCTCTTTTCGCAGTCAGGTCTTTCGGTAAGGGGCCTTGAGGAAGGGGCACACACCAGCTGAATGCCCACCTTCCCAGACGAGAGGCTCCGTCTGGATGGAGCAACTGTGACAAGAAAGAATAAAGGGTTGTATTAAAATGGCAGCTAACGCATCACGCGGAAATGTCCTCCGCACTTTGCACCAAATGAATTACATGTGGGCAAAGGCAACGGCTATTTTGCACGCAACAAGATTCTAAAAGCTGCAATAAGGTGAACGAACGGTTAATCTATTTTTGATGGTATTCATTCATGGATGGCTCTTGGCCAGGGCACCAGTTTCTTGCTCTTCTGTAGGGAAGGTGGTTTTATCACTGGGCTAGTAATCCGGACACCAAGGGGAAGATCTGGGAACCTGGGCGGCATGGTAGCGCAGTGGTTAGCGCTGTTGCTTCACAGTGCCAGGGACCCGGGTTCGATTCCCGGCTTGGGTCACCGTCTGTGCAGAGTCTGCACATTTTCGACGTGGCTTTCCTCCGGGTGCTCCGGTTTCCTCCCACATGTCTCGGAAGACGTGCCTGTTAGGTGAATTGGACATTCTGAATTCTCCCTCTGTGTACCCGAACAGGCGCCGAAATGTGGCGACTAGGGGCTTTTCACAGTAACTTCATTACAGTGTTAATGTGAGCCGACTTGTGACACTAAGAAAGATTATCATTATAAATCCCACATGGCAGATGGTGAAATTTGATTTCAATTTTTAAAAAATCTGCAACTAAAAATCTGACACTGAAACCATTGTTGATTGTCGTTAAAAACCGATCTGGTTCACTAATGCCGCTTTAGGGTAGGGAAAGAAATCTGCCGTCCTTACCTGATCTGGCCACATGTGACTCCAGAGCCACAGCAACGTGGTTGACTCTTAAATCCCCTCTGAAATGAGGGCAGTTAGGGATGGGCAATAAATGCTGGCCCAGCCAGTCAAGCCCATATTCCATTCATGAATTAAAAAAAGACTTATGGGGTTTCAACATTAAAATGAACAGGTAGATGGGGCCTCAAGTTATTGTCTCCTCTATAGAACTGTACAACTAGGAAATAAAGCTGCCTGGCATACCACCAGGTATCTGGCATCAAGTTAAAGGAAATACTGAAGCTTCACACGATAGCCACATAGGAGCCAGATCTGAGATGTTAGAAGATGCTTAGCGTGAGGTCATGCTGCAGCTGTACATAACTCTGGTGCGGCCGCTCCTGGAGTACTGCGTGCAGTTCTGGTCACCACATTATAGGAAGGATGTGGAGGCTTTGGAAAGGGTTCAGAGGAGATTTACTAGGATGTTGCCTGGTATGGAGGGAAGGTCTTACGAGGAAAGGCTCAGGGACTTGAAGTTGTTTTCGTTAGAGAGAAGAAGGCTGAAAGGTGACTTAATAGAGACATATAAGATAGTCAGAGGGTTAGATAGGGTGGACAGTGAGAGTCTTTTTCCTCGGATGGGGATGACAAACACAAGGGGACACAGCTTTAAATTGAGGGGTGGTAGATATAGGACAGATGTCAGAGGCAGTTTCTTTACTCAGAGAGTAGTAGGGGTGTGGAATGCCCTGCCTGCAACAGTAGCAGACTCGCCAACTTTAAGGGCATTTAAGTGGTCACTGGATAGACATATGGATGAAAATGGAATAGTGTAGGTCAGATAGGCTTCAGATGGTTTCACAGGTTGGCGCAACATCGAGGGCCGAAGGGCCCATACTGCGCTGTAATGTTCTATGTTCTATGTGACCAGGTCGCAGAGAGGCAAGTGTTTGTTCAGGGAGCTCTGCAGTTCCCAGCGACTGCCCATGGGATCTGGAGTATACCCATCCAGTGCTAGGAATAGTGGCATTGCACTCGTATATTTTATGGCAGGCTAGGCTGCTCATCATGCTCTTCATAAACAGCTGCCATTATCTGCTCTTTGCCTCGTGAAAGCTCACCGTAGTTATCTAAAGGAGAACCTGTTTGGAATGCAAGCTCGCAGGACCCCAAGATCGGGTTGGCTTCAAGATCACAGAACTGGCTGGAGAAAATTGGAAGCGAGTCAACCCTCCACGGCAACTTCGCAATCCAATACTTGAAGCAAACGGTACTGCAATATCTCAGTGCATAGTTAGGAGTCCGTCAGACCTGACCCGCTCCTAAAAACTTCAGCATGTGGCTCAGATTGCAGGGGGGAGGGCAGGGAGCTGAGGGGTAGAATGTAGAAATCAGGAAGCTGGTCTTTTCCGCCATTCAAATAGAGCATGATGGCACCTCGACTCCATCGCTCTCAACACCCTTACATCACAGACATCTATCTCACCCAAGCTTTTGTGAGAGAGTTCCAAGATTTCACTAACTTCACCATACTTTGCTGCTGCATAGCCCGGCTGGATTATTCCCGCCCTGTTCTCGATTCTCCCATGTATGTTCCTCCATGATGGGCAGACACCACTTCTAATCTTGGGGGTTTCTCAGCAGCTCTGTTTGGAGTTTTCAATATTGTGAATAAATCTGACCTCTTGTGTCTTTCCGGAATTCCTTCAACCCTTCAGGGGTCCTGGCCACAAAGATTTGAATTCCCTTCGTAGCTTCTACACCTCTCTTTCTTTTTTTAAAATAAATTTAGAGTGCCCAATTCATTTTTTCCAATTAAGGGGCAATTTAGCCTGGCCAATCCACCTACCCTGCACATCTTTTGGGTTGTGGGGGTGAGACCCACGCAGACATGGGTAGAATGTGCAAACTCCACACGGACAGTGACCCAGAGCCAGGGTCGAACCTGGGACCTCGGCGCCGTGAGACAGCAGTGCTAACCCACTGCGCCCACCGTGCTGCCCTACCTCTCTTTCTTTTAAGGGCGCTATATAAATGCAAGATGTAGAAGAGATGATTTGGGACAATGAGGCCAAAACTAGGGGTCTCAAATGAAAGAGAGCCTTCAATGAACCCAGTAAGAGACTCGGGAGAGTTGTCATTCACGGCAAGAATGTGAAATTCACGACCACGAGGAAGGAGGTCTGAAATTAACAGTATCGAAGGATGCATTTAATGGGGAGCAAGATAAGCACTTGAGGGAGAAGTGAAATCGAGGGTTAGGTGGATTGGCCATGCTAAATTGCCCGTAGTGTCCTTATAAAAGTAAGGTTAAGGGGGGGGGGGGTTGTTGGGTTACGGGTATAGGGTGGATACGTGGGTTTGAGTAGGGTGATCATGGCTCGGCACGACATTGAGGGCTGAAGGGCCTGTTCTGTGCTGTACTGTTCTATGTTCTAAATAAATCAGGGAGGGTAATAAACAGGAGGGTCAGAAAGAAAGCCCCACTCTAGTGTGAGCTGAATGTTGTTACTAGGGAGCTCTGGGCACTGGTGGAGTCAGTGGGATGGATAAAGCATCGACAGTGTTAAAAAGGCGGCTCCTGGAGGGTTTATTTTAGTGTCGCCCGGGCAGAGTTGGCTGAAAACTTGATCTTGATCCCGAGGAGGAGCTGGCTGCAAAACGATATAGTGTTTAATATTGCAAAAACACACACACACACACACATGCAGACACTGGAGTTCCTGCTCCCACCCCTACAGCCAGTCTTGCTGCTGGAAGGCAGGCAGAGGGATCCAGGCTGAGTTATTCTGAAGCAGCAGCCACAACATGGGAAAGGGGCTGCCTCACTTCTGATTGAACGGAGGAAGGAGAGGCTCCCTCCCTCCCTACCCCCCTCCGACACCATGGAGAAGTCCCTGTGCAACTACGAGAAGAGCTACGATGTGAGCAGGCAGGGTCACCACGAGTGTTGCGAGAGGGTGGTGATCAATGTGTCGGGGCTGCGCTTCGAGACTCAGGTCAAGACCCTCCGCCAGTTCCCGGACACTCTGCTGGGGGACCCCCAGAGGAGGATCCGCTACTTCGACCCCCTGAGGAACGAGTACTTCTTCGACCGCAACCGCCCCAGTTTCGACGCGATCCTGTACTACTACCAGTCGGGGGGTCGCTTAAAGAGACCCCACAGTGTCTCCCTGGAGGTCTTCACCGAGGAGCTCAGGTTCTACGAGCTGGGGGACGAGGCGATGACCCGTTTCCGCGAGGATGAGGGTTTCGTGAAGGAGGAGGAGAGACCCCTGCCCAACAATGAGTTCCAGAGGCAACTCTGGCTCCTCTTCGAGTACCCTGAGAGCTCCTCCCCAGCCAAGGTGGTCGCTATCATTTCAGTACTGGTCATTCTCATCTCCATCGTGGTCTTCTGCCTGGAGACCCTGCCCGAATTCCGGGACGAGCAGGACCCTACCTTGCCCATCCACCCCCACCGGGGCAACAGCACCCACCTGGAGGAGGTAGGCAACCCCTTCCACGACCCCTTCTTCGTGGTGGAGACCATGTGCATTTGCTGGTTCTCCTTTGAACTCTTCCTGAGGTTCATCGTCTGCCCCAGCAAGCCCGGCTTCTTCAAGAACATCATGAACCTCATCGACTTTGTGGCCATCATCCCTTACTTTGTGGCCCTGGGCACCGAGTTTGCCCGGCAGCGTGGGGTGGCCCAACCGGCGATGTCCCTCGCCATCCTCAGGGTCATCCGTCTCGTCAGGGTCTTCCGAATCTTCAAGCTCTCCAGGCACTCCAAGGGTCTGCAGATCCTGGGGCAGACTCTGAAAGCCAGCATGAGGGAGTTGGGCCTGCTCATCTTCTTTCTCTTCATCGGGGTAATCCTCTTCTCCAGTGCCGTCTACTTCGCCGAATCGGAAGACAAAACCACCATCTTCACCAGCATCCCCGAATCCTTTTGGTGGGCCGTCGTCACGATGACCACAGTGGGCTATGGAGACATGTACCCCAGTACTCTCGGAGGCAAGATCGTGGGGTCCCTTTGCGCCATTGCTGGCGTGCTCACTATCTCCTTACCCGTGCCCGTGATTGTCTCCAATTTCAGCTACTTCTATCACAGGGAGATCGAAAGTGAGGATCAAACGCAGTATTCCCACGTGACGACATGCCCTTACCTGCCCCCAAGTCCCAAAACACAGTCAGTAACTGGGAAAAGCATCGAGCTGGAAGATGATCTCATCGACAATTTCTGCACCCCTCTCCAAAATGAGATGTTGGATGGTTTTTGCCCCACTGACGGTGGACATCTGGAATCTACCAGCTCGCCGAACAGGAAAGCCTTGGTCACACAAGTTTGACTTGATTCCCACCCCCTTTTGAAGCTGCTTTATACATGAATGCAAAAAAAAAAACAATCAATTGCATCACTTAAAACGCTACTTAACTCTGGGGTCAATCGGTTTACCTCCAGCATTTGGGACGGGGTGCGAGGGTTGGAAGAAGCGGAGGGGGTCGATTGATCCTGCAGCCGGACAACCGTAACTCATGCTTAAAGAGAGATAAACAAGCTTGTAAAAATTCACAACAGAAAGTCTGAATTGTTGACTTGTGTTTTGGGAAGGTTTTGAATGGGGGGGGGGGTGTTGTTCTGGGGGAGAGTGAGCTGTCGGAATCAGTAATTCTCTATAAGGTAGGAAGGCTGGGTTAAGACTGACTGCTGGCTGCTGCAACCTCTGATTGTAAAAGGAAATTGGCAATTTGCTCCTCCTGATGGACTGTCCTATTTATTATTATTTTTTAAAGCGTGCAAAATGCATGAGTATTTGCTGATATTTATTTATCCAGAATAAAAAAAGAAGGACTTGGCAGGTTGTTGGCAGTAGTGCTTCTAACATCTAACTTACGGTGAATGTAGAAACCTTCAACGAATTGAATGTGTGCGGTGGGTGGCTCAGTGGGTTAGCCCTGCTGCCTCACGGCGCTGAGGACCCGGCGGTTTAATCCCGGCTCTGGGTCACTGTCCGTGTGGAGTTTGCACATTCTCCCCGTGTCTGCGTGGGTCTCGTCCCCACAACCCAAAGATGTGCAGGGTAGGTGGATTGGCCACACTAAATTGCCCCTTAAGTGGAAAAAATGACTTGGGTAATCTAAATTTCTAAAAAAAAGAAGAATTGAATGTGTGGGTTCTGTAATGATAAAGGCCCCCCCCCCCCACCATCCCGGTATTGGTCAGCGAGCCAAAGTCATGTTTTTAACATAGAACATAGAACATTACAGCGCAGTACGGGCCCTTCGGCCCTCGATGTTGCGCCGACCCGTGAAACCATCTGAAGCCTATCTGACCTACACTATAGAACATAGAACATTACAACATGATTATAGGTAGATTGAAGCTCGAGGTCCAATCTGTTTGAAATAACAGTGTTTTGGTGGACAACTGCCCAGGGCCGTGATTTACCTTTGAGCCCATAGGTTTTGGGGTCAAGTTTCAGTCCAGAGGCTTGAGACCAGCACCCAGTCTTACACACCAGTGCCGGACTGATGGAGTGCTGATCTTTCGGACGTACTGCTTTCAGATGGCATGTTAAACGCCGAGACGCCCTCTGCCCCACCGTGAGGCTTTGAAAGGTCCCGTGGCGCTTTTCGAGGGGAAAAAACGCAGGGGAGTTCACTCCGGTGTCCTGGTCAATATCTAATCCCTCAACCAACATCAACAAAACAGATTATCTGATCGTTATCACAGAGCTGTTCGGGGGAGCTTGCTGTGCTCAAAGTTGGCTGCGGTGCTTCCTCTATTACAATATTGACAACCGTTAAAAGCTACTTTATCAGCTGCAATGCACTTTGGGATATCCTGGCAGCAGTGAAAGTTGCCATAAAAATACAAACTTTTGCTTTCTTTGTAACCTTCCTTGACACGAGGGCTAGGCAGAGGTGAAGAGATACGTTTTGTTCTATTCGCTGAACCCACTGGATGAGGGCTTTATCTGGGGGAGTGGGGGTGGGGGGAGGTGGTGCTGGTGAGTGAATATTTCGTCCTTGTCCCCCGCCCCTCTTTCCTTCTGGTAGAGGAACGAAAGATCCCCCACTGGAGGACATTCTATCAGTCCATCTCACCCGCACAATCCTGTTTAGGTGTTTAGCTCACAGGGCTAAATCGCTGGCTTTGAAAGCAGACCAAGGTAGGCCAGCAGCACGGTTTGATTCCTGTAACAGCCTCCACAAACAGGTACCAGAATGTGGCGACTAGGGGCTTTTCACAGTAACTTCATTTGAAGCCTACTCGTGACAATAAGCGATTTTCATTTTCAAAACCCAATGATTGCCCCGTGCGATTTTTCAAGTAGTTGTTCTCCAAAGAGAACTGTTTTAAATCAGGTAAATGGGGACGGGGAGGAGCCAAACTATCTCCATTGAACCCGAGTTGGTAACTGGAGGTTTTGAATTTAAGATTCAGAAAGTGCGGTGAGGAGGAATTATTTTATGCAGAGGGTTGCGGGTTTTGGCTATGTGGAAGTGTGGATAGGCTGAGGTTTGTTTCCGTGGGAACAGAGGAAGCTGAGGGAAGTTTCGAGGTGTACCAAATTAGGCAGGACATGAATGGAGCGAATTGCATCAGCAGAGAGGTCAATAACCTGGGGGGAGGGGGGTTATAGGTTTAAAGCAATTGGCTGAAAGAGCCCTGCTGCCTCACAACTCCAGGGATGCGGGTTCAATCCCAGTGGTCCCCTGCACATCCCCCAGGTTTCTTCCAGGTGCTCCAGTTACCTCCCACGGTCCAAAGATGTGAAGGTTAGGGGGATTGGGCGTGCTAAATTTCCCCTTAGTGTCCAAAAGGTTAGGTGGAGTTACTGAGTTAGGGGGATAGGGTGGAGACATGGGCTCGGCATGGAGTGCTCTCTCCACGGCCCGTGCGGACTCGATGGGCTGAGTGGCCTCCTTCTCCACTGCAAATTCTACGATTAGAGGGGAGTTTTTTTTTGGTATAAATTTAAAGTACCCAATTATTTTTTTTCCAATTAAGGGGCAATTTAGATTGATAGATTCTTGTGAGCCAAATATATTATGGATATGGGACAAAGGTGAGTTTAAGGTGTTGAGGTTGTGGATCAGCTATGATCTCATGAAATGGCAGAATTGGTTCAAGGGTCTATTCCTGAAACAGAGCCACATAGGGATATTTTAGGAATAAAAACAGAACATGTTGGAAAAACTCAGAAGGATTGACAGCATCTGTGGAGAGAGAAACAGTTAATGTTTTGGGTCTATATGATTCTTCTTCAACAAGATGTGCAGGGGCCACAACCTTGGTCAAATAAATAGTTGTTCAGGAGAAGAGAGGAAAAGGTCGAAAGATGGAGTGGTTTACGGAGGGAATTCCATAGTTTTATGCCCAGAGAAATCATTTAATAATCTTTATTGTCAGAGGTAGGCTTACATTAACACTGCAATGAGGTGACTGTGAAAATCCCCTAGTCGCCACATTCCGGCGCCTGTTCGGGTACACAGAGGGAGAATTCAGAATGTCCAATTCACCCAACAGCACATCTTTCGGGACTTGTGGGAGGAAACCGGAGCACCCGGAGGTAGCCCACGCAGACACGGGGAGAAGGTGCAGACTCCGCACAGACAGTGACCCAAGCCGGGAATCGAACCTGGGACCCTGGCGCTGTGAAGCCGCAGTGCTAACTACTGTGCTACTGTGCCGTTCAGATAGTCGGAGGCATAGCCACCAATGATAGAAGTTGGGGGTTGCACAAGAGGCCAGAATCAAAGGAGCATAGAAATCCCAGAGGGTTGGAGGTGTGGTGGAAGCTACCGAGATAGGGAGCAGGGGAAGGGCCATGGACGTACTTGAGCACAAGGATTTCAATGGCGTGAATGCATTTATCGTGGAGGGTGCCACTGTGCTGTCAAAGATATCCCATAAATAAAATGGACCAGACTCCAGTGCTATAAGAAGCTTCTTGGGACCTATCAACCCATACCAACCAGTAATGTAACTGCTAGTATTAGAGATGGTTCTGGAAGCTGAATTGAAATACAATACATCGTTTGGAAATTCTTTTATTTACAATGCAAGATTGGAGTTGAATCATTGATCAACTTGGCCTTTGTATATTATATATGGGAAGGTCAAAAATACATTTATTTCAAATTAAAAGAAAGGTGAAATAATATATCTTCTTTCAGGACCTCAGACTGTCCTAGTGAGCTTTATTGCCAATAGAATACGTTCTAAGTCTCTCTTGTAGTCTAAGAAAAGGAGCAGCGAATTAGTTCACAGCAAGTTCTGCAAGCAGTAATGTGATAAAGGCCCAATAGCCTGCTTTGAGTGACGTTTGAGGGATAAATATTGGTCAGGTCACTGGGAACAATGCCTTTGCATCAATGACTATCACAATCAGATATTTTGAACTTCGCTTCTGAACCATTAGTCAGAAGAAGTTTTATTTAAACTGCGCAGTTCTCTGGTCAGATTGCAACTCGAGTGTTATGGTCAATCTTGAGGACCAAGCCACGGAGACAGAGTTTTAGGTGCTGAGAAATTGTAGACAGGAGAGCCACAAGGTTGTTCCCTAAACCAAAGAATTAAATTATTTTTTCTTTCACAGGATGTGGGTGTCATTGGCTAGGCCAGCATTTATTGTCCATCCCTAATTGCCCTTGAGAAGGTGGTGGTGAGATGCCTTCTTGAGCCGCTGCAGTTCATCTGGTGTAGGTACACCCACAGTGCTGCTAGGGAGGGAGTGCCAGGATTTTGACGCAGCAACAGCGAAGGAATGGCCGATTTATTTCCAAGTCAGGGTGCAGACTCCGCACAGCTAGTGACCCAGCCGCGAATTGAACCTGGTACCCTGGAGCTGTGAAGCAACTGTGCTAACCACTATGCTACCGTGCTGCCCTTGTCCTTCTAAGTGGCAGAGATTGTGGATTTGGAAGGTGCTGTCGAAGGAGCCTTGGTGAGCCTCTGCAGTGCGTCTTGCAGACGATACACACTGTGCAGATAAAACTTGGGCTCTCTTAGGGAAGAACAGAACGAGAGTAGAAGTATACGATATTAAACAATATAGATAAAGCAAATTTTGAACACTACTTGAAGGTAAACCAAGATATTTTAATAAGATATCATAGTTAAAACTATAATTACCAAGAACACACAGCATTGTTGATTCAGAATCTTGGAACTCCCTCCCTAACAGCGCTATGGGTGTACCTACACCACATGGACTCCGGCGACTCACCACCACCTTCTCAAGGGCAATTAGGAAGGGGCAATAAATGCTGACCTGGCCCAGATTCCACGAACAATTAAAAGAAATGGACCATTCGGCCCAACTGGTCAATGCTAATGTTTATGCTCACACTTCCCTTCATCTGATCTTATTTGCTTATCCTTCTATCCCTTTTCCTCCCTTGTGTTTAGCTAGATTCTCCTGAAACGCATCAATGCTATCCGCCTCAACCCCTTGTAACAACCACTTCCACCTTCTCACCAGGTCTGGGTAAAGTTTCTTCCCAATTCCTGATTGGATTTATTAGCGCCTGTCTTATTTTTTTGGCTCCTAGTTTTGGTCTCCTTCTGAAAAGTCATTTTAATTCAATGTGGGGTTGTGCGGGTCTGAAGGATTGTTGTGAAAAGGTGGATGTGTGCCGTGATAGTAAAGTGGGAGAGACAGACAGGTGGAGGAAACATCGTTGGGATTTGGTTGCAGAGTTTAATGATGAACGAGCTCCAAATTTATACTCAAAACGTTCAGATGCATTTGGTCAATTATTATGTGTCAAGGAAGGATGTCAGATCCAGCGAAATTAAGCTGCAAATCTGAGAACCTTTTACAATGGTTACAATGGGGCAGCACGGTGGCACAGCGGTTAGCACTGCTGCCTTACATCTCCAATGTCCCGGGATCAATTCCGGGCCTTGGGTGACTGTCGGTGTAGTGTTTGCATCCCCCCCCCCCCCATGAGTGTATGGGTTTCCTCCGGGAGCTCCGGTTTCCTCCCACAGTCCAAAGATGTGCAGGCTGGGTGGATTGGCCGTGATAAATGGCCCCTGACTGAGTTGCGGATTTAGGTGTGGGTTTGGGTTGGGAGCTCTTTCCGAGGGCTGGTTCGATGGGCCGAGTGGCCTCCTTGTCCACTGTAAATTCTATGAATGCTAAACATCTGAAACACTCTCCAGTTCTTCTTTTAGCATTCCCAACACTTGGCTAAAAGATTCCTGAGAGGATTCGAGACAATTATGTTCCCCTTGAGCAGTCTTAATATTGTCTCACTTGTTAAATATCCTCTGTGTACATTACATTCAGACTCGATTACATTCAGGCTTGTGTGTGGATGGCAAAGGGTTGTTGATCCTGGGGGAGGAGGGGGGTGGAGGGGGGTGGGGGGGGTTCAGTTGAAAAGTTCAAGACTGATATCAATAGATTGTTATTTGATAAGGGAATCAAGACGGGTAAATAGGGTTGAGACACAGACTGACTGGTAGAACAGGTTCAAGGGGTTAAATGACTTAGTCCTTATGCATAAGTTAAAGATAACTACATACAAGAGATTTGATAATATGCTCCATTTTCTGAGTTTTACTGGCAAGGAAACTTTGTCATACATCATAAAATCATGAACGTCTTTTTCAGACGTTAATGGATGTAAAATTATGGGAACTGAGGTGGTGGTTTTTTAATATGTTTCCAACAGTGCAAAGATGGATAATCATTCCTATAGCATGTGCACCAGGGGCAATGGCGTGCCCGGGACTTGAGTACATCACTATGTTTTGAGCAGCAAACAGAATGTATGAGTCCCTTATCAATCAGGACTTAATAGGAGACTGCAGCAAGGTTTCAGTTCAGAATCACAGGGTGAAAAGTTGGGAGTCGGAAGTTGTCACCCCAAAATGACAACTTATCAGGTCTGAGGAACAAGTTATTAAGCCCACCCACTAATAATAGCAATCTTTATTAGTGTCACAAGTAGGCTTACATTGACACCGCAATTAAGTTACTGTGAAAAGCCCCTAGTCGCCGCACTCTGGCGCCTGTTTGGGTACCCAGAGGGAGAATTCAGAATGTCCAATTCACCCAACAAGCACGTCTTTCGGGACTTGTGGGAGGAAACCGGAGCACCCGGAGGAAACCCACGCAGACACGGGGAGAACGTGCAGACTCCGCGCAGACGGTGACACAAGCCGGGAATCGGACCCGGATCCCTGGCGCTGTGAGGCAAGAGTGCTGATCACTAAAGTGCTGCTCACTAAAGCTGACCGTATAAACGTGGACATGCAGAGACAATTCGACGTGTTTCTGGGGTACAGTAATGAAGTGTTGAGGTCGCATCGATCAATCGAAAAATGTCTCTTGGGCCTAAACTGGTGCATGACTGAGTGTATCCTGCACGGGGTGATGGAGCGACTGCTGATTTGTTGCATGATCTCAGACTAGGGGGCGGCTGCTTGATGGGTACGGATGAGACAGCAGATGGAAGCCCTTTAAATAAAATAGCCACAGCGTTAATTGTGTGCAGTAGCCTAAGTCCTAGAATTGCCTCTGATAAGGCCAGCCACTGTTTTCACATAAACAGATAAAACGCGGGCAGTGATTGAGTGGCTCCTTCAGCTGTTGCCGTGTGATACGGTCTGATGGTGTTCAATAGAGCGGTTTTACAATCTGAGAGCAAATCTGGGTTAGTGACAGGCTGTGCAGTGATCCTCCAGCATCCAGTACCAATGGGCAAGAGGATGTGGTTTTGGAACCACATTTCAACACATGATAAGTTCTTGATCCAGGCCTTGAAATCAATGAAGCTTCGCACAGTAGCTCAGGGGTGAATCAGTGGTCAACCGCTGAAACTATGCACATGTACTTTGTACTTTGGGCTGGAGTGTGGCAGAGGCCAGGGATAGAGTGTTGCCAACACTCTGAGATCGTCCTAGAGTCTCCACAACCTCTGGACGTAAATCACCGGGGCACAAAAAAAATTGTTGATGGCGTAAAAAAAAGGATAGCCCAACCACCAAGGACCATCCAATCGGCTAATAGAGACCATAAATAATGGGGCTGGTTTAGCATACTGGGCTAAATAGCTGGCTTTCAAAGCAAACCAAGGCAGGCCAGCAGCACGGTTCAATTCCCATACCAGCCTCCCCGAACAGGCGCCGGAATGTGGCGACTAGGGGGGCTTTTCACAGTAACTTCATTTGAAGCCTACTTGTGACAATAAGCGATTTTTATTTCATTTTCACCATGTTAGCTTTCTTACTGGCATGGTAATGCAATGCACCACGAAGATGGGCATGTTCACTGATCAATGGTGGGTGTGTGGAGGTCTGGAACGGGTGGTCATGAGGTGAAATCTCTCAGAATACGTCCAATGAGATGATATCACTCATGTCAGGGCAGCACGGTAGCATTGTGCATAGCACAATTGCTTCACAGCTCCAGGGTCCCAGGTTCGATTCCGGCTTGGGTCACTGTCTGTGCGGAGTCTGCACATCCTCCCCGTGTCTGCGTGGGTTTCCTCCGGGTGCTCCGGTTTCCTCCCACAGTCCAAAGATGTGCAGGTTAGGTGGACTGGCCGTGATAAATTGCCCTTAGTGTCCAAAATTGCCCTTAGTGTTGGGTGGGGTTACTGGGTTATGGGGATAGGGTGGAGGTGTTGACCTTGGGTAGGGTGCTCTTTCCAAGAGCCGGTGCAGACTCGATGGGCCGAATGGCCTCCTTCTGCACTGTAAATTCTGTAAATGTCACTTTTTAGCGTGGATGATGTGTGTGATTTGCCTACAGGGAGAAGGATAATGTGTGTGTCAAAGTGGGTGGAAATGGGGCATAAGCAGAGCTGGTCACTGTGTAACGTCCTAGCTCCCAGGGGTCAGATTTGGGGGGGGTACTCCAAAGATACGCTGAGGAATCCCTGTGGGATTTCCATGTAAGGGTTTGAGTGGCAATTATCCAAAAGCGCTAAATTCCCCTGGACAATTGCGCTGGCAACTAACCGACAAAACAATTTAAATCAGGAACTTTGGATGGTTCTGCCAGTACTACACTAATATTTACTCTGAAAAAGTTTGAAAAAATAAAACCACTTGTAACTTCAGCGTAACTTTTTTAAACACCCAGAGTGAGCTTCGCACGGGACCACCCCCACGCTCTGGACCTCCCGTCTCCAGACCCGTATTCCCCGACCCAGCCCGATGTCCGCCCCACCTAACCAACCCCCTCCCTGCCAATTCAACCCCTCTCGATATCCAACCCCTGCTCCCAACTCAACACCATCATCCTGGCCCGAGCCCCCACTGATGTGACCCCCCCACATCCCCTCCTGACCAAATACCCCTCCCCCCAACCCGACAGGCCCCCCTTCTGGCCCAGCAGCATCACCCCCCTCCCCCAAACCAACCCCCTATTCCCCTGTCCTCACCTGACCCCTACCTTCCCCCTCTCCCTCCTGACCCGACACCCTCCCCCCACTCCCCCTTCTGGGCCAATCACTCCACATCCTCCGCAAACCGGCCCCCTCCTCCTGATCTTATTTTTCCCCCTCTTGACCCGACCCCCTCCACCGACCTGGCCCCTACCTCCTGACCCGACATCCCCCCCCTTCCCACGACTCGAAAAACCCACCCCCAGCTAACGCAACCCTCCCCACCAGCCGAATCTATCCACTTGCCATCTCCTGGGCCTGTAAATCACCCTGGACCCTTCGAACCTGCTTTACGGCAGCAAGTGTTGCAAAAGAGGGGCCGTGGCCTCGCTGGCTTGGCTGCTGGTGCACCTCGCTGGGGTCTGCAGGGATTCCTTCGTTGCAGGCCCCGAGCAGCTCCAGCCAGCGGACATTTCAGCAAAGTTTTCCACAGCGGGTAAGCGCCGTACACTCTTATAATTCCAGCAGGCCACCACATTGGTTGTGGCCCATAATTGCTAATTAGGGTTGGTACCTTTAAATTATTTTTGCTTCACCATCGGCAACTATGCATTCAGTTGCCTGGGTGCTAAACTCCGTAACTCCCTGCCTACCATCACCTCTGTGCGTCTCCTCCTCCCCTACCCCCTTTAACACTCCTCAGCACCTACCCCTTTGACCAAAACATTAGTCACAGCTCTTAATTTCTCCTTTTTTTTGTCTCAGGGTCAATTTGTGCCTACTCGCTGCTGGGTGAAGCACCTCGAGACATTTGCTGAGTTTAAGGCACTATATAAATGCACAATGTTGATGTTGCTGTCATTGGCTGCACTTTGAAAGCAATCCATTGTTTGCAAAGTGCTTTGAGAGAGGGAGGCTCTGAGGATTCTCTGGCCGGGGACAACAGAAGACTGTGGGTGGTTGACACAAAATAAGAATTAACAAATTGATGAAGAAAATCAATGCGCCAGGGCTGGAGGCTCTTAAAAAGACGCAGTCTAGCTGGAAATTAAATAGAGTCATTCATCACAACGCTCTCTATTAACAAAGTTTATCAGCTCCAACCTTCACAAGCACAAGGCTAAAGAGACACATCACAACGTCTCGATGTCTGACAGATCAAATGCTGCACTAACAGCTGCAGCTCATTGCGACAGGGAGCAATACTGACCAGAGCAAATATTAACCCTGTAGTGTGTCTGCCAGCGGAGCTCAGCACAGGAATCTGAGCAAATTCCGTAATCATGACGCAAGCCCAGCTGATCATCTTGCCACGTTAAATAACAAACCAGAGATCTTCCTGCTTTTTGTAGCTTGCCGTAGGGAGTTCACAGAATCACAGAATCCCTACAGTGCAGAAGGAGGCCATTTGGCCCATCGAGTCTGCACCGACCCTTAGAAAGAGCACCCTGCCTAGGCCCATGCCCCCCCCACCCCAATCCTGTCACCCAGTAACCCCACCTACCTTTTTTGTTTGGACACTAAGGGACAATTTAGCGCAGCCAATCAACCTAACCTACACATCTTTGGACTGTGGGAGGGAACCGGAGCACCCGGAGGAAACACAGGCAGACACGGGGAGAACGTGCAGACGCCGCACAGACAGTGACCCGAGGCTAGAATTGAACCCGGGTCCCTGGAGCTGTGAGGCGTCAGTGCCAACCACTGTGCTACCTTGCCGTCCCTTTGATGTTGTGGACATAAGCAACCCTCCCGTCTCACTTCAAGTGGCCACTTCTCTCATGTGAACTTTAGTGGACCATTCGCAACCATAGGGGAGAGGAGAGTGCATAAAGACTGAATCCAATCCTGTTCTCATCCCAACACAGCCAATCACTTTCTGTAGAAGTCACCCGATAGCAATTTCTGGCTGATTTCCCACCTCCTCAGCCTGTGATATTTTCGGCTGACCCAGCTCGGCTCAGCTTATTTCTCTGCACCGCAATGTAAAATGTTACAAGGTACAATGCAGCGATGTGAGATGTGATTCTGATCTCACAAACGTCGGAGTACATCGACTGAAGTCGGCAAAGGAAAAGGGACAATGTTGGAAATAGTGAAAACATCATCGGGAAAACAGACCGACCGATTGACCTTTGCTGATGTTGTACTCCCCCCCCCCCCCCCCCCCCCCCCTCCAAAATAAAACGATAGAGAAGGTTGGTTCATGATTTGAGTGCCTGAGCCATTTGCTGTGCGTTTGCAGATGTTGTCCACTGTGTGTGTGTGGGGGGGCGGGGGGGGGGGGGGGGGGGGGGGGCGTATACCCTACTCAAAGGGTTACCCTGACCGTTGCCAGGGGATATTGAGTAATTGTAAACATCATTGCTTGGTTATAAACAAAGTTTTCATTTGAAAGAATTTCCCATTATTCTGATGGATAGAGGCCAATCAACCAAGGATATGGATAAAGTTGATCCTTTAGTGACTGAATCAAGGGATGTGAGGATAAGGTGGAAGAGTGGAGGTGGGACTGAAGATCTGCCATGATTCGATTGGATGGCAGAGAAGGTTCAAGGGGTCCTATGACTTGCACCTGCTTCATTCCTTCTGGTCTTAAGCAGAAACCGTATCAGATATATCCTCATAGATATTAGAGACTGAATGAAGTACAAATAAATCACTGGAAAGACTGGATAAATACCAGACTACAGACTCGATGGGCTGAACGGCCTCCTTCTGCACTTGAGAGATTCTATGGAATGCTGCATTTTCTGCCTTCACTGTTTAAGGCCCTACGGGGTCTTGCATTTCAGCCCTGACCCGTGCAAGGTGGACCTTAGCTTTCATCGTCTATGGTAGGGGAAAACAGACATTGGGGGGAGATTCTCCCAATGCCCTTTCTGGGTGCCGTCGCCGGAGTAAAAAAGGGAGTGTTTTACTCCAGCGTCGGCGCCGTTCCGGGACCCCATTCTGCGGCCCACAGAGGGCTAGGCCGATACCGGCGCCACAGGGTCCGCGCATGCACAGCTGGGCCGGTGCCAACTACCGCATGCGCAGTGGCCTTCTTCCCCACGACGGCCCCGACGCCAAACGGCGCAGGGCTACAGGAGCCGGCGTGGAGGAAAGGAGGCCGGGGGGGCAGAGAGGCCAGCCCGCCGATCGGTGGACCCCGATCGCGGGCCAGGCCACTATGGAGGCCCTCCCCGGGGTCGGACATCCCCTGCCCCACGACAGGCCGCCCCCGGACCCTTCAACGCCGAAGTCCTGCCGGCCCAGAGCAGGTTAGAACGGCTCCGGCGGGAATCGGCTTTTTGTTGACAGCCGCTCGGCCCATCCGGCCCAGAGAATTGGCGCGCTGGCCCGTGCCGGCCCGGGCTAGAGAGTCGGCGCATACCCCGATCTGTGCCAACCACGCCGGCGCTGTTGGATTGCGTCCCGGTATTGGGGCGGCGGGGCGCGATTCGTCCAGGCCACACCGATTCTCCAACCCGGCAGGGGGTCAGATAATACCGCCCATTGTTCCTCCTCCAAACCATTGTTTAGAGATCCCAAGGTACATGCGATGAGTTGGCTCTGGCCTTTTCAAGCACTTGCCTAAATTATGGAGGCCCTTGCAGATTATGGGAGGAGCAGATGGGCATAGCGATAATGTCACTGGACTGGCAATCCAGAGGCCCAGGCTAATGCTTTGAGGACAAAAGGTTGGGATTTGAATTCATTCCATAAAATTGAATGTAAAGCTAGATTCAATAATGGTAATCTTGAAACCATCACTGATTGCCGTAAAAAAAAAGAATCTGATTCACTAGTGTCCTTTAGGGAAGGAAATCTGCCGTCCTTACCCGTCTGGCCGACATGTGACTCCAGACCCACAGCAATATAGCCCTATGAAATGGTCTCGTAAGCCACTCAGTACAAGGATAATTGGGGATGAGGACAAATATTGACCTTGCTATGAAAGAACAATAAAGTAGTCTAAAGCCTTTCAGTGAGGGAAGAGACATTGCACTAGTACTGACTTCAACAATAATCATTTAAAAAACACAAACAATCAGATCACTTGTGCTACCGCGGGCAGCGCGGTAGCACAGTGGTTAGCACTGTGGCTTCACAGCTCCAGGGTCTCAGGTTCGATTCCCGGCTTGGGTCACTGTCTGTGCGGAGTCTGCACGTTCTCCCCGTGTCTGCGTGGGTTTCCTCCGGGTGCTCCGGTTTCCTCCCAAAGACGTGCAGGTTAGGTGGATTGGCCGCGATAAATTCCCCTTAGTGACCAAAAAAGGTTAGGAGGGGGTTATTGGGTTTCAGGGATAGGGTGGAAGTGAGGGGTAAGAATGGGTTGGTGCAGACCCGATGGCGCGAATGGCCTCCTTCTGCACTGTATGTTTTATGTTACTTATCTAATTTGTGGGCACTTGTGCGCAAATTGTCTGCCACATTTCCAAGGTAACATAAGGTGGCACGAGATCAAAAGGATGTCTTCGTCAACACTTCCAGGAGGAGGCAAAGGGAAAACTATGAATTCAAGGCCAGCTGGTGTCGTGGGAAGTGAACTCATGACACATGAGTGCTGAAATAGAACGGTCTTACTATTCCTTGTCTCTTTTCACACAGGTTATGTCAATACTGGCAATGTTGTATTCACTGGCCATCCCTAGTCTCCCTGAGAAGGTGATGGGGGTCCTTGCTAGTTTGTGACTGAATGCTAAAAATATACTTTGTTCCGCTGGTCATCAAACTCGTGTGCGCTCTCCAATTAGGCATTTGGAATGTCAAGGATTTCACAAGAAATGCAAGTGTCCTGCAGTTCTTTTAAGAAGACTGATGTGGAATGATGGCATTATGATTGGTGCTGTGACAAGCGCAATTTAGATATCATGAGTACAATTGGAGCCAATAATCCACTAAATATGTTAACCTTTTATGGAGTAGCCCACCGCAGCTCTTACTGAGTGGTGTTCTGATGAAATTACTTCAAACCGATTTGGTGATGTAATTCATTAAATTTAACACGCACAGAATCGAGAAAAGGCCAGTAACTTTAATCACACACACACACCTTTCAATCAATTCTCTTGCCTGTCAATGCCACCAAACTTCACACAGGAAATTGTCCGGGTAAATGCTAATGTCAGCAACATCAGATTTCTTTCGCTCAGAGTAACGCAGGAAGAGACTTTGCCTCGAGAAAGGAAAGGGAAGAAATAAGCACGAAAGAGATATAGAGAGTGAAAGAAGAAAAGGGATAATTGTGATGTATTTGCAGGAATAAAACAGACTAACATTCAAAAGTATCCAAATGAACAACTAGTTTATTCAAAATTGACCACATATACATACATACATACATACACAAATGGCCACAAGAGGGTGCTATTGCACTCCTGCTTTGGAATGAAAATGTTACACAAAAGTTCAAATTCTAAGCTACTGATATACATTTCTTGTTTTTCATTTGTTAACAAATCCAAATTAACACTAATTGCTATTTCTACGAGGATATTTTATTGACCCAATGTTTAAGAACTATTTTTGCCTAAATCTGAGAAGAGCTATTCTCCAACAAAGGCCAATTTTGACCTTGACCTTCAATTACATTTTCCACGGGATAAAAGAAAATTATTGCGGATGCTGGAATCTGAAACGAAAGGGAAAATGCTGGAAAATCTCAGCAAGCCTGGTAAGCATCTGTAGGGAGAGAAAAGAGCTGACGTTTCGAGTCTGATGACTCTTTGTTAAAGCTAACAGACAGAGAAAGTGGGAAATATTTATACTGTGGAGTGAGAATTAAAGATGAGTCATAGCCACAGAAACCCAGGGAAACCAGGTGCTAATGGCCACAGATACCAAGGGGAAAGAGTGTTAATGGCAGTCCCCAGAGAGGACAAAAGATGTGAAAGGTCAAACAGCAGGGAAACTAACATCAGAGGAGGAACTGTAGGTGTGGGGGGAGGGGAAGGGGGAAGCAAAGAGGAGAAAGGTGCAGGAAAGGTGGATAAGATTGGGGGGGGAGGGGATTAAATGTATATTAAGAAAGAAAGAAATGGTAAAAGACAGTTAAAATAAAATGAAAACAAATGGGTTGAGGTGGGGTAGAGCTGATCATCTGAAGTGGTTGAATTCGATGTTCAGGCTGGAAGGCTGTAGTGTGCCTAACCGGAAGATGAGATGTTGTTCCTCCAGTTTTCATTCCGCTTCACTGGAACATTGCAGCAGGTCAAGAACAGACATGTGGGCATGGGAGCAGGGTCTTTTGCGCTCCTCTTTGCTTCCCCCTTCCCCTCCCCCCACATCTACAGTTCATCCTCTGATGTTAATTTCTCTGCTGTTTGACCGTTCACATCTTTTGTCCTCTCTGGGGACTGCCATTAACACTCTTTCCCCTTGGTGTCTGTGGCCATTAGCACCCGGTTTCCCTGGGTTTCTGTGGCTATGACTCATCTTTCATTCTCACTCCACAGTATAAATATTTCCCACTTTCTCTGTCTGTTAGCTTTGACAAAGAGTCATCGGACTCAAAACGTTAGCTCTTTTCTCTCCCTCCAGATGCTGCCAGACTTGCTGAGATTATCCAGCATTTTCCCTTTCGAATTAAATTTTCCACTTCATCAGATACATCTGCCTGTCTCTGATGCAGAACTGAGTTGGTTTCAAGCTCAACTTTTGTTGGACTAACTATACAAAGAACTAAGAACAAATAAAAGTACAGCACAGGAACAGGCCCTTCGGCCCTCCAAGCCTGCGCCGACCATGCTGCCCATCTAAACTAAAATCTTCTACACTTCCTGGGTCCGTATCCCTCTATTTCCATCCTATTCATGTATTTGTCAAGATGCCCCTTAAACATCACTATCGTCCCTGCTTCCACCCCCTCCTCCGGCAGCGAGTTCCAGGCACCCACTACCCTCTGTGTAAAAAACTTGCCTCATACATCTCCTCTAAACCTTGACCCTCGCACTTTAAACCTATGCCCCCTAGTAATTGAACACTCTACACTGGGAAAAAGCCTCTGACTATCCACTCTGTCTATGCCCCACATAATTTTGTACACCTCTATCAGGTCGTCCCTCAACCTCCGTCGTTCCAGTGAGAACAAACCAAGTTTATTCAACTGCTCCTCATAGCTAATGCCCTCCATACCAGGCAACATCCTGGTAAATCTCTTCTGCACCCTCTCTAAAGCCTCTATTGGTATTCTACTTGTATCTCAACTATCCAACGGACCAGACTCATTTGATTCTTCCCAACCCCCTTCTTCTTCATCAACCTCTGTCGATAAAACATAATTTATATGTACAAACCTAATCTTTCCATTACCAAACATCTTTACCAAGTCTGTGCGAGGACCTCATATTTTCATAACTCTTCCTGGCGACCACTTCAACCACTTACGAGGATGTTCTTTCACCTTGTTCTGAGCTGGAATTTTGCAGGTAGCAGTGCCAGATGCGTCACGCTAAATAAATTAAACATTTGATGGGTGGCATGTTGGCGCAGTGGTTAGCACCGCTGGCTCACAATGCCATTGACACATTCTGACCTTGGTTGATTGTGTGGAGTTTGTCCATTCTCCCCGTGTCTGTCTGGGTTTCCTCCGGGTGCTCCTGATTTCTCCCACAGTCCAAAGGTGTGCAGTTTAGGTGTACTGGCCGTGCTAAATTGCTCCTTTGGTGGAGTTATGGGAACAGGGTGTTCTTCTGGAGGGTGGGTGCAGATGTGATGGGCCAAATGGCCTCCTTCTGCACTGTAGAGAGTCTATCACAAATTCATACTCATTAATATCAAGAAAGACTGGTTAATATGAAGTGACACCATCAACCTGGTAGTTAAAAACGCAGAAAATTGAAGACGAGGCAAGGCAAAAAGACAGTTTGTCATTTTACTTTCAACAATGCACAAACTGCATATTGAAATGAAAATGACTTATTGTCACGAGTAGGCTTCAATTAAGTTACTGTGAAAAGCCCCTAGTCGCCACAATGCAGCACCTGTTCGGGGAGGCTGTTATGGGAATTGAACCATGCTATTGGCCTGCTTGGAAAGCCAGCGATTTAGTTCTGTGCTAAATAGCCCCTATTCATCCTCATCTACCAAAAGAATTATCTGATTACTTAGATTTACTGATTTCTAGGGAAACCACATTGCCTGAAAAAGTTGCACAAGAATTGGAATCTAAAATGGCGATGGAACATCAAGATATTCTTTCTGGTGAGGTGAGAGAAGAAACCTACCCTGAAGACATTGCCTCATGGCCAAAATCTGTTCCACTGGGGACGATAGAATATTTTGTAATAAATAAACCAGAGACTCGTGAACACCGCCCAGTCCATCATACAAACCTGCCTCCCATCCATTAACTCTGTCTATACCTCCTGCTGCCTGGGGAAAGCGGGCAGCATAATCAAAGACCCCTCCCACCCGGCTTACTCACTCTTCCAACTTCTTCCATCGGGCAGGAGACACAAAAGTCTGAGAACACGCACAAACAGATTCAAAAATCAAGGGGCTGGTTTAGCACACTGGGCTAAATCACTGGCTTTGAAAGCAGACCAAGGCAGGCCAGCAGCACGGTTCAATTCCTGTACCAGCCTCCCTGAACAGGTGCCGGAATGTGGCGACTAGGGGCTTTTCACAGTCACTTCATTGAAGCCTACTTGTGACAATAAGCAATTTTCATTTCATTTCATTTTCAAAAACAGCTTCTTCCCCACTGTCACCATACTCCTAAACGACCCTCTTATGGACTGACCTGATTAACACTGCCGTTCCCAGACTCCTAAACAACCCCCTTATAGACTGATTTGGGGCCTCACGGTAGCATGGTGGTTAGCATCAATGCTTCACAGCTCCAGGGTCCCAGGTTCGATTCCCGGCTGGGTCACTGTCTGTGTGGAGTCTGCACGTCCTCCCTGTGTGTGCGTGGATTTCCTCCGGGTGCTCCGGTTTCCTCCCACAGTCCAAAGATGTGCGGGTTAGGTGGATTGGCCATGCTAAATTGCCCATAGTGTAAGGTTAATGGGGTATACGGGTTACGTGGGTTTAAGTAGGGTGATCATTGCTCGGCACAACATTGAGAGCCGAAGGGCCTGTTCTGTGCTGTACTGTTCTATGATTGACTTATGGACTGATCTGATCTCTTTACACATCTTCATCCAATGCTTGTGTCTATGCATGTATTTTATATTTGCCCTATTATGTATTTTCTTTTCATGTACGGAATGATCTGTTTGAGTTACATGCAGAACGACACTTTTCACTGTACCTTCGTACACGTTTCAATAAACCAATCCAATCCAATCCAAAAGATACGTAAAGTGGAAACTTTGAGAAAAGAGTTTGAGGTTAGAGGCCAAGAGAACGTTAGACATCTTCATAAGTCTCATTTTGTGAGGGCGAAGAGAAATGGATGATGGAAATTAGAAATTGATTGATTTTCTCAGAAGGCAGTGTCCTGCTTTGTTTGCAAGTTAGTCCCTGACCCTTTAGTAAAGGGAAAGACGCATTGGTTGATGGGTACACTAACTGGAGAAATGTTGGAAGACATATTGCTGATTATGAACTTCCAGAGCTCATATTAAATCTGTGTGTGTGTTTGTTCAAAGATGTAAATTATCTGGAAGCATTGATTCTGCATTATCAGCTCAGTTTGAAAAGGAGTGCTCTTTTTGGAGGAAAGTGGCTGGTTTAGCATACTGGGCTAAATCGCTGGCTTTTAAAGCAGACCAAGGCAGGCCAGCAGCACGGTTCAATTCCAGTACCAGGTTCCGGAATATGGCGACTAGGGGCTTTTCACAGTAACTTAATTGAAGCCTACTCGTGACAATAAGCGATTTTCATTTCATTTCATTTTTCAAGTGCTGTGTCGTGTTGTTGCCACAGTCAAATTGTTGTCTTCTTTGGAAATACCTCGAAGAGAACATGATGACTCATCATTGTCAACTCGAAGAGGCAATGTTTTAGCCTGCCTTGAATATCTCAGTGAATTTGATGAGCTTTACAAAGAGCATTTGAAATGTTACCAATATTGCTGCTCAGGAAGATCAATTTTTAAATGCACAGAACCCAAGATGACTTCATCACTATAATGACAGAACGGCTCAGAAACCAATTCACTAATGAAGTCAAAGATGCTAAATACTTTTCCATAATAGTTGGTCAAACACCAGATGTGAGTCATGTGGACCAAATTAACATTAATTTTAAGGTATGTGAGTAGCGATGGTGAAGTTGTAGAGTGATTTCTCTGTTTTGTCGAGCTGCAATCCCACACTTCTGAGTCTGGAGTCAACTGTTTTGGAAATCATTGCAAATTGTTGTGGGCAGAGCTTCGATAATGCTGCAAATATGGCAGGGCAGGAAAATATTCAGGTCTACAAACAAGACTGAACAATGCAAGCCCCTTTGCGTTATTCATCCCCTGTTCCAGCAGCCACTCCTTGAATTCAATCGGCAACGCTGTAGCTGAATCCTGTGAGGGAGCTGTACATATTTTGATTTTGTTCAAAATGTGTTTGCCTCTTTTTTGGTTTCCACCAATTGGTGAAATATGTTGCAATCTCGCTTGGAGCAGACAAACATTTGATGGTCAAAAGAATTTGCAACACTTGGTGGTCCACTCATGCACATGTCGTTTTGGCTTTGAAAATGAGCTTTGTTACTATTAGACATAGCCGCATTAAATTCAGAAAAAATAAGTGTGAAAGCTGAAGCAAAATCCTTAGCAGGGAAGTTTGAAAACTACAATATTGCTGTTTTTACTGTTTTGAGATCCATTTACTTCAAAGAATTAATACCCTCAGAAAATTGTTCCAAAATGTTGATACAACTTTATTAGAACATAAGAACAAAACATAAGAATATAAGAACTAGTGGGAGGTGTAGGTAATTCTGCACAATTGTTAGCCTCAAGTAAAAGTTTTATCATGCAGTTCAAAATGACTATAGCCCGGTGGAAACAGGGGCACTAACATTAACAAAAATACAGGACCCTCTGATGATGAGAAGCATGCAATATGCAAGAAGTTATTTTTTGATGAAACCAGAGACACTGAAATCACTTTAAAAGGGAAAGAGAAGATCATCATTGAGACTGTTAATGTCATTTGTGGCATAATGATGGTGCAATTGCAGAGTAGAAGTGAATCTCTGAAGAAAACTGTTGATTTATTTTGCTTGTTTTTCAACAGAGGTTTGGATGAGAACGTTGAAACCCACCGCACATAGACACAAATCTTTTTGATGAATTCATTTATTTTATCGATAATGTTGAGCACTGTGCTTCAAGATCACCAGCTGATTTGTAAAGACTTGTACATGATGGTTTGCAGGCAACCTTTCCAATTGTGGATACCATTCTGAAAATGTTTTTAATAATACCTGTCGCAAATGCTTTCGGTGAACGTTCTTTTTCTGTATTTGAAAAGTGTTAAAAATGATTTGGGAAGTACGGTGAGTCAGGAACATTTGACAAGTTCAGCAATACGAG
The DNA here is from genome assembly GCF_902713615.1 of Scyliorhinus canicula. Classification (NCBI taxonomy): domain Eukaryota; kingdom Metazoa; phylum Chordata; class Chondrichthyes; order Carcharhiniformes; family Scyliorhinidae; genus Scyliorhinus; species Scyliorhinus canicula. Next base: position 6,738,308 of record NC_052168.1, on the reverse strand, counting down.
TGAAAATGCGTCTTTACAAGATTTTACCAACAATGATGCAATTGACGATTTTGTGAAGGAAACCAGTAGAAAATAAGCGACGTAAATTGCCATGCCAGGAAAGGATGACGCAAGAACATCTTAAAAATCTGGATAAAAGCAAATTATCTTGTTAAAGCTGACAAAGTGTCATCAGACTCGAAACTTTAGCTCTATTCTCTCCCTACAGATGCTGCCAGACCTGCCGAGATTTTCCAGCATTTTCTCTTTCATCTTAAAAATCTGTCTGCCGTCGATATTTTCTTGTTTAAATTCTGTTTTTCAAAATGGGCCATCGCGGGTCTGATATAATGGCTGCAGCTGGTCACATGCTGATAATTCTAACCACCATCGCTCTCAAGACTGGCCTTCAGAAAGTGTTTAGCACAAAGAACAAAATCCTGCTAGACAGGACTATTGGCAGTCTCAATGATGATCTTCTCTTTCCATTTTAAAGTGATTTCACTGTCTCTAGTTTTATTTAAAAATAACTTCCTGCATATTGGACTTGGACTCACTGGGCACTCCACTCATGAATTTACGGCAATAACTCTTTTGATTTTGTGAGAGGAAGTAGGGAAGTTAGCTTTTGAAACTGAATAAGACTCTGAATATACTGAATGGCGGCGTATGTATCTTGCTGATTGGAGTATTTGATGCACTGGACAGGCTCATCCTGTCCTGCACTGGCCTCTGCTGCAGTGGTGCCATCGCTGGATTTTTCCATCCCGTTGCATCATCAGAAAGTTCCATGTTTTCTTGCCTCAGGACACACATTGTAACATTGGCCATCCCGTCATTCTGATAAGAGTTAAGCTCGGATTTCAATTCAACAGCTATTCATACCGGCGTGTTTTTACAGGTTGAAAAGCACTAAAGCAGTTAAGTAGTGATCAATGTGTGTATTGTTGTGGCTTGGGCTTTTGCTTTCTGTGCGGTTGGCAGGAATGTGACTTCATGTGGTGAGGGGTGTGACGTCATTGGGGGAAGCAGCATGATGTAATTGGGGGAGGGGCACAATGTCATGGGGGAGGGGCCCAGAAATGAAGGTCTCTGTCTGCAGAGAAAATCAAAGCATTCAGGCTACAACTAAATAGGGTACTAGAGATTTTGGGTTCAAAATAGCTATCAGTGGTTTATGATCAGTTTCAATTGTGAAATTACCGCCGTACATTTATTGACGAGATCGCCTTACTCCAAAAATGAAAGACAATGCTTCATATTCTTTTAGCACTGAGGCGCATGAGGCTTGCACCATCATCCAACACGTGAGAGATTACAGAACTTACTCCATAACGAGAGGCATCACACGCTATCTTAATCCTTTTTGGACACATTGTAATGAACGTGCATTATGCCATCGACCAATTGGTTTTTACACAACTGGAATGTTTTCTCACACTCGCTTGCCTAACTCCCTTGCTCAAGAGTCCATTCAATGGATGCAATAAAATTGCTAAATTTGGTAGGAAATTAATGTCGTAACTGACTAAGCCCAAAAGAGAATTGAAGTCAGAGACATTCTGAGGGTGTGGCGATTTTCTTATTGTTTGAACCTCACTCTTGGTGGAATGTAACCCATCTTCTCCCGCTTATCGCTCAAATAAAGTTTTGAAACTTTTCACATTTGCGTGCCTTCGCCTGAACTCCAAGCTTTTCCAAGTGTTGCAACATCTTATTCAATCTGTCATCATGCCTATTTGGAGCTGGAACAACACATCCAAATAGCACAATATTCCCCGGGCTCCTTAGTTCATCATCTCCTGTAAAATCCAGGGGTCTGAAGAAACACCAAATGTCAGCCGATACAATCCCCTTATCAACAACAACAATCCCATCCTCCCACCATCTCCCAAATAACGGCCCACCTGACAATATAAGCATCAAATAAAACTAAACCTCCCAAGGTGGGGGAAAAAAAGGAAAAAAGAAAAAGTATTCAGGAATCGCCTATGGTCACCATTGACATATACAGTCCACCCCCCTAACCTCCCCTCCTAATATTCAAGGCCACCCCATCCCCAAAAGTGTACCGTGAATCACACCCATGAATTGTTGACACCCCCCTCCCAAACTCCTCCCCTCCACTTCCTCTTGTAAACTCCTCCCCCTAACCTCAGTTCCTTCCCCCAACTTTTCACCCCGGCTAGACTCACCAAAACCTGTTCTCCCAGGCTCCGATGGCCGCAGCCCCTCCCCCCACCTCACTCCCGTTCACTGGCCGGCTTAAACCGACCAATGTGGAGGCCCCCCCCGCCCGGGTCTCCTTCCCCCTTGCCCGGTCCCAGGAAAACCAAGAAATCCCCTTTAGCACACAGACCCCGCATACACACCCAAGCCCCAAAAAACCATCATTGCAAATGGAAGTCCCATCTCTTCCCTTGTCCAAATATATACAGCGTCAACTCATTTAGTACGTACACCAACACGCAGTGAAAAAGAAAAGTTACATGAGGCTACATTGGTACACGACCATTTCTGAATTCTGCCACAGTCCTTCTGCCTTCGCAAACTCCTCCGCCGCTTCCGCCGTCCCAACATAAACGTCCTTGAATTTGTAGGCCACCCTCAACTTAGCTGGATACACTATGTTGCACTACACCTTGTGAATATACAGTGCCTTCTTCACCCAGCTGAAGGCTGCCCGCCTCCTTGCCAGCTCCACCGTAAAGTCCTGGTATATGCGTATACCAGTTCAGCCCACTGCACCACCCGCTTCTGCTTTGCCCAGCACAGGATTGTCTCCTTCACGCTATACCTATGGAAACACACAGTTACTACTCTTGGCAGCTCAATCGCCTTTGGTATAGGCCTCCACAACCGATGAGCCCAATCCAGTTCGTATCGAGAGGGATCGTCCCCCTCCCCCAATAGCTTCGCCAACATCGTGGCAAAATACTCCGTCGGCCTCGGGCCTTCCACCCCTTCGGGCAGACCCACAATCCTCAGATTCTGTCACCTGGATCTGTTTTCCAGGTCTTCCATTTTGGCTCGCAGACCCTTGTTGGTCTCTATCATCCTCCGCAGCTCCTTCCGCATCGAGGCGAGTTGATCACTGTGCTGTGATAATGCCTCTTCCACTTCCTTCAGTGTCTCAGCTTGCTCCAGCAACTCCGCCGCTACGCTTGATACCGCCACCCTCACCGGGGCAATCGCCTCCTCCACCAGCACTTTCAATACCGCCCCCATCTCCTTCTTCATCGCTTCCATGCGCTTTGTGAACTGTTTTTCAAGTTCCACAGCCATCACCTTGGTCATTTCTTCTGCTGTGAGCGATGCGGCCTCCCCTGGTGCTCCAGCCTCCGCTTTCCTGACAGTTCCTGCGCTGACTTTTCCACTCACCGGCAGACTTTCATTAACCCCCTTTTTCATGGCCGTTTTTCTCCCAAACTTGGACATATCTCCTTCCTCTGCCTTCTTACAGCATTTCAGCCTCCGTTGCCTCCTGGACCAGGCGCTAAAACTCCAAAATTCCTATTGCCAAGCGGGAGCCCTCCAGTGTGCGGCTGGCTCCCGCCCACCATCACCGGAAGTTAGCCATGTGTATGTTTACAGGCAAATATAACTTAGGTTCGTCATGTAACCCAAGTTGCAGATAGGCATTTGTCAGACCCAACTTTAGAGTAGAATAGAATCCCTACAGTGCAGAAGGAGACCATTTGGCCCATCGAAAGACCACCCTACCCAGGCCCAATCACCCACCTTATCCCTGTAACCTCACCCTACATTGGACAGTTAGTGGCAATTTGTCATGGCCAATTCACCTAGCCTACACGTAGAATCATAGAATTCACAATGCAGAAGGAGGCCATTCAGCCCATCGAGTTTGCCCCGGCGCTTGGAAAGACCACCCTACCCAAGCCCACACCTCCACCCTATCCCCGTAACCTAGTAACCCCACCTAACCTTTATTCTCTGGGCAATTTAGCATGGCCAATCCACCTAACCTGCACATCTGTGGACTCTGGGAGGAAACCCACGCAGACACAGGGAGAACGTACAAATCCCGCACAGACAGTGACCCAAGCTGGGAATCAAAACTGGGACCCTGGAGATGTGAAGCAACAGTGCTAACCACTGTGCTACCGTGCCGCCACATCTTTGGACTGTGGGAGGAAACCCACGCAGACAAGGGGAGAATGTTCAAACACCACACAGGAAGTGGCAAATAACATTTGTGCCACACAAGTGCCAGGTATTGACCATCTCCAACAAGAGAGAATCTAACCATCGCCCCATGACATTCAATGGCACAACCATCGCTGAATTCCCCACAATCAACATCCTGGGGATTATCATTGACCAGAAACTGAACTGGACTAGCCACATTAACACTGTGACTGCTAAACCTGACTCCCCAGAACCTGGTTACCATCTACAAGGCACCTTCCAGGACGAAGCAGCCCACTTGCTTGCTGCCCCATCCACAAACATTCAATCCTCCTCCATCGATGAACAGTGGCAGCCGTGTGTACTATCTACAAGATGCACTGCAGGAATTCACCAAGGATTCTTGGGTAGTGCCTTCCAAACTCACGACCGCTACCATCTCGAAGGACAAGAGCAGCACGTACCTGGGAACCCCACCCCCTGGAAGCTTCGTTCCAAGTCACTAACCATCCTGGTTTGGAAATATGTTGACGTTCCTTCACTATCGCTGGGTCAAAACCCTGGAACTCCCTCCCTACCAGCACTGTGGGTGTACCTACACCTCAGGGACTGCAGCGGGTTCAAGAAGACAGCTCACCACCACCTTCTCAAGGGGCAGTTAGGGATGAACAACAAAAATACTGGTCCAGCCAGCGACGCCGGGATCCGATAAAAATGAATTTAAAAAAAAACACTAGTAAGGTGACATTTTCGTACCCCTGCTACTGTGCCATTAGCACCTTCTGCTTATCAACTTCAGCTTATTTACTTCAATAGACATCTGGCAGTTATTATCTCTGACTTACCTCGAGTCACGTATCGCCATGTCCTCGGGCAATGTTCTTTGGCAAGCTATATTGAAATTAACTTTGGCAGCGTCAGTAAATTATTGTAAATGCATTCACTTTGAAAACCACAGAAAAATTCATCCCGCAATGGTGCTTCTTGTAATTCTCCAAAATTGCAACGGACAGTTTATCCAAAGCTACAATAAAGGATGATGGCTTGGGATGTGACAGGGCCGGTAAATATCGCACGAGGCCTAACCACTGTGCTACCGTGCTGCCCAAATATGAAAGCACAATAAAAAACATTTAAAAAAAGAAAATGAAGTCAACCTGGCACGGTAGCGCAGTGGTTAGCACTGTTGCTTCACAGCGCCAGGGTCTGAGGTTCGATTCCCAGCTTGGGTCACTGTCTGTGCGGAGTCTGTACGTTCTCCCTGTGTTTGCGTGGGTTTCCTCCGGGTGCTCCGGTTTCCTCCCACAAGTCCCGAAAGACGTGCCGTTAGGTGAATTGGACATTCTGAATTCTCCCTCCGTGTACCCGAACAGGCACCTCGGGGATTTTCACAGTAACTTCATTACAATGTTAATATAAACCTTCATGTGACAATAAAGATTATTATTAATTTAGATCTTAAGGGTTTGCTCCTACATAACTCCTCCAATCCCAATACTCTCAAACTCTGGTCCTCAGACTTTGGCCTTGTGCATCCCTAATCCTATCCGCCCAATATTTGTAACCACACCTTCAGCTGCCGAGATATAACACTCTGGAATTTTTTCCCGATCCCACCTGTGCTCACATCCCTCTCTTCCTTTATGGCCATTCTTAATATCCAGCTTCTTGATTAAACTTTCTTATTGTCATGGTGTCATGGAGTTTTACAGCACGGAAAACAGCCTTTGGCCCATCATGTCCGTTCCGACCATCAAGCACCTATCTATTCTAATCCAATTTTCCAGCACTTGGTGCATAGCCTTGTACGCTCTGGCATTTCAAATGCTCATCTAAGTGCTTTTTAACAGGTTTGAGGGTTCCCAACTCTATCACCTTTCAGTCTTGTATGTGCCCATTTTAAAAATCATGCCCTCTCTAAACTGCTTTCCTAAACTGCTCACCAACAGCCTGTCCTGGCCCCCCCGACACTATAATTAAGAAAGCCCACCAACGGCTCTACTTTCTCAGAAGACTAAGGAAATTCGGCATGTCACCAACTTCTACAGATGCACCATCGAAAGCATTCTTTCAGGTATGGAGCCTGCTCTGCCCAAGATCGCAGGAAACTACAAAAGGTCGTGAATGTAGCCCAGTCCATCACGCAAACCAGCCTCCCATCCAATTCCCGCTGCCTCAGAAAGGCAGCCAATATAATTAAGGACCCCACCCACCCCGGACGTATTCTCTCCCACCTCTTCTTCCGTCAGGAATAAGATACCAAAGTTTGAGGTCACGTACCAACCGACTCAAGAACAGCTTCTTTTGTACTGCCATCAGACTTTTGAATGGACCTGCCTCGTATTAAGTTGATCTTTTCTCTACACCCTTGCTATAACTGTAACATTATATTCTGCAGTCTCTCCTTCCTTCCCTATGTACGGTATGCATTGTTTGTACAGCATGCAAGAAACAATACTTTTCACTGTATTCTAATACATGTGACAATAAATCAAATCAAACAAAAAATCTATGTTAAAGGTCCTATATAAATGCAATCCCATGTTGCCATTGTTGGTTCTCATCCCGGCCATTGCATGGAACAGCACATGAAAGTGGTGCTTACAATTTCAGCAAGAAAGAAAACTATCAGGGGTAGTTTCTGCCACACGGACATGAACCCTCTCAACCAGTGATTGCTAAAGGATAAAGAAGCAGCTACTGAGATTTACAGGCTCGCCCATCGCTTGTTTCTTCTTTGGAAACACCAAAAGCATTTTGCTTCCAAGCTCACGCTCCGCAATAGATGACTTTGCACGGAGAGGGTCCGGTCTCCCTGGGCATTCATCCCTGTAAATCCTCCTGCTCTTCATTCCTTGGCCGCGTTCTGGGAATGTTCAGCTGAGAAAGCAAAGTTAAATTTAGGAAGGACAGGATGTTTAAGGTCTGCCCTTGAGGTTTTGTTTACAAGGCGGGTGATAACGCTTGCTGTGAAATTATCCGGACACTATATAATTCAGCATGAGCCAAAAAAGAGTCAACGTCATTTCAAGGGAATCGTTATTTCGGTGCAGGATAATGCCTTGTATATCTTGAAATGCCTTCATATCTGGGTGTTCCTTGCCATGGGGATGTTCCTTTTAGGGGCTGGTTTAGCTCACTCGGCTAAATCGCTGGCTTTGAAAGCAGACCAAGCAGGCCAGCAGCACGGTTCGTTTCCCGTACCAGCCTCCCCGAACAGGCGCCGGAATGTAGCGACTAGGGGCTTTTCACAGTAACTTCATTGAAGCCTACTCGTGACAATAAGCGATTTTCAGTTCATTTCATTTAAGAAGCTCACATTAATAGTGAGTATTCAGTGAAGTCAGCACAGATCCGTGTGACAGTCAACACAAGAGGAATGAAGAAAGGACAAACGATAGAGCCTTTCACAGCCACAAGAGATCACAGAGCATTTCACAGCCAGTGAAGTACTTTTGAAGTGCAGTCACTGTCGTAATGTGGGAAACGTGGCAGCCAATTTATGCATAGCAAGCTGCCACAAACAGCAAAGAGATGACCAGCTAATTTTTCAAATGTATTTATTTTTTAAAAATATTTTTATTCTCCTTTTTTCACATTTTCTCCCAAATTTACACCCAACAATAGAGAATAATCAGTAACGAACGCAATGTCAATCCCCATATCAATAACAACGATCCCATCCTCCAACCAAACCCCAAACATTCGCCCGCATGTTAACATAAACAAATGACAAAAAGGAATCAGGAATCACCCATAGTCACCGTTAACACATACAGTCCCCCTCCCCCCAACTCTCTCAACCGCCCCCCCCCCCCATAATGTCCGATGTGATGCAATTCTCGAAAATGCATAATGAATAACGCCCATGAATTGTAGAACCCCTCTATCCTTCCCCTCAGTCCCAATTTAATCTTCTCAAGAGTCAAGAATTCTAGCAGGTCCCCCCCCCCCCCCCCCCCTCCCCAATGCCAGGGTACAGGGTGGAGAGGTTGATCTCCACGCCAACTAGATCCACCTTCGGACGATCAACGAGGCAAAAGCTACAACATCTGCCTCCGCACCCGTTTCCAACCCCGGCTGGTCCGACACCCCGAATATTGCCTCCCGAGGGCCCGGGTCCTGTTTCACACGCACCACTTTCGAGATTACCCTAAACACCTCCTTCCAGTAATCCTCCAACTTTGGACAGGACCAAAACATATGAACGTGGTTTGTGCCCCCCCCTCCCCCCGCAACGTTCACACACATCTTCTACCCCCTCATCCTCGCCCTTGTGAGGTGTGCTCTATAAAAATGTATTTAACAAGGTAAGTCAATTGAGAACCAGTTCCCAATTACAATACGACCATCACTTATTTCAGTGCCAGTATGGTACCAGGTTTAAAGGGCCGGCTTAGCTAAATCGATTGGACAGCTGGTTTATGATGGCCGACAGTGCAGGTTCAATTCCTGTACTGGTTGAGGTTATCCATGAAGGCCCCGCCTTCCCAACCCTGCCTCTCACCTAAGGTGTGGTGATCCTCAGGTTAAGCCACCACCAGTCAGCTCTCCCCCTCAAAGGGGAAAGCAGACTATGGTCATCTGGGACTACAGTGGCTTTACGTTTACTTTTTACTGATGCTAGGTATGTAGACTATACATCCCAAAGACTGGCGGATCTTATCAAACAGCATGTTTGCAATGGGAAAGGTATAGACCATAGCCAACCAGCCCATGCTTGTAAAACTCAAAACACAGTGTCCAACATTAGATGTGATTCCATAATTGGACAACATTTGCTGAATAATCCTCAGTACAAGAAAAATTGTGCTGACAACTAATTTAAGGTTGTCAGTCAAGCTCGCAGTGTGATGCATTTGTGTGAACTGGAAGCGACATATATTAATACACAGGTTCCTGTTCTTTGAACATAAGAACATAAGAACATAAGAACTAGGAGCAGGAGTAGGCCATCTGGCTCCTCGAGCCTGCTCCGCTATTCAATTAGATCATGGCTGATCTTTTGTGGACTCAGCTCCACTTTCCGGCCCGAACACCATAACCCTTAATCCCTTTATTCTTCAAAAAACTAACTATCTTTACCTTAAAAACATGTAATGAAGGAGCCTCAACTGCTTCACTGGGCAAGGAATTCCATAGTTTCACAACCCTTTGGGTGAAGAAGTTCCTCCTAAACTCAGTCCTAAATCTACTTCCCCTTATTTTGAGGCCATGTCCCCTAGTTCTGCTATCACCCGCCAGTGGAAACAACCTGCCCGCATCTATCCTATCTATTCCCTTCATAATTTTAAATGTTTCTATAAGATCCCCCCTCATGCTTCTAAATTCCAACGAGTACAGTCCCAGTCTACTCAACCTCTCCTCATAATCCAACCCCTTCAGCTCTGGGATTAACCTCCTCTGCACACCCTCCAGCGCCAGTACGTCCTTTCTCAAGTAAGGAGACCAAAACTGAACACAATACTCCAGGTGTGGCCGCACTAACACCTTATACAATTGCAACATAACCTCCCTAGTCTTAAACTCCATCCTTCTAGCAATGAAGGACAAAATTCCATTTGCCGTCTTAATCACCTGTTGCACTTGTAAAACCAACCTTCTGTGACTCATGCACTAGCACACCCAAGTCTCTCTGAACAGCGGCATGCTTTAATATTTTATCGTTTAAATAATAATCCCGTTTGCTGACAGAAAGAGCATGTACATGCATTGTGCCTGTTGAGGCATTGCCATGGAGAACGCACCAGTTGATGGTGACTGATAGTTAACTGCCAACTTTGTCTCCCGTTTCTAGATTCCCCAACCAAGGAAAACATCCTTCCTGCATTTAGTCTGTCCGGCCCTATTAGTATTTTATTTGTTTCAATCGGATCTCCTCACATCCTTCTAAGCTCTCGTGAATAGAGGCTCAGTTCAACCAATCTCTCCTCCTAGGACAGTCCTACCAACCCCAGTATCAGCCTAGTGAACCTCCGCTGCTCTTCCTCTATGGCTAGAATCATCCTTTCTCAGGTAGGGAGACTTAAGTCCCATTAATAGAGGGCTGGTTTATGCAGTGTGTTGTTACTTTCTGATCTCTCTGATGAGGAAGCGTGTGGGATGCATTATTTCTGCAATGAATCGGTCTCTGTTAATTTAAATATTTTTTAGTGTGAACAGAATTGCACTAAGCCTTTCAAAGCAAATAGGTGTCTCCCTAGTTGCAGAACAGTAGCACAGTGGTTAGCACAGTTCGCAGCTCCAGGGGCCCAGGTTCGATTCCCGGATTGGGTCACTGTGCGGAGTCTGCATTTTCTCCCCGTGTGTGCGTGGGTTTCCTCCGGGTGCTCCGGTTTCCTCCCACAATCCAAAGATGTGCAGGTTAGGTGGATTGGCCGTGCTAAATTGCCCTTTGTGCCCAAACGGTTGGGTGGGGTCACTGGGTTACTGGGATAGGGTGGAGGTGTGGGCTTGGGTAGGGTGCTCTTTCCAAGGGCCGGCGCAGACTCGATGGGCCGAATGGCCTCCTTCTGCACTGTAAGGTCTCCAATCCAAGCACGGAAATCTGATTTTAATTTGTGCGACTTGGTTCTAAAGTGGACCAATGACTGAAGCGATGAATGACCATCAGTCCACCAAAGAGATATTCTCGGGATCAGGAAACTGATACACATTACAAATCGGAACATCCGGCATCCTTCAGATACATGGGGACAATTCGGGAGTCTCTTTATATTTAGGTGATACCCTAGTCAGAGGATGTAACTTCACGGTCTATATTTTCACATTATTTCCGCGCCCAAGAGACGCAGCAGTGACAATTGAGACAGTTATCTTAGACTCGGAGAGGAAATGAATGACAAATCCGGCTAACCAATTCAATTTGCGGAGTATGCAGAGTCTGTTTCTGATCATCTCAGGCATTTCATTTAACTCCTACAAGACTGGTGCTTCTGACTAACACCATTGATTCCTCTTAAACGTCCAAAGTGCTAATTTTGTACAAATTGATGCCAACGTTGAAGTATCCATTTGGCCCAGTCCCAGAATAAGTGTATCAGCACGAGACTTCAGTCAGATGTTTATTTTAACTCGTTCACGAGATATGGGCGTCGCTGGCTAGGCCAACATTTATTGCCCATCCCTAATTGCCCTTGAGAAGGTGGTGGTGAGCTGCCTTCTTGAACCATTGGTAGTTTGGACTTACAAAGATTTATAAAGCAAACAACCCAACTTCAAAGACAGTACTTTAAGCTAAAAATGGAGCACCAGAATCCAATTTTGAGGTTGTCACAGTTCCTTCATGTTGAAATTTTAATCCTGGGTACACCATGATGTGGAGATAATAAGAAACAAGAACTAGGAGCTGGAGTCGGCCACCTGGCCCCTCGAGCCTGCTCCGCCCTTCAATGAGATCATGGCTGATCTTTTGTGGACTCAGCTCCACTTTCCGGCCCGAACACCATAACCCTTAATCCCTCTATTCTTCAAAAAACTATCTATCTTTATCTTACATGCCGGTGTTGGACTGGGGTGGGCACAGTGAGAAGTCTTACAACATCAAATTAAAGTCTAACAGGTTTATTTGGAATCACTAGCTTTCGGAGCGTAGCTCCCTCATCAGGTGAGTGAAGAGGTAGGTTACACAAACACAGCATATAGAGACAAAGACAATGATACAAGATTTCTCCCTGTGTGTGCGTGGGTTTCCTCCGGGTGCTCTGGTTTCCTTCCACAGTTCAAAGATGTGCAGGTTAGGTGGATTGGCCATGATCAATTGCCCCTTAGTATTCAAAAAGGTTGGGTGGGATTACTGGATTACGGGGATAGGGTGGAGGTGTGGACTTAAATAGAGTGCTCTTGCCAAGGGCTGGTGCAGGCCTGATGGGCCTGATGATCTCTATGATTCTCCCATCTTCAGTCTACCCCTTAAGTGTATTTTGACCAAATGAATTGTTCTTGTTTCTCCGTGAATACTGTCAACTAGAACCTCTTCCTTCAAAATGCCTTCAGGACAACAAATATCCTTATTTCAAAACATTAGGAACAGACTCACTCCTGTATCTCGTAAAATTTTAATTTCTTTCCCAATCCCATTTTTTTACTCATGGAAAGTGTTATGGGCCAGAGTTTAGAGAACCCCAAAGTGCATCATGCAGTTCATCTGACCCACAACTTTTACTAGATTGTGGTACGGGGAGCACACGGCCCACTCTACAGGGGTGGTACAGCAGAAACGGAAAAGTATTTTTCAAAGCAAAACAATGTTTATTCTCTGAACTCAAGTTAACCTTTTTAAAACATACAGTGAACATGTTAGCAACCATTAATTCAAATACAACCCCCAAAGAATACAACACTAAGTAATCCTTAAACTGTCCTTTTAACATCCATAAGACTTTAAAAAAAACCTTTAACAGAAGCACATCAGGTTAAAGTCACTACTGAAATGAAATGAAATGAAAATCGCTTATTGTCATGAGTAGGCTTCAAATGAAGTTACTGTGAAAAGCCCCTAGTCGCCACATTCCGGCGCCTGTTCGGGGAGGCAGTTATTAGTTTTAAATCACCAAAGGATCGATTTACAGTCTTTAGATTACAGAGAGAGACTCTAATACACTTTCTGGCTGTGACTGCAGCTATCCAGCTCTGAAAACGAAACTAAAACACACCCTGCAGCAAACAGCCTAAAACAAAAGTAAAAAGCTGACAGACAGCCTAGCTCCACCCACTCTCTGACATCACTACAGTAATAAACACTCATTTCTTAAAGGTACTCTCACTACAGATATTTATATACACACTCATTTATAAACACCTATTTCCTAAAGGTACTCTCACGTGACAAAAGATTTCCCTTCAGATACAAAATTCCTAAACACATCAGCCACTTGCTGGTCACTCTGCCTGTGGACAATATGTGCACAGATTATCATCCCTATTCTTTGGTCTTCTCTGTATATAAAGCCTATCAGCTTCTCTTGTTCTCCAGTCTTGAATTTAATAGTTCCTTTCTTAAGATTTATAACTCCAACCGGTTCTCCATTTAACCCCCAGCATGATGATTTGATGTGGCCCACTTTATTACAACAAAGCATCTAACTTTCCTCATATCGCTCATTCCCTCAGAACCATCTTCTTTTATGTTGAGGTGAAGTCTCCTTGGAATTTTCAAACATTCCCTCTTTTGCTTGACTGTCTTTTCTCGCACCTTCCCATTTTCTATCTTTCTCAGATTTAAAATGAAATGAAAATCGCTTATTGTCACAAGTAGGCTTCAAATGAAGTTACTGCGAAAAGCCCATAGTTGCCACATTCCAGTGCCTGTTCGGGGAGGCTGGTACGGGAATTGAACCCGCACAGCTGGCCTGCCTTTGTCTGCTTTTAAAGCCAGTGATTTAGCCCTGTGCTAAACCAGCCCCAGAGGGTCAAAAAAAGTCTTTGACCTATGAACCAACTCATAGTCGTCAGCAAGCCCTGTGACTTGTCTTGCAGTTTTAACACTTTGTTCCTCCACATGAGCTCTTATCACTTCAGGTAATGAATCTTTCAATTCTTCCAACAAATTTACTTCTCTGAGGGCCCCAGAGGTTTTCTCTGCTTTTATTGCTCTCACCCACCCATCAAAAATACTTTGTTTAACCCTTTCAAACTCAATGTAAATCTGTCCAGGCTATTTTCTTACATTTCAAACTTTTGTCTGTAAACCTCTGGTAGTAACTCATAGGCACTCAATATGGCTTTCTTCACTGTATCGTACTCCCAGACCTATCCTCTGACAAAGACACCGCGACTTCACAATGCCCTACCCCCAAGTTTACTCTGTAAGAGCAGTGTCCGAATATCTTGCGACCTTTGCATTTGGCTGGCTGTTTTCTCAAAGGAATTTTAAAATGTCTTTACGTCCTTTTTGTCAACTTTCAAATTTCAGAAGCTCCCACACAGATCTGAGCATCTGTCCACGGTGTTCCTCTTCAGGATTACTTCCTTCCTCCACCTGCTCTGGTCTCTCTTTTCTCCCACAATTGAAGTTGAACACCTCTCTTCTTTTCCCTCCCCGCCCTTGCTAAATCCTGGATTTCCAATTCCCTTTGAAACGCTATCTCTTTTTCTCTTTTGTTATGCCTTTCCTGCATTTCTAATATCTTCATTTCTAGTTGTGCTTGAACTTTAACTAATTCAATATCCTCACTTTCCGACGTATTTGGTCTGCCTGGCAACCCTTGTACATTTAAATGTGTTGCTATTTCTTCAATTACTTCGGCTTTCTGAATCCCAATAGGTAATACTAATTGTAAATATTCGTCAATTCCGTTAATTTAGTTTTAGGTACACTTTTCAAACTTTTCAAGGTTACATTGCCTACTTCCCAAACAAGTCTTTAACTCACGCACTTCCTCACTTGGTTCCACGCTTTCCTCACTCTCGCTATGTTTGAAAAGTCCCGACACCCAAGGAATTTAAAATCCCGGCCAGGAGCCCCCAATTCTTGTTTCACCTGAGGAAGGAGCAGTGCTCCGAAAGCTAGTGTTTGAAACAGACCTGTTGGACTTTAACCTGGTGTTGTAAGACTTCTTACTGTGCTCACCCCAGTCCAACGCCGGCATCTCCACATCTTGTAACGAAACACACTGATGTTAAATGCAAAGGTCCCCCAAAACCGAGAAAGGTAACTTGGAACGCCGGTTCATAATGGTGTACTTTTTTTTTTCTTGTGTGATATGAGGAACGGGGTAAAATCCAGTGAGGAATAATCCAGTCATTGTGGGAACAATTAATTTAAAAATTGCCTTAAAAGAAAGGCAAAACACACAGAACAAGAATACGCAATGACAAACAATGGTAAGACCTGAGGGAGTGGGAGTTGGTATTTGCACTGTGTTAATATTTTCCTTGTTATACATTGTTGATTTTGTTGTTGTTACAATGCCAAAGAAATACCTCAATAAAATGTTTATTTAAAAAAAAGAATTTGCAATGACGCTTAAGTAAACGGTGACTATGCACACATATTTTTACACAAAACTAACCCTTGGTCCCCAAACCTATGTTAACCTCTGAGACACCCCTTTTCTCAAATCGCATCCAATATTAAGTAACTTAATGGGATAAATCCAGCAAATAATTACCACAAGCAGGTTTAGGTGGCCATGTCTGGGAAAGGCAGGAAATGGCTGCACCTTTCAGAAGGTTCTGGGTGCGACCTAACGGAAAAGTTTCTATCATTTGTGGTGGGTTTTTTTGGGAGTTTCCCGCTGGCTTTGCCGGAGAGTTCCACACTGCTGTCTAACCACGCTTTGTCACTTTTTGGGGCCCTGGGGAGTTGAGCCCCATTATTTTAATCACTGGGGTGTTGAACTTGTTGATCAGATCGGCACCTCAGAGATCGGGCCGCCATTTTGAAAGGGTGCCCCGATCTCTAAGTGAGCGTGTGGGACCCCACACCCATGGGTAATGTCACTCCTTGGACATATGGGCATTACCACCCCCCCTCCCCCCCCAAGAGGTGCCAACCCGCTATGGTGTTCCTGAGTCCTCTGTGGGGGGCCTCCTCTTCAGGCCCCCCACACCCTCTTACAGGGCTTCCACCCGTCAACCCTCCCCAACCTCCCAGAGGCCCCTTATTACCTGCCCTGCAAACCCCACCCTTCATAACCCCACTCCACCTTCCTTTCATGGGCATGGGCCCCCTCAGGCCCTGACCCATGGCTGTGCCACCCTGGCATCTGGGCGACCTTGCATTGCCGCCCGGGCAGTACTCCTCCCGGCTTTGCAGTGCCACCTGGGCACCTTGGCAGTGCCAGTGTCAAGCGGCCAACCTGACAGTGCCAAGGTGCCCACGTTCGAAGGGGAGGGCCAGGGAGCCACACTGCCCTGTCCCTGCCCACCCAGGGGACCTTGATGGCCTGTGAGACCCCCAGGGTGCCATTCTGCCTGGTCCACGTTTGTGTGGACCAGTACCGAATGGCGCCCAGCTGGGGCCTCTCTGGGGGGACTAGTAGATCCGGGGGGGGGGGGGGGGTCAGTAGATTCCGGTTGAGCTTGCTTTAAGCAGGTCTTGCCCCTTAAAGGGGCTGCGCTACCACCGAAAATACACCGCGGGCGGATATTTCACAGTCCCGTCTTGATGGGGGCGGGACTGGAAAATACGTCAAGCTGTTCAAATCTCTATGGCCTTCAGCTCGACCGGACGAGGAAGGAGGGCCTGTAAAATTCCACCCCATGATCTGGAACGTTCCGCCTCAAGGGGTGATGAAATCATACCCAATTTCCAAAAGGGAATCGGACACATGCTTTGAAACATCTGCAGAACTATGAGGAAAGAGCGTGGGCGCGAAAGTAAATGAATCGCTCTTTCAAAGAGCAAGGGAAAAGAACGATGGGCAAATGGCCTCCTGTGTCACGAGATTCTATGATTGTAAATACAACAGGTGATCCTCTCGTGATCTGAAGAAACTTGAATCACTTGAGAATGAGGGGACACTGAACATGACCATCATTGAGAGGCCATGGTGGGGGGAGGGGGGGGGGGCAAAGGTGCAGGAAAAAGGAAGGGTGGGTACACTGAGGAAGTGGAGGAACATACAAAGGGGGTGATGGAACAGACTGAGGGTTTTCCTGGTGGAATAAACAGAAGGTTCCAGGGTAACTGACGGAATGGAGGAACAGAAAGAGGAGGCGGGAAAATGCATAGAGCAGTCACACGATGGAGCAGGGGGAATGATGCACGAGCAATCACGGCTGAAGCGAGATTGTAGTCCAGTTGAAGGCTTTAACGAACAAGTAGTTACCCCAGGAGCTCCGGTACAGAATGACTGCTGTGGGTGAAACACAGACCCTTATGCTCCGCCTGCTGGGCGGAACCAGCAGGCAGGTTCTACCACTCATACTACAGTATAAGGTACATCCCACCTAGGTACCGCGATACCCCTAATATAGCCTGCCACAGGGACTCTGCAGAGGAGGGGGGCGGACACAGGAAGGGGCCAATGGAACATACTAAAGGGAGTGGAAAATACACATAGGGGCAGGAGAACATAAAGAGGATAGGAGCATGCAAAACAAATGGGGAACACACAGGGGGAAGGGGAAAACACAGGGCGGGGGGGGCAGTAGTTCACCCAGGTGGGGTGGGCAAGACAGGGATGGGGCAGTGTCTGACATGGATAGAACTGTGAAAGACCAAATAAGGTCCAGGGAAACTGCCCTGAACAGCTTCCGATGTCATTGCCTTGTTGATTTCTGTAGCACTAAGCCTTGCTGCTCCATGGTGTCGACAAATAATAGCCCTTCGTCACCTAGCAACAGAAAGCTATTAAGTAAAAAGTACAGATTTTTTTTTGCTACCGTGCTGCAAATTATAGCTCATGCAACGAAGAGAGAATTTTACCCGCATCGAGCAGTCCAGAACTAAAGAAACAAAACCTCGCGTTCGCACGTCAACGAGTATTTTAGAAATGTGGTCACTGTTGTAATGCGGGAAGTGTGGCAATTTGCACACAGGAAGATCCCACAAACAGCGAGGAAGAAATCTTATGGTCACCATGGGCACGATCTAACTAAAAAAAGGGAATCTTATCAAGGAGGGGTTTGTTTGGTGCCCCCAGAGGGGATTGCACCCTCCCCCCTCCCTCCCCACCCCATCCCACCGAGGCCGTATCCCACATCATTTCCAGCACTGGGCAGTTCTTACGAGTGGATATCCTCACTTTGGGATGGCGTCCCTATCTCCCGCCCCTCCAAGGCAACCCACAGACTTCCCCAAAGCCCCAGCTCAACTGTTTGGGGGAGGGGGGGGGGGGGGGTCCTTGGGCATCCCACCTCACACAGGCAGAACACTCCAGCCCGGGTAGTGCCAGGATGGCACCCGGGTGGCACTGCCAGTGTGCCCATGTTACACTGCCAGGGTTCAGTGGATGGTGCCAGGCAGCCACTAGCAGTGCCAGGGTGCCTCCCTGCCTGGAGCCCGACTACCCAGAGGCCTCCGATCACCTGGGGGACTCCACCAAAGTACCGTTCCATTTGTGAGGCCCAGTAGTGAACGACAACCGGCTGGGGTCTCCTCAGCAAGGCTGGTAGACAGGAGGCCTTTGCACTGACCCTTTGAAAGGGCACTCTGCCCATGCCCACCCTTCCCTATCTCCGTAACCCCATAACCTAACCTGCTCATTGCTGGACACTAAGGGGCAATTTATCACGGCCAATCCCCCTAACCCGCACATCTTTGGACTGTGGGAGGAAACCGGAGCACCCGGAGGAAACCCACGCAGACACGGGGAGAACATACAAACTCCACGCAGTCAGTCACCGCAGGCTGGAATTGAACCCGGGCACTGTGCTAACCACTGTGCCACCAGGCAGCCATTAGATCTGGCGCACGCTGGGCTAAGTGGGTTCTTAAACTCACTTAGCCATGTGCAACTGGATCCCGCCCATTGTGGGAAGTCAGGAATACCGGGTGAAGCTTCTCCTGGGATCTAATAATAATAATAATCGCTTATTGTCACAAGTAGGCTTCAATTAAGTTACTGTGGAAAGCCCCTAGTCGCCACATTCCGGTGCCTCTTCAGGGAGACCGGTACGGGAATTGAACCCGCGCTTTTGGCGGTGTTCCGCATTGCAAGTCAGCTATTTAGCCCACTGTGCTAAACCAGCCCCAGTACCGGCCACGTCTCGCTCCAGTCCACATAAATACTGACTGGGAAAACTCAACTGGTCCTCTTTGAATAGTGCCATCCTATGTCCACAGTGATTGCAAGAAAGGGGCCTTGCTTTAGTGCCTTATCCAACAGATGGCACCTCCAACTATGCCACTCTCCCTCAGTATTGCACCGGGAGCGTGGGTCTTGATTTTGTGCTCAAACCACCTAAGTAGGACGTGAACTCACAAATCTTGACTCAGTGATAACACTAAGCCATAGCTGGCACATTACACGATGGTTAGCACTGCTGCCTCACAGCGCCAGGGATCCGGGTTCAATTCCCGGCTTGGGTCACTGTCTGTGTGGAGTCTGCACGTTCTCCCCGTGTCTGCGTGGGTTTCCTCCGGGTGCTCCGGTTTCCTCCCACAGTCCAAAGACGTGCAGGTTAGGTGGATTGGCCGTGATAAAATTGCCTTAGTGTCCAGGATGTACAGGTTGAATGGTGTCACAGGGACAGTCAGGACGGATGGGCCTGGGTAGGGTGCTTCTTCGGAGGGTTGGTGCAGACTCGATGGGCCTCCTTCTGCACTGTGGCGATTCTGTGATTCTGCAACAATAAAGATCAGTTTTGGATTAGACCTTGTGCACTGTCACACAAATTCAGGAGATAGAGGAAGAAGCGTCAAGAGCAGACTGGTTGAGCAAGAGGAATCTCCTGCTTTGATCCCACCTTTTGGAAGTGACGTTAAACCAAGGCCCCATCCACCCTGCCGTGGGTGTAAAAAAAAGACCCCATGGCATTGTTCCAATGGCGAATAGGGGAGATCCCTCCCCTCAGTGTCTCGGATGTCTTATCTCCCTCGACTGAACATTGCTGTTTGTGCCAACCTGCGGTGTGCAGATTGGCTGTCAGTGACCACCGCTCAAAGGTAATCCATTGGCTGCCAAGTGCTTTGGGCGCTTCCAGACGCTGCGCAAGGCACTATAAAAATGCAATGTATTCCCTACTCTCAGTTCAGCAGCTGCCATGTCAGCTGTGAAATGGAAACAGATGTGGGCTGGAGACCCTCAAACATGAAATGAAATGAAATGCAAATCGCTTATTGTCACGAACAGGCTTCAATGAAGTTACTGTGAAAAGCCCCTAGTCGCCACATTCCGGCGCCTGTCCGGGGAGGCTGGTACGGGAATCGAACCGTGCTGCTGGCCTGCTTGGTCTGCTTTAAAAGCCAGCGATTTAGCCCAGTGAGCTAAACCAGCCCCTCGCATCCCACTCGCACTGCGACTATTATTGATGCCAGTTGACGTTGCTTCCGCCAGTTTGTGTTTGATGAAAGCCCAGAATGGCCTCAACGGATGAGGTCGAGAAGACAAGTTCCACTTTGCATGTAACACCTCTGCATTGCTACACAACGTGTGTGACTTCCACGCATTTGCCACACACTGAGCAACGTAAAAGAACGTTAATACTACATTAATGCAAGTGAGGGAAAGAAATTTAGTTTCTGTAAAAGAAATAACCTGTTACGGTCACTGAGCGCTTTGAACAAGAAAGCCAAATCGTGTTGCTCCTGTTAAAGGTTGATTATGAAGAGCAGATTCCTCCAACAGCCACCCGCTGCAGCTGGTAAATCCCTCGCTGTGTAACTGCTGTAATTATAGACGATGAACTCAGCCCTACTCACAGCGCTTACAACAAAAGCAACCAGGCTGCAGAACCATGCCGAAAGTCCTTTTATGATCACTAGGGGCTTCCTACCGACCCGGGAGCAAAGGATTCTTTTTATTTTTGGTAACAGGAAGTTTCCGAGGATTTCTCTGCTGGCAGCAGTTCATTCACAGAAAGGCAAATCTTGCCACGTTCCCAGTTAACGCAGGGAAACATTTCTCGGACTTAACATCGCTGGTTAAGAGGATTTACTCTTTGTGACTTTGTAACTCCTTGTCCCTTCTGCTCATTCGGAAAATAAAGTGAAGGGCCCGTAATTTTTTACGGGATGTAACGCTCGGCCAGCATTTATTGGCCATCCCTAATTGCCCTTCAGAAGATGGTGGTTCTATAATCGGGAAGGAGCAAAGGAAAGGTCAAAGTGGCGAAAGTGATGGACGTCCCTGGGCTGCACAAATTGCAAAATAAATTGGGGATTGCAGCAAGTGCTTATTCGCAAATCTTCCCAACTCAATTTTCATCGGAGCTTTCTCACTTATCTGTTGTGTCACATCGATCAGGCCCCAAAGGGTTGGGCCTGAATTTGTTTGAATTGTTGAGAAACCGTGGGCGAGATTCTCCGTTTATTACTGCCGACGAAATCGCGAAAGACGATTGGGCGGAGAATAGGTCCCCACGGCAAAATCACGGGCGGGCGCTGATTTGACACCAAGTCGTGATTCTCTGTCACCTCGACGGTGGCACTAATGCAGACCGGAATGCTTGTACAGTAGACACCGTTTGCACCTCATTAGTGGGCCTGACCCCGGTATTCTCCGGGGCCTCTGCCGTGCTCTGCCTCCGATGTGCCGAGTTCCCGATGGGTCGGTTCACTTGTGCTTCTAAAAATCATTAAACCGACGTGGCGGCTGCTGAGGGAGGGGGTACAGAAAGAGTACAACATCGCCATAGTTGGCTGACAGTTGTGCCGCTGGCCGGTGAGAGGGTGGGGGGGGGGGGGAGTGGGTGGTCAGGAGGTGGGCTACGGGGTGGACGGTAAATGAACTCTATTGCCGCAGCCGGCAAGGTAGTCTTGCAGCTAGGCACACTGCTAACAGCTCACCGTGAACTCAGGGCCATGGGCCAGGGGTTATGAGGAGAAGGCAGGAGAATGGGGATGGAAATGCAGAGCAGACTCGATGGACCGAGTGGCCTGATTCTGCTCCTATGTCTTATGGGTCGTATAGGTGTCTCCACAGGCCACTCCCCTAGGTGTTGTTTCGCCCCCAGCTGACCCATCAGCTGTATGGGCGCGCTCCAGCGCAACCCGTGCCATCTTGTTGGCTGGGATGAGTGTGTGTTGGGATTGTAATGTGGCTGCAGCTTGTCGGCATCCTGAGTGTCAATCACGGACCTGGCGAATCCCGCATCATTTTTCATTGGAATCGATTGTGTTCCACATGGTGCATCCGGTGCGAGCCCAAAAACAGTAGCAGAATCGGTCCAGGTGCGACACGTTTTACTGTCGTGAAAATCCACGAATTCTGCCTTGGCGTCTGCACAGTCTCAGAAACGGAAAGTCCTGGCCCATATCTTCAGGAACTATTTTTGATTTTCAAATTTGGGAGGGCATTGCATTATTTGGACCTTTAGGAACTGACCTGGGTCTCTTTTTGAATAAAGATCTTGGACTGTGAGCAAACATATCTTTACCAAGAATCTATATGACTACAGCTAAATGGCCAACATGGCACTTGAGGAGGACAGCTATCTGCTTATTCGAACTGTAATTAATTTAGTGACGGGGAGTGGGGGAACTGTTTTAAAAGCCAAGGCCCTGGTGGTTTACCGGAAATCACCTGACGAAGATGGGTTTTATGCTTTGAACTAGATTTTTTGAACTCAATTGGGAATAAACCAGGAATGGGAAAGCTGCCCAACTCCCGCTGTCCTCGCCTTCCCTGAAATACAGTGTGGTTATCAGTATCCAGCTGGGAATATCATCACAGTGGAACGTGTCTGTGTTTGGAAATCTGAGAGGGAGATCCCAAGGATTGATCCTGCTCTGTTCTTCTCCATGACAAATGTCCATTGGTGAGAACCTGCAGACATCTACTGGAACTAGCGATCCTTCTTAAGGCAAGGGAGCACCAGATCGACAGCATTGAAACCCTGCAAACTTTATCCTTTTCATAAAGGTTTTCCTTAACCGGAAATCGCTATTGTCCGTTGTGTGTGTGCGTGTGTGCGTGCACTTGGTTATTTTTTTTTATATCTATAAATTTAGAGTACCCAATTATTTTTTTCCAATTAAGGGGCATTTAGCGTGGCCAATCCACCTAGCCTGCACATCTTTGCGTTGTGGGGGTGAAACCCACGCAGACACGGGGAGAATGTGCAAACTCCACACGGATAATGACCCAGAGCTGGGATCGAACCTGGAACCTCGGCGGCGTGAGGTTGCAGGGCTAACCCACTGCGCCACCCTGCTGCCCCGCCATCGGGTATTTTTAAAGGGATAGATAGTTACACTTCCAAATTACAATCTGTGTGAACTAGTTCTTGCAACTTGTTTTGAAAAAATAAGTTCCATTTTATAATAAATTAATCACTTCGAATTTATTGAAAGAAGTTTTTCTTATTCTGGGTCTAACAGTAACGAAGGTAAAGAAGTGGCCATTTTGGCAAGTGAATTAAACGTTTACACTAATGGAGGAGCAGTGGGGCGAGATAAACTGTGTGCTCCTACCATCCTAGTGCAGAATTGACAATGCATTAGGACACCCGTCGGACATCCTTCATGAGCATTTTAATCCAACTGTCAGAAATCGAAAGTGAAAAAGTGGTGCGGTCAGAGGGGTTTGCCTGCCCCATTCTCTGTACTGTAGTTCAGTCTCCAATGAATCCTTTCCCAACTCTAAGGCCTTGGGCAATTCCACTTCGATTTGGATTATTCTACACTGGTCTGTGCAGTCAACTATTTGGAAAGTGCTGTTTGACAATGAGCGGGGAGGCAAAACAGTGGGCAACAACTAAATCTGTGTAATAAGTGGAACAAAAAGTTAGGGGCTGGTTTAGTTCAACGGGCTAAATCGCTGGCTTTTAAAGCAGACCAAGCAGGCCAGCAGCACGGTTTGATTCCTGTACCAGCCTCCCCGGACAGGCGCCGGAATGTGGCGACTAGGGGCTTTTCACAGTAACTTCACTGAAGCCTACTCGTGACAATAAGCGATTTTCATTTCATTTCATTTTCAGGTAGAAATGACAGGACAGAAACAGACCCAACTGGTCCATGTTTATGAAGCTCCTCCCACTGTACGCCATTTCACCCTATCAGTGTATCTTTCTATTCTTTACTCCCTCATATAAATCACTGGTTGCTCCTTAAATACACGAATGCAATTCACCTCGAATACTCCATTTAGTAGTGATCTCCACATACTGACCACTCTCTCAGTAAAGATGTTTCTCCTGAATTTTTTGTTGGATTCTTGTTATATGCATGACGACTAATTTTGGATTCCCTTGTATTAAATAGCTAACTTAAAATGTTAAGTAGTGTGTAAATCGGTGCAGGGTTAACGTGAAGACACCATGCATTCTTTTGATCAACTTCCCATTCTTGGAATACCTTTTCTCTGAAATCCTTTCGGATTCCTTGTGAATTTGGCGAAATGCATGGGAAAAAGTCAGTGCTGCCAAAAGTGTTCAGTCAGGACAAACAGGTGCAAAGCTTGTGGATCAGCATACTCTGTCCCCTTGAGCTAAACAACATGTGGGCCACACACGCTCAGCTGTAAATAGCATCTCTTGACGTCTCAGAGGTCATTAGTGCAAGAAGAGTTTCGCTGCTTAATACGAGAGCAGGGCGAGAAAACAGTTTTCGCTTGCAGGAGTTGTCATTTCAAGGATAAAGGGAAGGTGAGGTATTTAGTATTTTCAATCTAGCGCAGTGTTAGTGTGAAGTTAGCACCACAGGGGAATGTCTCCTTTCTTGGAATATAAATCCTCCAGAGAGAGGAACCATGTGCCTACCTATTCCATTTCACCCACCTAAGCGCCTGATGCTGTTTCAAGCATTGGCCCCAGAATGCTCAGCTTTAGGTTCCATCTGAAGAACGAAGTAGCAGTGAAAACCTATCAGAAGCCCTCAAGGGGGTTGCCACACAAAGGGGGGAAGTTTGCTTCAGTTCCCCAGAGCCTTGGTCAGATTCCGACTGGACTACTGCACTCATAATCATAATCTTTATTATTGTCGCAAGTAGACTTACATTAACGCTGCAATGAAGTTACTGTGAAAAGCCCCTAGTCGCTACATTCCGGCGCCTGTTTGGCACACTGAGGGAGAATTCAGAATGTCCAATTCACAGGGCAGCACGGTGGCGCAGTGGTTAGCATTGCTGCCTCACAGCTCCGAGGTCCCAGGTTCGATCCCGGCTCTGGGTCATTGTCCGTGTGGAGTTTGCACATTGTCCCCGTGTTTGCGTGGGTTTCGCCCCCCCAACCCAAAAGATGTGCAGGGTAGGTGGATTGGCCACGCTAAATTGCCCCTTGGTTGAGCAAAAAAATGAATTGGGTACTCTAAATTAAAAAACAAAAACAGCATATCTTTCAGGACTTGTGGGAGGAAACCGGAGGAAACCCACGCAGGCACGGGGAGGATGTGCAGACTCCGCACAGACAGTGACCCAAGCCGGGAATTGAACCTGGGACCCTGCGGCTGTGAAACACTGTGCTACTTTACGCACAGTCGCTCAGCCTTGGGCAGCACACCCCAGGGAGGATAGCTTGGCCTTAGAAGGGTTAGTGGAATTCGCAAAGGTAGAAACTGTACAGGGTGAGGGAATCCAGAACACGAGAGTACAATCTGAAAATTACAACTGGGTCATTTCGTGAGTGAAATCGGGAAGTACCTCTTCCACACAAGGGGATAAATCTGAATTTCTCCCCCCTAAAAACTTGTGGATCCTGGGCCAACTGTAAGTTTCCAAGGCTGAGATTGGCAGATTTTTACTGGGTAAGGGCATCAATGGAGAGCGATTACAGAACTCGGTGGTACCGAGGGATCTGGGTGCCCTGATACAGGGGCTGGTTTAGCTCACTCAGCTAAATCGCTGGCTTTTAAAGCAGACCAAGCAGGCCAGCAGCACGGTTTGATTTCCGTACCAGCCTCCCCGGGCAGGCGCCGGAATGTGGCGACTAGGGGCTTTTCACAGTAACTTCACTGAAGCCTACTCGTGACAATAAGCAATTTTCATTTTTCATTTCACATGAAGCACTAAGAGTTAGCATTCAGGCTCAGCAACTGATTGGGAAGGCAGATGGAAGGTTGGCATCTATTGCAAGGACAATGGAGTATAAAAGTAGGGAGGTTTTGTTACAGTTGCACGGGGCGTTGGTGAGACCATGGGCGAGATTCCCCGAGCCTCCGCACTGAAAACGCAATCGGCGCGGGGGCGGAGAATGGGTGTTGACCCCGGAATCTGGCGTGACACCGCTCCCGCGATTCCCGGTCGCCGGAGAATCACCGGAAATCGCGCACGCGCAGTCTACACGGTGCGGGTAGGGGGGGTCACTGTCAGGGGGCTCCCCCCCGCCCGCGATTCACCGATGAAAACTGGCCGAGTTCCCGACGCCGTGGTTCTAACCACGTTTTGCCTGTCGGGAACAGCCAGTAGCAGCTGCGGAGTCAGTCCGCGGCCGCCCTGGTGGGGAGCGAGGGGATCCTTCAACTGGGAGGCCTCACAGACAGCCAGGCAAGCGATAGGGCGCGATCTCGGGGAGGCCTATATATTTGGGGCTGGTCCGCGGCGTGAGTCCGCCATGTCACGCGGGTCGGCCGCCGAATGCCGCCGCCGTGCGCATGCGCGGACCCCCGACCGGAAGTGCAGGGCCCCGTATCGGCATGCAGAGCTGCGAGGAGCACCCGAAGGGTAGGAGAATCACTCTGGACTTTCTTCAGGAAAGTCCAGAGTCAAACGCACTATCACTGGAGTGGGGACATAGGCCCATTATTGGAGAATCCCGCCCAATATCAAGAGCACAGTGTACAGTATACATATACGTACGTATATGTACGGTGTACATATAAGATCCTGAGGGGACTTGACAGGGTGGATGCGAAAGCATGTTTTCAGGTGTGGGAGGTGAGGAACTAGGCCCTCTGTTTAAAAATGAGGGGTCCTCCAGTTAAGGCAGAGGTGAGACAAAGCTGTTCTTCTCTCAGAGGCTCGTGAGCCTGTGAAATTATTCTCTCCAGACAGCAGTGGAAGCAGAATCATTGAATATATTTCAGGCGGAGTTAGATAGATTCTCGAGGGAGTCAAAGGTCACGGGGGGGAAACAGGAAAGCAGAGTTGAGGCCTCGAATCAGGCCAGCCGTGACCTTATCAAATGGTGGAGTTAGCGCGAGGGGCAGAATGGCCGACTCCTGCTCCTAATTCTTCTGTTTGTGTGTCCATTTCAAAGGATATACTAAAAGCAGTAAAATCGAAAATGAGGTACAGATAATTAAACACAGAGGTGTCTGGCCTACATGTGACTCCAGATCCACAGCAATGTGGTTGAATGTCCTCTGGGATGAGCAATAAATGCCGGCCCGGCCAACAACACCCACATCCATGACCGAATAAAAAAAAAAGTTATTGTTTTATTTGCTAGGGTAACACAGGACGGGTATAGAGGGATACGGCACAAGGAAGTGCTGAAGGTTTTGGCATAGGTTGGTATCATGACCGGCACAGGCTTGGAGGGCCGAAGGGCCTGTTCCTGTGCTGTATTGTTCTTTGTTCTTTGTAATGCTTACGTGCGCCAGAAATCTCCGGCCGTTTGTTGGTGGCGGGGTATTCTGGTCCCGCCGGCATTGCACTGTGGTAATCGGTTTTAGGGGTATTACGGTACCCTGGATAATGCTGTAAGATCATTGGTGTGAGAGGTACCTGAGACAGCAAGATTATTGGTGAAGCCTGCCTGCTGGTTCCGCCCAGTAAGGCGGAGTATAACAGTCTGTGTCTCCCCAGCAGCTGCATTCTGTACCTGCGCTGCTGGGGGAAACATCTAGTCCAATAAAGCCTTCAATCGTCGTCCAATCTCAGTTCTGGAGTCATTGATCTAGCATCATGCACCCCCGCCCAAGGATTTCCCGGGAACGTGGGCCGTCTTCAATAGGAATTCCCATTGGCAGTGGGGGGGAACGGACGGACCGGGGTGGGGGGGGACAGGGAATTCGGCCACCAGCGAATGTTACGCTGCCGTGAAATATGCGGCTGTGAGGCCGGAGTGTCTCGCCCTTGACATCAAAGCCATTTCAGTGAAGTTATTCCGTAAATATATGAAGAAAGAGTAACTATTAACACATTGCATATCCATCAAGTATATTACTGACATACTTCTTTGTGAAGACACATGAATATGACATGTAGCAATCTATTCCACCTCTCAGATTTGCGATTGGATCAATCGTGGCTCTTGCCAGGCTTCACGGAAAGTGCGCAACCGTGCAGGCGGCAAATGTACGGTGCTCAGAACGCAGTTTCTGATTGACCGGTCGACCCTGATCGACGTTTTGGGCACCTCTGATTTACGATCTAAGAGAATGGTGGACCATGCTCGAGGGGCTGAATGGACTCTGTTATAACCCTGCAGGAAGTCCCAGGGTACTGCAGCCTCAGAGTCAGCGCCGGCCCTAGGGTTGCTGGCGCCCCGGGCAAGTTGAACTTCGGCGCCCTTGGAGGGGGGCGGGGCCGAGAGAGGGGGGCGGGGCCGAGAGGGGGGGGCGGGGGCGAGAGGGGGGGGGGCGGGGGCGAGAGGGGGGGGGCGGGGGCGAGAGAGAGGGGGGCGGCGAGCGGACCCGAGGGGGGGGGGCGAGCAGACCCGAGGGGGGGGGCGAGCGGACCCGGGGGGGGGAGCGGACCCGAGGGGGGGGGGGAGCAGACCGAGCGGGAGGGGCGGACCCGAGGGGGGGCGGGGGGGGGGGGGGGGCGGACCCGAGGGGGGGGCGGGGGTCGGACCCGAGACCGGGGGGGGGTGAGCGGGGGAGCGGACCGAGCGGGGGGGCGGACAGAGGGGGGGGGCACCCTGGGGAAGTGCGGCCACCGCGCATGCGCTGGTTGTACCGGCCCAACTGCGCATGCGCGGGACCCGAGTCTCTGGCGCCCCCTAGCACATGGCGCCCCGGGCGACTGCCCGAGTTGCCGGTGCCTTGAGCCGGCCCTGCTCAGAGTCCCTGTGGCCTCACCTGAGTACGATGTACCCAGATGAGGGGAGCGGAGCCCAACCCCCTTAAACCGGAGACTGCTGGGACATAAAGACCCCGGCCCGGGTGTGGGCCTGGTGCGGAGAGATCCGAGGGCGATCAGGAAGTGTAAATCTGTAAGGAAATCTAACCTTTTCTACAGTCCGAGTGGTCGCTTGCCTGAGACTTTACAGGTTCTGCCTGTTAATATCTTCAAGCAGGAATGACAGGAGGAAGCAGCGGAAATAAAAGAGAAAATCTGATGCAAATAAAATGCATTCTTGTACCAGCAGAGTCTGTATTTCATCACTTCAAGAGGATTCCATAACCAGGGTGAAAGTTCCAAGCTCAGCATCTTTATACAATTACGCTTTTGGCCGCTTTTTCACAATTTTCTGATGATAATAAAGTCCAAACATAAAGTTTGGAGTTAAAAGCTCCACTGCATTCCTGCGAAACAACTCATTATCTCCTCTCTTTCCAACTTCATGGTCTTAAGGTGGCAGCCGTTGCTGAGTGGGCGACACGGTCACTTCTTCGCAGGGTCAGACTGGCACTCCTGGAGCGGTGCCAACAGGATGCTACAGCGTCAGATGTGCCGACCTCCGATGAGAGGTTAAACTGAGGCTCCGTCCGGCTTCTCGGGCACCGTGACGCTCTTCTGAAGGTGAGCGTGGCTGTCCTCCAGCCTGTCGGGGCCAAGACTTATCCCTCAGCCGACACATCAATTAATCAAATCACCCAGTCAATGCCACGTTGCTGTCTCTGGGAGCTTTCTGGGAGCGAGTGGCACTGATTCAACATAATTGGCAAAACAATAAAACAAAAACTTTCTCACACAGCGAGGGGTTAAGGTCTGGAATGCACTGCCTGAGAGTGTGGTTGGGATGGGTTCAACTGAGGCATTCAAGAGGGAATTCGCTGATTATTTGCAAGTAAGCAGGGTCAGGGGGAGAAGGCAGGAGAACAGTACTTGGTGAATGCTCATTCTCTCTGAATGCAGTGCAGACATTAAGGGCTGAATGGCCTCTGTAATACCTTCAGCAGCTCTGAGAAGGTTAAATAACGAAGGTTTGTTCAGGCAAACAAAAGTAAAAGCCGCAGTCCGATTTACAGCACTTAACCCCCAGTTGAAACTACCAGACCCAATCTCGACTGGCTTCAAAGTTAGCTGGTCCACGTGTCCCTCAGTGGGGGAGTTTGTATCCCACAAGCCCCACAGGGAGATCAATTGGGTCTTCCCCGTGGCTCTTGTGAAGGTTATTGCATCCACCCCCCCCCCCCCCCCCCCCCACTCCAAAGTCCGTAGGTCGCTCTGGTGTTGGAGGTGGAGGAGGTCGCCTTCGCCGCATTGCCTGCAGCTGGGTTTCCAACAGTTGTAGGGCTAGATCGGGGGAGGGGGGGGCGGCGGGTAACACATCGAGGAGCGTCGCTTCGGCGCTGACCATCTGGGGCAGGGGTCCTGTCGGTGGTCTCTCCTTGGCGAAACTGTCATTCGAGACTATGGATGCTTCTGTCTGCTTGTCTGACCAAGAATCCTCCATTTCGCGCATATCTCTGTCCTGGACCTTGGGGAGTATTGTTCCTTGGCCCCTGGATGCTGGGTAAGAGGGACGAAGGACTGATTCATCAGACGGAGCTGGCTCTGCTGCGGGTTCCCTGACTTTGAGGTGGTCCACGTGTTTGCTTACCGTCCGCTCCACGGATTTGGACGTATAAGAGACCGGTCCAGACTTCTCTACTACGATATCCACCGGGCATTGCCCCCAAAATTCCGGACATATATAGCATCCTCTGGCTTGAATCCTCTGCTCTGCTTCCGGTGGTCATGGTACTGTTTCTGGAGATCTTGTTTCCCCTCCACCTTCCCACCAAGATATGGAAACATTCGGCTTAGACGGGTTCGTAGTCTTCGGCCCATCAATACTTTTGCTAGAGCTACCCCAGTCGTTATATGCGGCGTTATGCCCCTCTTAAAAGTCTGTACCACGGGCAGCACGGTGGCCTAGTGGTTAGCACAACCGTCTCACGGCGCTGAGGTCCCAGGTTCGATCCCGGCTCTGAGTCACTGTCCGTGTGGAGTTTGCACGTTCTCCCCGTGTCTGCGTGGGTTTCGCCCCCACAACCCAAAAATGTGCAGAGTAGGTGGATTGGCCACGCTAAATTGCCCCTTAATTGGAAAAAATAATTGGCTAATCTAAATTTTTTTTAAAAAGTCTGTACCGCAGGCCATTTGAAAAAGGGAGGTATGGGACGGTCAGAATGTGTTTCACTTTGTCCGCCTGCACGAACTTTGAGAATTCCTCTCTGGTGAAGGGGGTGTCGTTATCAGTCACGAGTACCTCCAAGATACCATGGACACTAAACGACTGGTGTAGCTTCTCAATGGAGGTCCGTGAAGTGGTGAACGATGTCTGGGAAATGTAAATCGGGTCGATGAGCAGTAAAAACATTTACTCTAAGAAAGGCCCAGCGAAGCCACACCCAGGCCTGGCCACTCCTGGAGGTGAAGTGAGGCTGATGGAGGGAGCTTTTGATGCCCTTGGGACGCCGTACACCGCTTCACCTCTCGACGTCACCATTGAGCCGCGACCAACAGGTAACTTCTGGCGAGCATCTTCATTTTGGACACCCCCCGGTGACCATCGTGCAGGCCCTGCAGTGCAACTTTCCTGCCTTGCCTCGGGAACAGCACCTGGGCTCCCCACAGGAGAATGCCGCCTTCAGCGTTAAGCTCCTGTTGCTTGTTTGTGAAACTCCGCAGCTCCTCAGGCAGCTTTCCCTAGAATCCCCGTGTAGGACGGTGTGGCACAACCTTGTCAACGTAGGTCCTTTTGCGGCCACACATGGAGTTGCGGGGCTGTGACCGGCAAGTTGTCCATTAAATCTGGTGCCAACATGACTTTGTCCGCTTCTAGTTGGATGGTTGGGGGGGGGGGGGCGGTGCATGTCAGCAATGGGAGTTGGATCAGGACATCTGTGTGTGCAACTGTGCGCCTGGGCGCTACGCGAAGGCATGCTCATACGCCGACAACAATAGTGCCCATGGCTGCTCCCTGGCCGATGTTATTGGTGGTTTTCGCCCCATACAATCGCTACAGTACAGAAGGAGGCCATTCGGCCCTTCGAGTTTATACCGGCCCTCTGATAAAACACCTAGGCCCACTCCCTCGCCCTGTCCCTGTAACCCCACCCAGCTGCACATTCTTGAACACTGAGGGGCAATTTATCACGGCCAATCCACCTAACCCGCACATCTTTGGACTGTGGGAGGAAACCGGAGCACCCGGAGGAAACCCACGCAGACACGGGAAGAATGCAAACTCCACATGTGCAGTCGCCAAGGATGGAATCAAACCCGTGTCCCTGGCGCTGTGAGGTAGCAGTGCGAACCAGTGTGCCAAGGTGTCAACTTGTCTTCTTTGAAGAGGCCGAGTAACGGTTTGTGTTCTGTGATGACTGCAAAGTGCCGCCCATAGACGTGTTAATGGAACCTTTTGACCGTGAAGATCATGGCCAGCCCTTCCTTTTCAATCTGAGCACACCTGCGCTCTGCGTCGGCTGAAGTTCTCGACACATAGGCGATTGCCCTCTCCATCCCGTCACCCATTCGATGGGACAATAGCGCCCCAATGCCATGTGAAGAAGCATTGCATATGATTAGGACTGGTCTGGAAGGGTCGTAATTCACCCTAGAGCATGACAGTTGTCGTCTTCCTTTGGCTTCTTCTTCTGGCGCCCTCCATGCCCATTTCTGATGTTTCTTTAGGAGTGCGTGTAGTGGTGCCAATACAGTTGCCAGATTTAGAATGCATTTTCCATAATGGTTTATGAGCCCTAGGAATGACTGTAGCTCTGTCGTATTCTCTGGGAGCCCTTGAAGGATTCTCTCCATAACCATAAGAGGGGCTGGTTTAGCTCACTCGGCTAAATCGCTGGCTTTTAAAGCAGACCAAGGCAGGCCAGCAGCACGGTTCGATTCCCGTACCAGCCTCCCCGGACAGGCGCCGGAATGTGGCGACTAGGGGCTTTTCACAGTAACTTCATTGAAGCCTACTCGTGACAATAAGCGATTTTCATTTCATTTCATAACCCACAGGAAGATCGCGCAGACAGATGATACTCCAAATGGTGTATTCATACAATCCCCTGTGGGTATTGATGGTCACATACTTTCCAGCTCCAACGGGAGGTGTGCGTGGCTCATGTCCAACTTGGAGAAAGAATGACAATCCAGCCAACGTCACATAAAGGCCATGCGCGGTGCTGGATACCCATCCAAAGGGGAGGACTTGTTCACCATCATTTATAATCGCCACACAGGCGCACAATCTTGTCTGGCTTCAGTACCGGGTCTACTGCCGCTGCCCACTCTGGATCCACATACATCTAGGCCTTGGCTCCCTTTATTTTTCCCAATCCACCTTGGAAAGCTTCTGGCTATTTTCCCTCATACAACCGGCCTGTACCCATTTTAAAAATCTGCTGCCAATCTAGGCATATCAGTCACCCCAACAGACTGGGTGCCGGCCCCTGAACCACTATCAATGGCAGACAAACTGATTGCTGCCCGCAGGCAACCAGAGTCACTGCTGTTCCAATGATGGACAATGGCTCTCTGGTATATGTCGCCAACTGTGCCTTAGTGTCCCTTAGGTCCAGGTGTTGGATCTCTGGACAGACTCCCCGGTATGTTTGTTGTCTAATGGCCGAGGCAGCAGCACCTGTGTCTATTTCCATCTCTAGCTGGTGACCATTTACCAGGATGGTGATCTTGGTGGGGACTACGTTTGGTGCCGTAATGCAATTTAGTTGCATGCGATCATCCTTGTTGAAGTCCAAAGAAGATTTATGTTGTTGTTTGTGCCGCACGCGGGGCGGTCCAGCATCGCTGGAAGTGAGGACAAAGAGAACCCTATTCAGGCCCACTTCTCCGCCCTATTCCCGTGACCCCCATCAAATCTGCACATCCGTGGACACTAAGGGACAATTTAGCGTGGCCAATACACCTAACCGGCACATCTTTGGACTGTGGGAGGAAACAGGAGCACCCGGAGGAAACCCACGCAGACACGGGGAGAACGTGCAGGCTCCACACAGTCGCCCAAGGCCGGAATTGGACCAGGGTCCCAGGTGCTGTGAGGCAGCAGTGCTAACCGAGTGTTCTGATTAAACTTCTGAGTTCTTGACCTTGATGTTTCTAGAACCATACCGGTTATGCGGACTACCAATAATGCATCATCGAATGTCACGGGCTGCAACGTCCTCTCTGGTCACCATCTGAGGCTGACCTGACATCTATCCTGCAAAACCCCGTTCAAATCTGAAAGAACTCGACCAGGTCACTTCTCAACCCTTGCAGCTGCTGCATTCTTTTCTTTTGTTAAAAATAAATTTAGAGTATCCAAATCATTTTTTTCCAATTAAGGGGCAATTTAGCGTGGCCAATCCACCTAGCCTGCACATCTTTGGGATGTGGGGGTTGATGTGTTGGGTAAGCTGGGTCTATGTGGACTGCGTTTGATGCAGTGTAGAGAGAGACAGGCTTCCAACATTTGATGAGATGCAACACGATTTTATTTAACATCTAAACTATATTACATGCTGAACTGTGGGTTGACACTATGCTGACTTGACTGGAGACCAGACTAACTGACTACCACATGGTGTTTGCACTGGCTATGCTCACGGGCTCTGACTGTCTCAGAGGCTGGATCCCGAGAGAGCGGGTGTCCTCTGGCTTTATAGTGGCCGTGTCCTGTCTGGTGATTGGCTGCTGTGTTCTGTGTGCTCACTGGTCATCCTGTGTGTCAATCACTGCCTGTTTATGACAGGGGTGAAACCCATGCAAACACGGGGAGAATGTGCAAACTCCACGTGGACAGTGACCCAGGGCTGGGTTCAAACCTGGGACCTCAGCGCCATGAGGCAGCAGTGCTAACCACTGTGGATCCAGAGTGCTGTCCTGCTGACCTCAAGTAGAGCATCCAAACCGCATACGCTTTCGATCGCAATGTCCTCACACTTGCACTTCCCTAATACATAGACATACATAGAACATACAATGCAGAAGGAGGCCATTCGGCCCATCGAGTCTGCACCGACCCATTTAAGCCCTCACTTCCACCCTATCCCCATAACCCAAAACCCCTCCTAAACTTTTTTTTGGTCACTAAGCGCAATTTATCATGGCCAATCCACCTAATCTGCACGGCTTTGGACTGTGGGAGGAAACCGGAGCACCCGGAGGAAACCCACGCAGACACGGGGAGGAACGTGCAAACTCCACACAGACAGTGACCCAGCGGGGAATCGAACCTGGGACCCTGGCGCTGTGAAGCCACAGTGCTATTCACTTGTGCTACCGTGCTGCCCTGAATATCACCAGTCTCTGCCCCAACATTAATGCGTTTGCCACGGGAATGCTGATCCATGCCGCTGTAATCTATAAACTCGATTACTCTGATGATCTGCTGGCTGGCATTCCAATCTCCATGAATGTTGGTGCCTCCATGATGCGCGATCAATAAGCACAGAAACAAAAGAGTAGTCCGAATCGAAGGATTTAATCTACAGGAAGTGTGCCCAGCAGCTTGAGTACAGAAAGAACGATGGCTGCTGGGAAACACGGGTTCTTATACTCCGCCTCATGGGCGGAGCTACCTTCATCTCGACCAATGGAAAGCAACACTTGGGCCAATGGGCAGCGAGCCTTCTCCACCAATAGCAGCTCACACTCCCAGGTACCGTAGTACCTCTAGTCATACTACCACACTCCACAACAAAAAGGTGGCAGGAACAGATGGAAACGGCCTTCTGAATGTTTAATATTTGCGTGGCATTAGTGTCAAGTGCAGCAGTATACAGAACACAGAACAGTACAGCACAGAACAGGCCCTTCGGCCCTCAATGTTGTGCCGAGCCATGATCACCCCACTCAAACCCACATATCCACCCTATACCCGTAACCCAACAACCCCCCCCCCCCTTAACCTTACTTTTATTAGCACACTACGGGCAATTTAGCATGGCCAATCCACCTAACCCGCACATCTTTGGACTGTGGGAGGAAACCGGAGCACCCGGAGGAAACCCACGCACACAGGGGGAGGACGTGCAGACTCCACACAGACAGTGACCCAGCCGGGAATCGAACCTGGGACCCTGGAGCTGTGAAGCATTTATGCTAACCACCATGCTACCCTGCTGCCCCTTTTTTGAGTATAGTTTTGACACACTGAAATCACAATATAAAGCAAAATGAAAACGGTTTACCCGATTTGCACACATATAGTTCTTCCGCAGCCGATGGAAATTTGCAAAATCGCCTGAACCACTCAACCATTAGAATGGTCATCTGACCTTTTCGTCAGCCGTGTCTCGGTGGGTAACTCTCACCAGCGTCAGAAGGTCATGGGTTCACGTCCCACTTCAGAGCTTAATCTGGGGTGAGGATCCCAGCGTGGTACTGAGTGAATGCTGCACTGTCAGCGTGCCTTTT
This sequence comes from Scyliorhinus canicula, assembly GCF_902713615.1. NCBI lineage: Eukaryota > Metazoa > Chordata > Chondrichthyes > Carcharhiniformes > Scyliorhinidae > Scyliorhinus > Scyliorhinus canicula. The sequence continues at coordinate 6,702,174 of NC_052168.1, read as the reverse complement.
GCATGAGATGCTGAATCAATGTCACGTCTACCTCCTCAGGTAAAAGATCCGAAATGGGACTATTTTGAAGAAAAATAGGAGAACGTTTCCCAGTGTACTGCAAATATTTATTGCTCAGCCAACATTCACAAAACAAAAGATCAGGTCATCAGAGGCGGCACAGTGGTTAGCACTGCTGCCTCGCAACACCAGGGTCCTGGGTTCCATTCCGGCCTTGAGTCTGTGTGGAGTTCTCCCCGTGTCTGCGTGCGTTTCCTCCGAGTGTTTGGTTTCCTCCCACAGTCCAAAGATGTACAGGTTAGGTGTATTGGCCAAGCTAAATTGCCCCTTAGTGTCCAAGGATGTGTAGGTTAAGGTGGGGTTAGGGGGATACGGCTGGGGAGTGGCATAGGTAGGGTGCTCTTTCAGAGGGTCGGTGCAAAACCGGTGGGCCGAATGGACTCTTTCTGCACTGCAGTAATTCTACGATTCTATTGTTCGTTGGTTCATTATTTAAGAAAGGGACAAAGTATAACACAGAAAACTACAGACCTGTCAGCTTGACATAATTGGTGGGAAAACTGATGGAGGCCATAATACGAGATAAGATACGCAAAGAAAAATAAGTTAATACGAGACAGTCAACATGACTTTGTCAAGGACAGGGGCTTTTCACAGTAACTTCATTGAAGCCTACTCGTGACAATAAGCGATTTTCATTTTCATTTCATGTCTGACAAATTTAATTAAGTTCTTTGACGAGGTGACACGGGCAGTAGATGAAGGTAGTGCCGTGGATGTTGTATATTTGGACTTTCAGAAAGCATTTGATACGGTGCCACATGGCAGGTTGTTTAGCTAATTAGAAATGTTTGGGATTGATGGGTATTTGGCAGCATGGATTAGAAGTTGGCTATGGGATAGGAAACAGAGGGTCGGTATAGATGGGTACAGTTGAAAGTGATGTTCCCCAGGGCTCAGTGTTGGGACCCTTGCTTTTTCTGACTTATATAAATGATTTAGAGATGGGTGTTGAGGGAGAAAACTCTAAATGTGCAGATAATACTAAGTTAGGAAGAACAGTGAATTGTGAGGATCACACTGAGTGACTTCAGAGAGACATTGACAAGTTGGTCAAATGGGTAGACACCTGGCAGATGAATTTCAATGCCGCACGGTAGCATTGTGGATAGCACAATCGCTTCACAGCTCCAGGGTCCCAGGTTCGATTCCGGCTTGGGTTACTGTCTGTGCGGAGTCTGCACATCCTCCCCGTGAGTGCGTGGGTTTCCTCCGGGTGCTCCGGTTTCCTCCACAGTCCAAAGATGTGCAGGTTAGGTGGATTGGCCATGCTAAATTGCCCTTAGTGTCCAAAAGTGCCCTTAGTATTGGGTAGGGTCACTGGGTTATGGGGATAGGGTGGAGGTGTTGACCTTGGGTAGGGTGCTCTTTCCAAGAGCCGGTGCAGACTCGATGGGCCGAATGGCCTCCTTCTGCACTGTAAATTCTATGTAAAAAAAAAATGTGAGGTGTGCGTTTTGGGAGAAGAAACGTCGGGAGACAATACAGGCTAAATGGTACAACTTTGAGATTACAGGAGCAGAACCTTAGGGTTCAAGTGCACAATTTTCTAAAGGTGGCCAGGCAAGTTGAAACAGTTGTTAAGAAGGCTTACAGGATCCTTGGGTTTATAAATAGAGGCATTAGAAACAAGGAAGCGATGCTACACCTTCACAAACCATTGGTCAAACCAAGTTTGGAATATTGTATTCAGTTCTAGGCACCTTATTTAAGAAAGGATGTTAAATCCCTGGAGAGAGTGCAGAGGAGATTGACTAGAATGATACCAGGAATGAGGAATTTTAGATACAAGGAAAGATTGGAGAAATTGGGCTTGTTCTCCTTGGAGCAGAGAAGATTAAGAGGCCACCTTATTGAGGTGTTCCAAATTATAAATAGTTTTCACAGGTGATGCACAATCAATGGACACGAAACGTAGATAAAGTCCGAACGATAGGCTTTAATACACAAGAAATGGACCCGGCAGCAGACATACAGAAGAATGGCTGACTGCCGGGGAACGGGTTCTTATACCCTGCCTCGTAGGCGGAGCTACCTTCCTCTCAGCCAATCAGCTGAGAGGCACATGACATACTTGGGCCAATGGGCAGCGAGTCCTTTGCACCAATGGCAGCTCACACTCCCAGGTACCGTAATACCCCTAGTCATGCTACCACAATAGGGTAAAGAAGGATATTCTGTTTCCACTAGTTAGGGATCACAATTTCAAGATGGTCAACAAGAGAGCTCGGAGTGAGATGAGGAGAAACCTCTTTACTCAGAGAGTTGTTGGGGTTTGGAATGCGCTGCCTTGGAGAGTGGTGGTGGTGGATACCACAGGAGGTTTCAAAAGAGAGCTGGATGTATATTTGAAAGTGATGAATTTAGAGGGCTACGGAGATAGGGCTGGGGAATGGGACTAGCTAGTTTGCTCTTTTGGGAGCCGGTGCAGACGGATGGGCCGAATGGCCTTCTGTCCTGTAAAATTCCATGAATCTATAATCGCAATGCTGTTTGCGTGAGCTTACAGTGCAAACTGGCGGCCACATTGCCTACAAACCTGGCTAAATTTCAAAATACGTTCGATGTTTGTAAAGAGATTTCGGGTGCCCTGAGGTCATGGAAGGCACTATAGAAATGCAGGCGATTTCTTCCAGCCTCTGGTCTATGCGAGGGAAATGATTGAAACTCTAACAGTGGCCAGTAATGCACAGGGTGGAAGTGTACAGATTTGATGGGCAGCACGGTAGCATTGCGGATAGCACAATCGCTTCACAGCTCCAGAGTCCCAGGTTCGATTCCGGCTTGGGTCACTGTCTGTGCGGAGTCTGCACAGTGATTGTGGGTTGTTGCCGCCTGTTTCAGTGTTGGCGCCTGTTGCCAAGAGGCTGTCGTCACTGATCATCATGGTGACACACAGGTGAGGTCACCATTTTCCTGTCGACACCGAGTGACGCCCAGGTGTGAAAATCGATGTTTAAGGCCTTCATATCACGATTCTAATTATCTTGAGGTAGACCTTCGCACATCCTACTGGGCTTCAGGCTCCGGTAACTTTGCCATGCTAAAAGTCCTCTTGGGTCTGTGGCCATCATTGATCCTACGAGTGTGACCAATTCAGCAAAGTCGCCTCTGCTCGAAGAGTGCCAGCATACTTGGGAAATTTGCCTTTGATCATCCGAAAGATACCCAGTATTTGAGATCTGAAACTTTGTGACCACTGTAACCACCGTGTTCCTCGATGTGGAGATGCCGGCGTTGGACTGGGGTGAGCACAGTAAGAGGTCTGACAACACCAGGTTGAAGTCCAACAGGTTTATTTAGAATCACTAGCTTTCGGAGCGCAGCTCCTTCCTCAGGTGAGTGAAGAAGTGGGTTCCACAAGTACATATATAGACAAAGTCAATGATGCATCCCCATTGAGGGTGCTCGCAGCTACAGGGCGCGATCTTCCCAAAAGGGAACAAAGTCCCATAGTGAGCACGTTTAGTCGCATGTTACCCAGCCCTCGCAGTGTCGAGACACACATGGCTATTCAATGCTACTCACGTTGAATGAGGGGCCTGAATGGGGAATGCGCAACCGAGGCCACACAGAGCCCCGGTTTTTACAACGGGGAGCTTTGCTTTCCAGAACAAGAGATCAGGACGCCATTTTTAAATGACGTCCCGATACCCGAGGCCCACAAGACAAATCCCCGACCTCCCCCCCCAGCCCGAATGCAACATGGGGGGGGGGGGGGGGGGGGGGTTCCCCGCACCACCCAACACCCACGGCGGCCAAATCCGGCCCAATCGCATGCACGTTAAAAATGTCAGCTTGGTATCTTGGCAGTGCCAACCTGGGACCCTGGCAGTGATCCTGCCAGCTGGCAGTGCCAACCTGGGACCCTGGCAGTGATCCTGCCAGCTGGCAGTGCCAACCTGGGACCCTGGCAGCGATCCTGCCAGCTGGCAGTGCCAACCTGGGACCCTGGCAGCGATCCTGCCGGCTGGCAGTGCTGCCTGGACACCTTAGCAGTGCCGGGCTGGCACCCAGGTGGTAGTGCCAGGGTACCCAGGAGGCACCAGCAGTGCCAGGGTACCACCCTGCCCAAATGGCATGCAGCTGGGCCTCCGATCCCTTGGGAGACCCCCACGAGTGCCGTTCCATCTGGTTCCCATATGGGGGGACCATTACCAACGGCGCTCGCCCGAGGTCCCCAAGGTGAAGGGATTGAATCCCAACGCCTCAGGTACCTCGGGAATCTGCACATTGGAGTGAGGCTTACTGACTCGCTCAAATATGCAGATTTGCCAAAAACCGATCCCGTCCATTGTTGGCGGGATTCTCCTTGCGACGGCTCACGAGATTGCGTTGAATCTTGCGAGGCGTTGCGAGCCAGTTGGATCTCAGGAGCGGGGTCTCCCAGCTTTCAACGGCCATGCTGTGCTGCAGTGAGCTGCTTTTCCGGAGCAACGTGGCCGAAAGATCGCGCCCATACTGTTCAGTCTCTTTGATATTCCACCCTGTGGATTCGACTGTCTACATCTCTCAAATTCCTTGCATTTAGGAGTTATCAATTGTATAGCCCCACTGATCACTGGTAAACAATGTTTCTGATGTGGCCATTCACACCTCAATATCTCTAGACGCCTGCTAATCTTGTTAATGGGCAAATTGCATCTCATTATTCCTCTCAATGCCTGCTCGTCTTGTTACTTATATGTAACTTTGTTTTCATCTCAAGTTCACTGTTAACCTTGTTAGTTTTCCAAATTCCTTACAAACATCCACTCAATAGGGCAGACAGTGCCCATGCAAAAGTAGCATCCTACCCTCGCTACACTTATGTCTTGAACCTCTAGAATGTGGTTTGAACTCATAGCTTTTCGACACGGAGGCAATGGGGTTTCCACCGAACAACAGAGCCACCAGCCCCCGGCTACAGCAAACATGACAGGGTATCGAGGAGACATTCAGTTCTACACAGGCATGAACAGCCAGCAACACCATCCCTACTGTAGCCCCTGGGTTTTTCCATATGTCTGGACTCCGGTTGTACAAGCCTCTTGTAGCATTCCTGTTACATGATATGGAAACATAGTCATTAATAGAATCAACAACAAGTTTGTTTGGTGGCTGCATTTCTTATCTTCAATTCAAACTAGATACCCACCCATCAATATTTTTGTCTGAATGTTCAAATAGTTGAAATCTGAAAATGGTACATTTACAATTATATTGTCGCTGTCAATCGCTGCCAGGTCAGATACAGCGTAATGTTAGAGAGTTAAAAATCACTCTCTCCATACACTGCAACCAAATATGCCGCAATGCAAAATCTGTAGAGCAACAGTATGAGCATGACTTGTTTCTCATTCCCAAAACTGCAGCCGTGTAGCCACTCTGAGCGTTACTGCCAATTATGGGCCATTTGGGGAAGAATTCAGATCGTTTCTGTGCTGTGATTCTGCTTCCACTGAGAGGTTTAAGTGGCTCAAAGCTGTGTCATGTACAGCCAGCAAGGCTATCATTCTGGGCTGGATTTGCACCAAGACGTGCGATTTAGTCATCTAAACATGCTTTTTAAATTATCAATCATTCAGACATTCCTTCAACGTGGCACTGCCTGTCCAACTTTTAATGCTGAAATGGAAACTTTTACATCTGCGGTCATGGGAAGAGAGTTCCTGCATTTGGATAGCGCCCTTCACAACCACAGACCGTCCCACAGTGCATGACTGCCAATGAAGCACTTTTAAAGTGTAATCACCGTGGTAATGGAGGGGAAAAGAGCAACCAGCACAGCACAGCAGACCACCGAGGGAAACTCCTGTGTTCTTTTTAAAAAAGTAGTTTGGTGGAAACTTTCCAGCCTGCAAGAGAGAGAACCCCAGTTCAACTCTTCATTTGAGAGTCCACATCGAGTTGCAGAGAGAAATAAAGTTTGATTGCAACTATTATTTGCAGAGCACGAACGATCCGAGCCGGGGCTCGCCTTTGCTGTCTGTACCCAACTGGCCGACTTTATATAGAAGATTTGGATAGGCATTGGTAGTGTTACTGCTACTAAACTAGTAACCCAAAGACCCTGGGTTCGAATCCCACCACGGCAGATGGTGAAATTTGAATTCAGCAAAAATCGGGAACTAAAAATCCAATGACCATGAAACCATTGCTGATTGTTATAAAAACCCATCTGGTTCGCAAATGTGCTTGAAATGAAAAAATTGAAATGAAAATCGCTTATTGTCACAACTCGGCTTCAAATGAAGTTACTGTGAAAAGCCCCTAGTCGCCACATTCCGACACCTGTTCGGGGAGGCTGGTACGGGAATTGAACCCGCGCTGCTGGCCTGCCTTGGTCTGCTTTCAAAGCCAGCGATTTAGCCCACTGTGCTAAACCAGCCCTGCTTCAGGGAGGGAAATCTGCCCTTATCTGGTCTGGCCTACATGTGACACCAGACTCACACACTGATACGATTGGCTCTTAACTGCCCCCCTTCTGAAATGACGTAGTAAGGCACACAGTTCAAGGGGCTATTAGGGATGGGCAACAAATGCTGGGCCCAGCCCAGCGGCGGCCACATTTCCAAGAATTCATTTTTAAAAAAGCTATACATGGTTTAGGGTTCCCCGCCCCTTTTAACGGGGGGAAGGGGGGATGCTTGTATTTGGCAAGGTTCACGGAGAGTTTAATCATTGCCATTTCGTAAGTCCCGTGTGGGTTATGGCAGAGAGACAGCACCATGCAACGCATCCCCTACTCCTGGAACCTGGATTATGGGCTGCTGAAGAAGACTTGAGCTTGCAGCCTTCTGAAGCACAGGCTACAAATTGAGCTGTGGCTGCCACTAGAGGCCATAGATTAGCGATGGCATCATCAATGTGCCTGTAGTATAATGTTGACTTTCACCCATGTCGATAAACACAACTAAATGGTAATGGTGCTGTGAGGAGCTGAAGAGGAAAATGGAAATGCCATCGCTGGTAATTGTAGAATCTTATGGGTGTTGAACAATTGGTACGACCACCTAGGGGGCCACGCGGAGATTCTGAGACAGCGCAAAGCATTTGGATTCACGACACATAGAATCATAGAGTCCCTACAGTGCAGAAGGAGGCCATTCAGCCCATCGAGTCTGCACCGACCCTCTCAAAGAGCCCCCTACCTAGGCCCACATCCTCACCATATCGCCGTTACCCACTGACCCCCTCACCTCACCTTTTGGACACTCAGGGGCAATTTTAGCACGGCCAATCCACCTAACCTGCGCATCGTTTGGACTGCGGGAGGAAACCGGAGTACCCGGAGGAAACCCACGCAGACACGGGGAGAACGTGCAGACTCAACCCAGTCACCCGAGTCGGAATCGAACCCGGATCCTGTGAGGCAACAGTGCTGACCCCTCTGCCACCGTGCAGCCCATCATCCTATTGTTGAAACCCGAACATCTGTGACTTGTACGCACAGCAGCATGAACTGAGTCCCGACCTGAACTGGAGGGAGGAGGCCAGAGGGAGGGAATGCCTCAGTAAGTTAACTCACTATCACTGAGTCGCAGTTAACACCTTACTCTCCGCTCCAGGCATCTGTCAATACAGACTCAGGCTTCATTTGCACAGTTTCAGTGCAGGTGGAGAACTCTTTTCTGTCAGCAGTTTGATAAGAGTTGCAGTAACGTTAGACATCTGTTGGTGGTGCTCTTTCCCAGCAGTGGCCTTCACACTGACTTTCTGTTCTTCGGGGCGGTTTTGACCTTTCACTGGAGTTAACTGTGCCCAATAGCACCTCCAGCAGGCACGCTCAGGCATTACAGCATCGACACAGAGAAAACACAGGAATAATGGAAACAGGCACCTCATCCAAGTGGACACGATCCGCCACGATTTTCAGAAAGTTTTTGGAAAGGCTCCCTCGCTGGTTTTATAACGAAGACTATAGTTCAAGAATTAATAACAGTTTAACTGACTGACTTACCATTAGGTCAGAGCCTGTGAGAAGTGGTAAATGCTCTATTGGAAGTGAATAACTGACGGAATCCACAAATACATTTCTGGCTTCTTTCGTACCCGACTGCATCATACCATGATGGAAGCTACTTGAACCAAAGTTGTTGATGACGAGGGCGGGGGTCAAAGAATAAATACTGAATGAGAGAAATTTGCAGCATTCCAAGGGATAATGGCCAATTTAGAGCATTTGGCATAAGAACCAGAGGTGACCTGAGGATTTTGTTCTATGCAGCAAGTTGTTGCAATCTGGAATGTGATGTCCAATTGGCAGCAGATCCAATTGTAACTTCCGAAACAGTAAATAGTTAAAAAAAAGGAAAAGGAAATCGCAAGGCTACGTTGCTAAGAGAGGCAGTGGTTAGCACTACTGCCTCGCCGTGCCAGGGACCCGGGTTCGATTCCGATCTCGGGTGACTGTGCGGAGTCTGCACGTTCTCCCCTTGTCTGCGTGGGTTTCCTCCCGGGTGCTCCGGTTTCCTCCCACAGTCCAAAGATGTGCAGATTAGGTGGATTGGCCATGATAAGTTGCCCCTAGGTGTGGTTACGGGTTAGGGTGGGGGATTGGGCCTTAATAGGGTGCTCTTTCAGAGGGTCAGTGAAGACTCGATGGACGAATGCCTCCTTCTGCACTATAGGGATTCTGTGACACAAGCGGGGAGGCACGACTAATTGAATTGCTGCTTCAACATGTCAACACAGGTAACAGGGACAAAAAAGAGCAAGGATTTGGTCGCTGGATGCGGGCATTGTTGGCAAAGCTGCCATCTATTGCCCAGCCATGGCTGCCCTTGAGAAGCTGAGGGTGACCGATCTTCTTGAACTGCTGCCGTTCATGTGGTGCGACTACACCCAGTGGAACATTTTGGCTCCAACTTATGAACAGAGACTTGTTGAACTGCACTTCATTAGAGAGGCTAATGCGTCACAGGCTTTTAAAATGTTACCAAGAGTGGGTGTCAGGATATTTCCTATGAATCGAGAACACTGAAGTTGAGGCAACAACATTAACAGGTCTTAACATCGACTTAGAATTAGAAGGATATTAAGAGCGCTGGGAAAGTGGAGCAGTTAAGATAGTAATTAGAGTATTTTGTTTCCAACAAGACTGAGGTGTATAAGTAAAGGTCCAGGTTACAGAGCCCCACAAACTCTTAAGGTTTACAAAATGAATAGCAAGGAATAACGAATTAGCAGCAGAAAGTGCCTCATCTGGAGTATGATGGAATACATTTCACTAGCTCCTACAGCAACATAACTTAAAAGGATCATCAAATGAGGGCATATGGATCGAGCTAAGGAACAAAAAAGAGGCAGTTTCACTGCTGGAAGTGGACTATAGACCCCGAAATATTCAGAGGGAGATAAAAGAGCAAACAGGTAGATAAATCTCTGAGAAGTGCAAGAGGAGTGGGGCAGTAATAGTAGATTTTAACTACCCCTGTAAAAACTGGAATAGTTTTAATGTGAAAGAAATTGAGGAAGAGGAACTCTTGAGGCGCATTCAGGAGAATGTTTTGGCCAGTCCAACATGAGAGGGCACAGTCCTGGACCTTGCTTTAGGAAATGAAGCTGGGCAGGTGGAAGGAGTCGCAACGGGAGAGCATTTTGGTAGCAATGATCATAATTCGCTTTGTTTTAAGATAATTATGGAAAAGGAGAAAGATAAACAGGAGTTAGAGTTCTAAATTGGGACAAGGCCAATTATATTGAGCTGAGAAATGATTTCGCAAAAGTGTACTGGGGCAGCTTCCGGAAAATAAATCAGTGTCAGAACAGTGGGAGGCTTTCAAAGGTGTGATTCAACGGTCCGTAGTAAACATATTTCCACAAAGAAGGAAGGTGGGGCGGTCAAATCTGGATGTCAAGGAGCTTACAGGGTAAGATAGGGCAGAAAAAGAAAGCTTATGTCTGACACCGAGAACCCAATATAAAGACAAGAGGAGTATAGAAAATGGATGGGTCAAATCAGAAAGAAAAGTAGGAAAGCAAAGAGATAAAAGAACAAAGAAAAGTACAGCACAGGAACAGGCCCTTCAGCCCTCCAAAACTGCGCCGACCATGCTGCCCGTCTAAACTAAAATTCAGATGGCGTGAAAGAATATGGCAAGCAAAATCGAAATGAACCCAAAGATGTTTTATCAGCTGTGACAAATGAAGATTTTACGAATATTGGATTCTAAGTGTTTGGGCAATTTCAGAGTTAAAATCCTGGGGCTATAGTGTGTTTATTTTATATTTCAGAATCCTGTTTTGCAGGGCTTGGGCGCTTTTCGGAGCCAGGAGGTGAAATTGAGCCGAGGAGTAGGTTTTTCAGTCTGGGCTAATCCACTGTGGTTTGACTGGGGAAGTCCCTGGAGAGTTCATTTGTCTTTCAGCTTGGAGAGACAGTGTCATTGCTGGGCGGAGCTAAGATATTCAGAGAGATTTTGAGAAAGCTTTTGGAGAGAGTTGAAGTATGATCTGCCAATCGTTGTTTTGACCACAAGTAAAAGCATTTTTTTTTTCCTCCCAGTCGGATATTTCTAAAAAGAGCAATAATATTTAAAGCAGAGCAGTTTTGGCTGAGGACAAGGAAGAAACTGAAATACGGCAGATGGATCAGCTATTTGAAGATATTCAGCCAGAGTCTTAATGGGTTTTAACAGGAGCCAACAATCTGTTTTGTAATGCAAGTATTACTCTGTGCCATGCTGATTTTAAGATGGATTGAGAGCTGTATGTGTCTTTTCTTGTTGCTTAATGGGAAATTGAGTAGTAGTGTTTAAGGGGGTAATTGTAAGCTGTTCTTTTTGGGTGTGAAGCTAAACAGGTTAATATTGTATTCATAATAAAGTTTTGTTTAAATTCCCTGTTTTTTCGTGCAATCACTCCTGGAGCGATTCATTCTTTCCGCATAGTCTTACAAAATAAACTAAGATGTGGAGATGCCGGCGTTGGACTGGGGTGAGCACAGTAAGAAGTCTTACAACACCAGGTTAAAGTCCAACATGTTTGTTTCAAACACTAGCGTTCGGAGCACTGCTTCTTCCTCAGGTGAATTCCTCAGATTCACCCGAGGAAGGAGCAGTGCTCCGAAAGCTAGTGCTTGAAACAAACATGTTGAACTTTAACCCGGTGTTGTAAGACTTCTTACTAAAATAAACCAAAGTATTGGGGTTTCAGTCCCGTCTCCTAGCCACTGGTGGGGGTCTGATCTGGGGGCGTAATACATCAATACATTAAGAGGATAACTAAGGAAAGACTAGGGCCCATGAAAGACCACAAAAATAACTGAAGTGTACAGGCAGAAGATATTATTATGGTTCTTCATGAATGCTTTGCGTCCATCTTCACAAACTGGAGGAATGGTGCAGATATTGTAGTTAAGGAGGAGTGTGACCTTTCCACACCTACTACCCCAGGGAATACAGGACAAGGTAGTGTCAAAAACGGGTGTGGGTGAGGGGAAGGTCTCAGAAATTTATAAAGAGCTCATGGAATGGGAGGGAGCCCCGATAGGGGAGGTAAAGCGAAAATGGGAGTTGGATTTAGAGGCGGGGTTGTGTGAGGATGCCTTGAGCAGGGTTAACGCGTCCTCGTCGTGTGCCAGGCTTAGCCTGATACAATTCAACGTGGTCCACAGGACACATATGACTGTGGCCCGTATGAGCAGGTTCTTTGAAGGGGTGTGGGCGGTGTGCGGGAGGGCCCGCCAATCATGTCCACATGTTTTGGGCATGTTTGAAGCCCAGGGGATTCTGTCAAGGATTTGCCAATGTCCACGGTATTAAAGGTACGGGTGGTTCTGAGTCCAGAGGTGGCGGTATGTCGGAAGACCCGGGGGTCCAGGGGGCAAGGGAGGCTGATGTGTTGGCCTTTGACTCCCTGGTGGCCCAGAGGGACTCGGAACCCCCAAAATCGGGGGTACGAGTCAGTGACATGGCCGGATTTCGCTGGCTTGAGAAGATCAAGTTCGCCCTGAGAGGATCGGGTTTGCCCGAAGGTGGCGGCCGTTCATTGACTTTTCTGGGGAAAATTAAGCTGACAGCAGATACAAAGGTGGGGGAGAGGGTGGGGGTCAAGGGAAAGAGGGAGGTGGGAGGGTTGGATGAGGTGGGAAATAGTGGGAAAGGGGGACTGGGGCACTGTGTATCTAAGTCAAGATGGTTGGGTCTGGTTGTTGGTTGTTGATTGGGTGGGCATTATTTACTTTGTCGTTTTTCCTCTTGAAGATTTTTGTTGAAAATTATAAATGCTTCAATAAAATATTTCTCAAAAGGAAAGGAGGAGTGTGAAGTATTGGATGTGATAAATGTAGAAATGGAAGTGGTGCTAATGGGATTAATACCCTTGAAAGTGGATAAACCCCAGGCTGGTAAAAGAAGCCAGGAAGGAAATAATGGAAGGCTTGCCCTCAATTTCCCAATCTTCACTGGATACAGGTGCGGTGCTGGTGGACGGGAGCACTGCTAACGCTGTGCCTTTGTTTCAAAAAGGAGCAAGGGATAGACGGAATAATTTCAGGCCAGTCAGTGACTCTAACCTCAGGAGTGGGCAAATTATTCGAATCAATTCTGGGAGACGTGCTAAACTATCACTCAGAAATGCACGGATTGATCAAGGATAGTCAGCGAGGATTTGTTTTGGGGACGATCGTGCCTGACTAATTGATGTGACCATCACTTCACTCGCGACACGAGAGGAAATAAACTGTGGCTTTAATAGACTTACAACTGAGCCTGCCTGCGACCAGAAGAACTGAGGGCAGACTCACAAGACCGCAGCACTTTATACTTCCGGTAGTGGGAGGGGCCATGGGCGGAGCCATGGGCGGAGTCAAGGGTGGAGCCCTGTACAAGCTCCTCATCTCCCCCTGTGGGCAGAGCCGCGCAACGGCTCACAGACAGAGCCCACAAGGACACAATGATACATAGTGTGAATTAAGCATCATACATTCACCACACTAAATTGAGTGAATATCCTGAGGAAGTAAGGAGAACTAATGAGGGTCGTGCAGTTGGTATGGTCTGAATGGATTTTAGCAAGGCTTTTGACAAGGTCCAACATGGCAGTCTTGAATTGTTTAAAAGCCCATGGGATCTTACTGAATGTAGCAAGCTGGATACTAAACTGGCTTAGTGCCAGGAAACATAGAGTAATTGTTGATGGATGTTTTTGTGACTGGTAGGAAATTTCCAATGGGGTTCGGCAGGGCTCAATGCCAGGTCCCCTGCTTTTGTGGTATATATTAATGATTTGGACGTAAATGCAGCGGGAATGATCGAGAAGTTTGCAGGCAACAGAAAAATTGGCCATGTGGTTGATAATGGGGAGGGCAGCTGTAGATTGCAGAAAGATATCAATGGATTTGAGGGCGGCACGGTAGCACACGAGGCTAGCACTGTGGCTTCACAGCGCCAAGGGTCCCAGGTTCGATTCCCAGCTTGGGTCACTGTCTGTGCGGAGTCTGCACGTTCTCCCCGTGTCTGCGTGGGTTTCCCCCGGGCGCTCCTGTTTCCTCCCACAGTCCAAAGACGTGCAGGTAAGATGGATTGGCTATGCTAAATTGCCCTTAATATCCAAAATGGTTAGGAGGGGTTATTGGATTACGGGGATAGGGTGGAAGAGAGGGATTAAGTGGGCCGGTGCAGACTCGATGGGTCGAATGGCCTCCTTCTACACTGTATGTTCTATGTTCCCTGACTGATCAGGTGGGCAGTAAAGTGGCAAATGGAATTCACCCTCGGGAAATGTGAGGTGATGCATTTGAAGTGGTCAAACAGGGCAAGGGATTACACAATAAATGGGAGCTCCGACTTTGACAAAGAGTCATCCAGACTCGAAATGTTAGCTCCGTTCTCTCTCCACAGATGATGCCAGACCTGTTGCGACTTTCAAACAATTTCTGTTTTTGTTTCAGATTCCGGCATCCGCAGTAATTTGCTTTGACCATAATGCAGGCATGCACTTCACACATCAGTCACTAGATGGAGCCTGAATGTTAATTTGCGTCAGGAGTAAAGACTTCCGATTTCTGCCCAGGCTCTCACCATCTCAGGTTGCCCCCTAATACCTGACAGCCGATATAGCAGCTTCGTAGCACAGCCACTGCTTCGATATCGACAATGGGCAGCGCGGTAGCACAAGTGGATAGCACTGTGGCTTCACAGCGCCAGAGTCCCAGGTTCGATTCCCTGGGGGGGGGTCACTGTCTGTGCGGAGTCTGCACGTTCTCCCCGTGTCTGCGTGGGTTTCCTCCCGGTGCTCCGGTTTCCTCCCACAGCCCAAAGACGTGCAGCTTAGGTGGATTGGCCATAATAAATCGCCCGTAGTGACCAAAAAGGTTAGGAGGGGTTATTGGGTTACGGGGATAGGGTGGAAGTCAAGACTTAAGTGGGTCGGTGCAGACGCGATGGGCCAAATGGCCTCCTTCGGCACTGTATGTTCTATGTCACGTGGCAGGCAATTTATGCAAAGGAAGATCTCATAAAAAAGCGATGCAATAATTACCGCGTCGTCTGTTTTTAGTGATGTCGGTTGAAGGATAACTATTGGCTTGGACAAAGGGGAGAACTATTTTTCAGAATAGAACCATGGAAGGGCGGAACGGTGGCGCAGTGGTTAGCACCGAGACTACGGCGCTGAGGACCCAGTTTCGAATCCCGGCCCTGGGTCACTGTCCGTGTGGAGTTTGCACATTTTCCCCGTGTCTGCGTGGGTTTCACCCCCACAACCCAAAGATGTGCTGGTTAGGTGGATTGGCCACGCTAAATTGCCCCTTAATTGGGAAAAAAAATAATTGGGTAGGCCAAATTTACTAAATTTAATAAATCTGAGAGAACGGATGAAACCACAGTTTAACAGCTCATCTGAAAGACACACGCTCTGATAACGCAGGGTCCCGGGTTCGATACCGGCCTCGGGTGACTGCCTGTGTGGAGTCTGCACGTTCTCCCCGTCTGTGCGTGGGTTTCCTCCGCGTGCTCTGGTTTCTTCCCACAGTCCAAGGATGTGCATGTGAGATGGATTGGCCGCGCTAAATTGCCCCTTAGTGTCTAAGGATGCGCAGGTTAGGTAAGGTTGCAGGGATAGGGCGGGGGCATGGGCTGAGGTAGGGTGTTCTTTCAGAGGGCCGTTGTGGACTTGATGGGCCAAATGACCTCCTTCTGCACTGAGGCGATTCTATAGACAACTAATTTAGGAATTTCACATTCATATGTTAACGGTTAGAACACTATTACTGCAATGGCGTAATTTCCAAACTCAATAACAGAAACACCTCCATATTTTCACTGAAATGCTTGGGTGGCTGTCGAGAATGGAACTGAGCCAAATACACTTCAAGCACCCACAAAACCACATTCCCATTCTGAATCGCGTCAGCAGAGTTCGAGCGACATTCCCATATTTTTATTCTTTTCCAGGATACAGATTTCACTGACAAGCACCAGCATTTGTTTCTCATCCCGGACTACCCTTGGGCTGGGTGCCTTGCTCGACCATTTCAAGGGGGCAGTTAAGAGTCAACCACATTGCTACGGGTCTGGGGTCACATGTAGGCCAGACCGGGTAAGGACGGCCGATTCCCTTCCCTATAATAATTCTCCTGGTCACCACTTCTGAGAGTAGCTTCATATCCCAGGTGTATTGATGGAATTTAAATTCCACCAGCAGCCGTGGTGGGATTTAAATCCATGTCCCCCAGAGCTTTAGCCTAGGCTTCTGGATTATTAATCTGGTGACATTACCACTACAGCCCACCCCATTGCTATTGGATTTCCAAAGATTGAGGATTTGTTTCAAACGCCATAAGACCAGGAACCGGAAGCTTTCTGTCCAAATATTGGCCTCACTTGTAGTCCGTATACACGCAGACAAGATAGGAACGGCAATGGCTCTGTGGGACCACTGCATTGCCTGAAGTCCTCTTCAATTTGTAAGAAAAAAAGAAATAGAAGCAGGAGTAGTCCATTTGTCCCTCGAACATCTCCACCATTCAATAAGCGAATTGCGAATCTGATTGAGGCCTTAAATTCATTTTTCTGCTTACCACTGCAGCCTTGAATATATTCAGTGATCCAGGCTCCAATACTCTCTGAATGCAAGATCATATCTGTCCTTTTTAGAGGGGTCGATGATAGCCATGATATAGAGATGCCGGCGTTGGACTGGGGTGGGCACAGTAAGAAGTCTTACAACACCAGGTTAAAGTCCAACAGGTTTGTTTCAAACACGAGCTTTCGGAGCACTGCTCCTCCCTCAGGTGAATGAAGAGGTATGTTCCAGAAACATATATATAGACAAAGTCAGAGATGCCAGGCAATGCTTGGAATGCGAGCATTTGCGGGTAATCAAATCATTACAGATCCAGAGATAGGGAGTAATCCCAGGTTAAAGAGGTGTGAATTGTCTCAAAGCAGGACAGTTGGTAGGATTTTGCAAGTCCAGGCCAGATGGTGGGGGGGTGGATGTAATGCAACATGAATCCAAGATCCCGGTTGAGGCCGCACTCATGCGTGCGGAACTTAGCTATAAGTTTTTGCTCGGCAATTCTGCGTTGTCGCGTGTCCTGAAGGCCGCCTTGGAGAACGCTTACCTGGAGATCAGAGGCTGAATACCCTTGACTGCTGAAGTGTTCCCCGACTGGAAGGGAACATTCCTGCCTGGTGATTGTTGCACGATGCCCGTTCATTCGTTGTCGCAGTGTCTGCATGGTCTCGCCAATGTACCACGCTTCGGGACATCCTTTCCTGCAGCGTAAGAGGTAGACTACATTGGTCGAGTCGCACGAGTATGTGCCGCGTACCTGGTGGGTGGTGTTTCCACGTGTAATAGTGGTATCCATGTCGATGATCTGGCATGTCTTGCAGATTGCTCTGGCAGGGTTATGTGGTGTCGTGATCGCTGTTCTGAAGGCTGGGTAATTTGCTGCAAACAATGGTTTGTTTGAGGTTGCGCGGTTGTTTGAAGGCAAGTAGTGGGGGTGTGGGGATGACCTTGGCAAGATGTTCATCTTCATCGGTGACGTGTTGAAGGCTGCGAAGAAGATGTCGTAGTTTCTCCGCCCCAGGAAAGTACTGGACGACGAAGGGTACTCTGTCAGTTGTGTCCCGTGTTTGTCTTCTGAGGAAGTCGGTGCGGTTTTTTGCTGTGGCGCATTGGAACTGTCGATCGATGAGTGGAGCGCCATATCCTGTTCATACGAGGGCATCTTTCAGCATCCGTAGGTGTCTGTTACGCTCCTCCTCGTCTGAGCAGATCCTGTGTATTCGGAGGGCTTGTCCATAGGGGATGGCTTCTTTAATGTGTTTTGGGTGAAAGCTGGAGAAGTGGAGCATCGTGAGGCTATCTGTGGGCTTGCGGTAAAGCGAAGTGCTGAGGTGACCGCCCTTGATGGAGATGAATGTGTCCAAGAATGCAACTTAATTTGGAGAATAGTCCATGGTGAGTCTGATGGTGGGATGGAACTTATTGATCTCATCGTGTAGTGCAATCACTGTTGAAAAGTAGGAAACATAATAATAATCTTTTATTGTCACAAGTATGAAGTTACTGAGAAAAGCCCCTAGTCGCCACATTCTGGGCAGCACGGTGGCGCAGTGGTTAGCACTGCTGCCTAACGGCGCTGAGGACCCAGGGGTTCGATCCCGGCACCGGGTCACTGTCCGTGTGGAATTTGCACATTCCCCCCCAGGTCTGCATGGGTTTCGCCCCACAGCCCAAAGATGTGCAGGGTAGGTGGATTGGCCACGCTAAATTGCCCCTTAATTGGAAAAAAAAGCAGGAAACTCAGCAGCCAACTTGGAATCATCGAATCCCTGCAGTGCCGAAGGAGGCCATTAGGCCCATCAAGTGCGCACTGACCCTCCGAAAGGGCACCCTACCTCAGCCTAATCTCCTGCCCTTTTCCCACAGCCCCAGCTAACCTTTGGACATTTAGGGGCAATTTAGCACGGCCAATCCACCTAACCTACACACGTTTGGACTTGTGGGAGGAAACCGGAGCACCCGGAGGAAACCCACGCAGACACAGGGAGAACGTGCAAACTCAATACAGACAGTCACCTGAGATCGGAATCGACCCGGGTCTCTGGCGCTGTGAGGCAGTAGTGCTAACCAGTGTGCCACTGTGCCGCACACAGCAAATTCCTGCAGCTGGCAATGTGATGGTAATCTGTAATGGTGAAGGGATAACTGTCTGTTGGGATATTGGGGAGATCTCAAGTACTTCGAAAATAATATTGTGGGAGTTTTTGCATTCATTTGAGAGAGCAGACAGGGTCTTGATTTGACATCTCATTGAGCAGGGAATGGGCCCTTGGCCCATTCTAAATTTACACCATACCCTGCAATCCTTCTTTCTCCAAAGACAACACAATTGCCTTTTAGGACCATTAATAATGCTGCTTCGTGGAAACTTCCAGTGTAACTTTGTCATTCAGGGAAGGAAACTCGCCAATCTTACCTGACCTGGCCTACGAGTGACTCCAGACCCACAGTAATATGGTTGACCCTTAACTGCCCCTCTGAACTGGTCGAGCAAGTGACTCAGTTCAAGGGCAATTAGGGATGGGCAATAAATGCCGACCCAGCCAGCGACGCCCATGAATGAATTTTAAAAAGTCTTTGCGCCATCAAAATATGACCAATTTCCCTTCTTATTGCTAACTTATGATTTTTAACAGGGACTCTGCAATTTTAACCCTTCACTATAATGAACTATTTGCCTGGGATAGCCCGGCTTGGTCCTTTTAACAACCGCTAAACCGTTGATTGAATCACTTAAAAATATGCTTTTTTTCCCCCACCCCCCCCAAGGAAAATGAACCCAATTATCTTGTAATTCAATATTTCTGTCACCCAAGTAATATGGAGGACTGCAGCGAGAGGATATTTGACGTCCGAGGTAGGATTTGGCAGTAATGGAGGTGTGTAGGTTAGGTGGATTTGGTAGTCCAGGTATGGAGGGCACTATGAAGAGAGGTTGAGTAGATTAGGATTATTTTCATTAGAAAGACGGAGGTTGAGGGGGGAACCTCATTGAGGTCTACAAAACCATGAGAGGTATGGACAGGATGGATAGCAAGAAGCTTTTTCCCAGAGTGGGGGACTCAATTACTAGGGGTCACGAGTTCAAGGTGAGAGGGGGAAAGTTTAAGGGAGATATGCGTGGAAAGTTCTTTACGCAGAGGGTGGTGGGTGCCTGGAACGCATTGCCAGCGGAGATGGTAGATACGATAGCATCATTTAAGATGTATCTAGACAGATACATGAATGGGCATGGAGCAGAGGGATACAGATCCTTAGAAATAGGCGACAGTTTTAGATAGAGGATCTGGATCGGCGCAGGCTTGGAGGGCCGAAGGGCCTGTGCCTGTGCTGTAATTTTTCTTTGTTCTTCTTTATAAGAGGGAGTGTTGCTCGCAGACAACTCTGCGGCATAAGAATCAATGTTTCTTCTAAACTGTAAGCATGTGCGTCCGCTGAAAGAATGTAATGGGACCACACATTGTAAATGCAAGCCACAAACAACAATAACATTTTAAAGGGAGTAAATCTGGTAAGGATTACCCAGCATTACGGTGAGAGAGAGGTTACTCCTGGGCAGCACAGTGGCAGAAAGCAGATTGCAGCCTTCAGATGAGAATAAACCTACAACATCTGAGACAGATTGATCCTGGGGTAGATTCTCTGTCGCCTCCAGCCAGTAGCGGGTTTGCCGAGTCAGGTGGAGAATTGGGCGTTGGCCGAAAAACGGGATTGTCGCAGGATGCCTGTCCCGTTCCAATGCTCTGGTCCCGGCTGGCGACAGGGGCAGTGGGCTGAGTTCTTTCTGCTGTGAAAAAGAGGAAGTCAAAGCACTTAGCTGCTTTTGATGTGGCGAGGAGCTGTCAATCATAGTAAGAATATTTATAAACTTTTGGGGTTAGCATCAAAGCAGGGTAATGGGGATGCATTCAAGTGTGAAGGGAAAGATAGATCAACAATCCACCAAGCAGCTGTCTCTGGAGTAATAAGCACTGTCAAGCACTGACTCATGCAATCTATTGCTGTGTGAAATTGAATGGAAGATTTGGATTTAAAAGGCTGTCAAGGGATTTCAACCCCTTTGAAGTGTACTTGGCTCTGGAGGAAGCCTCTGACACTTGCAGCAGCTGCTGCTTTAGACACTTGTGTCTGAGGCAGCAGATGTTAGGAAAGGGTAAATGTAAATATGGTGGATTTTCACCCGACTGCCTGGATTGCTCTTCAGCTTTGAGGCAGGGGTCCCTGTTGGGGTTCTGATGGAGGGGGACTCTGTTGGGCACCTGATGAGGGGAGCGGTGGGGAGGGTTTGGTCACCATCATGCATGCATGTAGTCGGAGGGGTGTCCCGTGATGGTG